>NC_090740.1:112518851-112533851 GCF_036898095.1 Palaemon carinicauda | reverse complement strand
ACATAACATAAATCAATTTGAATTTCAAGTGCAAAATCCTATACATCATCCTTTGCGACTCTTCCTTGTTCGCAATTGTAAAATAAGTTAACTTGATGAGAGAGAGAGAGAGAGAGAGAGAGAGAGAGAGAGAGAGAGAGAGAGGGAATAATGTATCAAAGAGGAAAGCGAATAACGAAGGATATGGAATGTAAAAGTTTCATATGAGAAGTGCGTTTAATAGAGCCACATGAAGAATTCAACTGGGAGCTCTCAGAAATATACGACTTTTCGGGTGTGGAAAACATCAAAAAAAAAAAAAAAAGAAAAAAAAAAATCGAATTTTTGTGTGCATAAAAAAAAGAAAAAAAAATCGAATTTTTGAATGTGCAGAAATAAAAAAATAAAAATCGAATTTTTTCGTGCAAAAAAAAAAGAAAAAAAAGGGACGCAGACAGACAGACTAACAGAGAGACATATAAATTTACTCATGCACACACAGATAGGGATTTATAAGCACTGATACAAGGGCTCAAAGATTAAGAGAGATAAAATGTATAATAGATCTTAATGATGATTTGAGGAATGCTCATGTATCGAAATGAATGTTTCACAGTTTACATATGGATCACTTAAGGCTTGAAGGCCGCTCATGAATGGCAGAGGCAAGGGACATTAACATTGCCCTATCAAACAGAATAATGTCCTAGAGACTGACCATATTACATATAATTAGAGCCCAAGACCCCTCTCCAAGCTAGGACCAAGGAAAGTCAGGCAATGGCTGCTGATGACTGAGCAGACATATCTATGGGCTCCCTCAAACATCCTATCCTTAGCTCACAAGGATGGTGCGATTGCTGGATCATTAAAGGTTTAAAGGCTGCTCACGAATGGCAGAGGCAACGGACAGTAATATTGCCTTACCAAGCAGGACAATGCTCTAGAGACTGACTATATTTACATATGATTCGCGTCTAAGCCCCCTCTCCAACCAAGCTAGGCTCAAGGAGGGCCAGGTAATGGCTACTGACGAATCAGCAGATACACCTATAGACTCCCCAATAACCCCATTTCTTAGCTCACAAGGATGGTGAGGTTGCAGTGACCAAAGAAAGTACTGAGTCTGCCACCCTGGATGTAGAGGAGCTTATATCATTGGCTGGCTCTCTCTGAATTTCTTCTAATAATTATTACAGCTTTTGGTATAAGAAATATTACGCCATTTGATTAGTTCTTTATCAAGCAGGACAATGCCCTAGAGACTGACCATATCACATAAAATCAGCGCCCAAGACACCTCTCCATCCAAACTAGGAGCAAGAAAGGCCAGGCTATGGCTGCTGATGAGTCACCAGGTAGACTTGAAGGTTCCCCCCAAACTTCCCATCCTTAGCTCACAAGGATGGTGCAATTGTTGCGAACAAACGAACTAACGAGTTTGAGCGGGACTCGAACCCCAGTCTGGCAATCACCAGGCACGGACGCTACCACCCGGGCACCGCAATCCAATACTTGGCTTTGATTACGTGTTTGTTGTGCAAAATGGTTTCGAGATAAAGCCCCATGGAAATTTAAAAGTATGCGCAATACCTCCCTTATATTTAAGTTAATGCTGCTTGAATACCAACGAAAGACTGCCTCCACCCCCCACAAAAAAAAAAAAAAAAAAAAATGGGAACGAGGAAAACCGGCTAGTATTATAATAATTTCATCCCCGGTAATGCATTGTGGGTCCTGGTTTGGCAAAACGCAAGGCACAAAATCCTGTTTCACGCATTATGTATCGCTCCTGTTTTGTTTATGAGCGTACTACACGCTCGAACACTGTAGTGGTTTTTTTTTTTTGTGTGTTTTTTTTTTTGTATATTGTCGTCATCATTCTCCCCTCGCACTAATAACTGGTTCCTGCTTTCATGTGCTTGTATCAATCTGTTTGAATTTTTGTGACCTTTCACTGAACAGTTTTTTTTTTTTTTTTTTTTCGTTATAACTCTACCTCTAGCACTGACAACTTAGTTCTCCCTCTATGTGCTTGCATCAATCTGTTTGAATTTTTGTGACTTTCTTTCACTGGAACTGTTGTTATAAAAGCTCGCTGTCTGTTGAAATAAAGTTAGTTGGAATTACGACGTCTCTCAGTTACCCCTAAACTGGTGCATCTACACACGAGGGAGATTAACTCCTGAATGGACTGTCAAGGTGTTCCTTGACGAATAATAACTGATTTTCGCCAGCCTCGGTCCAACGTTAATTTTTTCATGTGTCTTCATCAAATAAATATGCAAAGTAGGCCACTAAGTAACACATTCATTGGTTTTGAGATGTTTGAATAATGTTTAGCATCTTACACATTGTGAGTTGTGTAATATTGACACGCGGCTTATTGCATTGGCGTAGCTAGGGCAGTGGGGGCGCTTGGGTACTTTTGGAAAATGTCACCCGTGTGTATGAGACTTAAACAAACTAAATATCACACTTATGACTAATAAATTTCTAAAGTAATTATTAACTGTATAGGATAATTAACTAATAATCTGAATTGAATGATTGGATAAATGTTCTTTTCTAATATAAAAAAAAAACATGAAGTCTAAATCCCTGTTTGGTTCTATTGGATGTAATATTCTAATGAGAATGATTTGCTAAATGTTCTTTTCTAATAACATAAGAAAAACCTGAAGTCTAAATCCCTGTTTGGTTTCATTGGATGTACGGTACAAAAAGTTTTGCTTCTTTTAATCGAGAACGCAGTCTGCCCAATTCACTCAACGACTGGTGTATTGCTCTGAGAGTTGTGACATGAATCTGCTATTTGTGAAGCATTTGCAATTAAACAGAACCAAGTGACGGCTTTTTTTACCTTGAAAAGGCATATCATACTAAATGGAGATGTTTCATACTTAACCCTATTCAGAATTTGATGAGAATAAAGTGGTCTAATGCGTGAACGACAGCAGTGACAATATCCATAATGCATTGCTTTGGCATTCAAACTTCTTGTCTAGGATACTATGCTTCGCTTCATCCACCAAATCTGTCAGAAAGGTCAGGTTTTGGTCCCATATTGATGAGGGTGATTCTTCTTCTTTGTCTGCTTCATTTCCCACCTTTATGTGGGGTCGATGTATCTGGCCAGCGTTCTCCATCTACCTTTGTCCCACACTTCATCACTGGTTAATCCCTTTGATCGAAGATCATCCTTAATACAGTCCATCCACCTTCGCTTTGGTCTCCCTCTCCTTCTCGTTCCCTGTACCTCCATTTCCATCACTCTCCTCCCAATATACTGTTCATCTCTTCTCATGACATGACCATACCACCCGAGTCTACTTTCTTGGATCTTATGTGATAGTTTTCCAACTCCTGTGGTACCCCTAATTACCCCATTCCGTATCTTATCTCTTCTTGTCACCCCACACATCCATCTCAATCAAATCAGATTGATTTATTTTCTTGATATCACCATCATCTAAATCCTTGACTTCAGGCCTTTTCCATCATGAGGCTCAATACTACATAGTATTCTAGAAGCTTTATTCCAGCTGTGACCAAGTTGTGGAATGATCCTCCTAATCGGGTAGTTGAGTCGGCAGAACTTCAAAAGTTCAAACTTGCAGCAAACGTTTTTATATTGAAGAGGCTGATATAAGTATCATATGAATTATCTGTTTTAATGTTGCTAATGTTTTTTTTTTTTTAAATATCTTATTTCAATTTTTCATTACTTCTTATATCATTTATTTATTTCCTTGTTTCGTTTCTTCACTAGGCTATTTTTCCCTGTTGGAGCCAATAGTAAAAAAAAGACCAGCGAGAATGATAAATAAGGAAATGAATAAACTTCAAGAGAAATGATGAACAATCAAAATGGAATATTTTAAGAATAGTAAGACATTAAGATACATCTTTCATATATAAACAATAAAAACAAGACAAGAGGAAGAGAAATCAAATAGAATATAATGAAACTGAATTATAGCAAATTTTTGTTGTTTTATCAAGGTTTCAGGAATCAAGTATTTGTTCATTTCTATTGAAAAGAAATTCGATAGAAAATAACAAAAAATATTTTATTAATATTAACGCCAATATCTTTTCATTCCTCAAACCTTGCAAATATATGTAATCTTATTTCTTGTTTGAATAAAAAAAATAATCAAAATCTTTTTTTCTCACATTTCACAATTCTTGCTAATATAAAAAACAAGATTATCAAGAACATTGATCTATATATTGGCCTTGTTAACAGATTTCTATGAATACAAAAAAAGAAAAGAAAAAAAAATGGCATTATTTGAAATTTCCAGTTGTTCTTGAAGAACATATTACTGCAAACGACTATGGTAGAAAAGTATTATTATTATTATTATTATTATTATTATTATTATTATTATTATTATTATTATTATTATTATTAGCTAAGCTACAACCCTAGCTGGAGAAGCAACATGCTGCAAGCCCAAGGAGCTCCAACAGGGAAAAATAGCCCAGTGAGGAAAGGATATAAGGAAATAAATAAACGATATAAGAAATAATGAACAATTAAAATAAAATATTTTAAAAATAATAACACCATTAAGACAGATATTTCATAAATATAATATCTTCAGTTTATCGAAACACTTAAAACTGACCAGTATTTAATTAATACCTTCCACCATATCTGTTTACTGCAAAAAAAAAAAAAAAAAAAAAAAGAAAGTGTAATTATGCAATCGATATAACGTATTTGTTCAACGTATCTAAATGATTGGCAGTTGTGCATAATGAATTACCAGTCATGATGGGTAATAACTGTAATGTAATTATGAATTAATTTCATAACATTAATCAGGCGAGTAAATACTTAATATTATTCGATTTCATTTTGTTTATGATGGTGCGTGATAATGGAACATCATATTAAATCCACTTACGTTGATGTATTGAAAGTTTCCAGGAAATAAATATCATATTTTCCAGAATTAGAAGAAGAAGAAGAAGAAGAAGAAGAAGAAAATGATGAAGTTGAAGAAGAAGAAGAAGAAGAAGAAGAAGAAGAAGAAGAAGAATTTTGTTTTCAAAATTATTATTATTATTATTTGCTAAGCTACAACGCTAGTTAGAAAAAGCAGGATGCTATAAGCCCAAGGGCTCCAACAGGGAAAAATAGGCCTGTGAGAAAAGGAAATAAGGAAATAAACTACGAGTAGTGTAGAATTAAAATAAAATATTTTGATAACAGTAACAACGTTAAAATAGATCTTTTATATACAGTATAAACTATAAAAAACATAAAAAAATACAAGAGGAAGAGAAATAAGATAAAATATTTCATCTAAATAGGATGGTACTGGAATTTGTTCATTCTAGAGGCAGTATAAAATTGAAAACCAATAAAAAGTCCATGTAAAAATTAATATAGAAATTCCCTACAATAATAAAGATAACAATATAATTATGAACATATCTTAAGGCAGTATAAAATTGAAAACCAATAAAAAGTCTATGTAAAAATTAATATAGAAATTCCCTACAATAATAAAGATAACAATATAATTATGAACATATCTTAAGGCAGTATAAAATTGAAAACCAATAAAAAGTCTATGTAAAAATAAACATAAAGATTTCCTACAATAATAAAGATAACAGTATAATTATGAACATAACTTAAGGCAGTGTACAATTGAAAACCAATAAAAATGCTAAATCAAAATGAATATAAAATTTTTCTATAACAATAAAGATAATAATTTTAATATGAGCATAACGGTAAACGGAAATGATAAAGATAACCAGACCTGCAAAATAAAGTCAGATAAAAACTGACCAGGATGGCAGAGCAATGGAATATGCAAATCAAACCACAAATTCAACAAACATCTATTGAAGGATACCTCAGGTTACTTAATATTCTAATTACTCAATTCAAGAGTCCCGCTCAGACTCGTTAGTGCCATTAGTGTCTGTAACCTCACCATCCTTGTGAGTTAAGGCTGGGTGGTTTGGGAAGAGCCTATAGGTCTATCTGCTGAGTCATCAGTAGCCATTGGCTGGCCGTCTTTTTTGCTAGTATGGGTGGAGAGCAGGCTGGGGCGCTGATCATGTAATTTATGGTCAGTCTCTAGGGCATTGTCCTGCTTGCTAGGGTAATGTCACTGTCCCTTGTCTCTACCATTAATGACCAACCTTTTAAACCTTCAAGAGCAGCAACCATCATTTGAAATTAGAGATGTAGGGGCTCCTTTTTGTAGCTAAGTGTATTCATACTTCATTTATATTTTATTTTTTATATATGAGGAACTTTCTTATTACACATATATCGCAATTGTTTATTATTATTATTATTATTATTATTATTATTATTATTATTATTATTATTATTATTACTTGCTAAGCTACAACCCAAGTTGGAAAAGCAGAATGCTATAAGCGCAAGGGCTCCACCAAAGAAAATAGCCCAGTGAGGAAAGGAAACAAGGAAAAATAAAATATTTTAAGAAAAGTAGCTACATTGAAACAGATATTTCCTATATGAACTATAAAAACTTCAACAAAACAAGAGGAAGAGAAATAAGAATAGTGTGCCCAAGTGTATGGAACCATAGGAATAATCACTTCATGTCATTCAAAATAAAAGTACAGTCAGAGAAATAGACATTTATTCATTTCAATGTTCAATTATTCTACCCGTAGTAAAATTGCATATATCGTAAAACGCTTAGAAACTTCAACCAATTTTTTTTTTTTTTTTTTTTCAGAATAATTTACCCGAAAACAGCAGCAAAGTTCAAAATATTCGGTTCAGTATTTTCACTTCAGAGAGCCATGCTCTTAATATTGGAAGTGAAAACATATTTTGATCTCACTTTTTTTTCATTATTGATAACCAATTTTTGTTCAGTTATTCTAGTCTTAGTAAATTTATATATATCGTAAAACGCTTAGAAACTTTAACCTCAGAATAATTTACCCAAAAATAGCAGAAATGTTCGAAGTACTTGTTCAGTATTTTTACTTCAGAGAGCCATGCTCTTATTATTGGAAGTGAAAACATATTTTGTTCTCTTTTTTTTTTTTCATTATTGATAACCAATTTTTGTTCAATTATTCTATCCGTAGTAAATTTGCATATATCGCAAAACGCTTAGTAACTTCAAAAAGATATTTTGGTTCAGAATAATTTACCCGAAAACAGGAAAAATTTTCAAAATATTCGGTTCAGCATTTTTATGTCACAGCCATTAGTGTCTATGCTCTTAATATTGGAAGTGAAAACATATTTTGTTCTCAATTTCTTTTTGTTTTTTCATTATTGATACCCAGGTTTTGTTCAATTATTCTAGCCGTAGTAAATATGCATATGTCGTAAAACGCTTAGAAACTTCAACCAATTTTTTGGGGGGTTCAGAATAATTTACCCGAAAATAGCAGAAATGATCGAAGTACTTGATCAGTATTTTCACTTCAGAGAGCCATGCTCTTGATATTGGAAGTGAAAACATATTTTGTTCTCAATTTATTTTTTTTCATTATTGATAAACAATTTTTGTTCAATTATTCTAGCCTTAGTGAATTTGCATATATCGTAAAACGCTTTGAAAACATATTTTGTTCTTATTTTTTTTTTTTCATTATTGATAACCAATTTTTGTTCCATTATTCTAGCCTTAGTAAATTTGCATTTAATGTAAAACGCTTAGTAACTTCAAAAAAATATTTTGGTTCCGAATAATTTAGCCGAAAATAGTAGAAATGTTCGAAATACTTGTTCAGTATTTTCATTTCAGAGAGCCATTTAATGTCTATGCTCTCAATATTGGAAGTGAAAACATTTTGTTCTCATTTTTTTTTTATATTTTGATTATTGATAACCAATTTTTTTTTTCAACTATTCTAGCCTTAGTAAATTTGCATATATCGTAAAACGCTTTGTAACTTCCAAAAAAAAAAGAAAAAAAAAAGAAAAAAAAAATTGGTTCAGAATAATTTGCCCGAAAATAGCAGAAATGTTCGAAGTACTTGTTAAGCATTTTTTACGTCATAGAGGCTTTTATTGTCTTTGCTCTTAGTATTGGAAGTGGAAACTTATTTGTTCGATTTTTTTTCTAAATTATTGATAACCAATTTTTATTTGTTATATTTATCTCATGCATCAGGATACCTCTAAGTCAAATATTGTTTCTTTTTTTATCTCGATTATATATTAAGATTGTATATTGTATTATATATTATATACATTATATCATATACTTATGTATTATATATTGTATATTATTTTTCACAGAATTTATGCATGTATATTATGTATATATGCATATATACTGTATGTGTATGTTTATGTATATATGTAATAATTTAAGTACTAATCCCATTATGTATATGCCGGGTGCAAAATCCAAGCACGGAATATATCGCTAAGTTTACCCAACTCCTTTACAGCTCAAGGACTTAGCACTTATGGGGAGGATGAAAATTTACTGTATTTCTCTCTCTCTCTCTCTCTCTCTCTCTCTCTCTCTCTCTCTCTCTCTCTCTCTCTCTCTCTCTCTCTCTCTCTCTCTCTCTCTCTCTCTATATATATATATATGTATATATACTGTATATATATATGTATATATATGTATATGTATATATATATATATATATATATATATATATATATACAAATGTATATATATATATATATATATATATATATATATATATATACAAATGTATATGTATATGTATATGTATATGTATATATATGTATATATATATATATATATATATATATATATATATATATATATATATATATATATATATATATATATATTACGCTGCCATCTGTTTCACCCATTAAACCGTTGTTCTCTTTCTGGCTTCCCACATTGAATAGTGGAAGTACACTTCAATACAAACATTGTTAAAAAAACTGTAATTTTTATCCGAAATTCTCCGTAAAAAACCTACTGTTCTCATCTGTATTTCAGTAAAATACAGGCGACCATAATTTCCCCTCTACTTTGCTATTATCTTTTACGGATTGGTGACCGTAATATCACTCCTTTACGTCAATATATCCGTTTTTGAAACGGCAAATGTTTGGCTACATTTATTCCAGAATTTGTACCTTTTTTTTAGGGCAAAATTTTAACATTGTAGGCTATCAAATTCAAAATACAAAATCAAGAAATGCTATCCTCTGAATTGATTATGAAATGTGGACAAGGGAAGATATTAGAATTATACAACTTATTTAGATACATAGATACTATGAAATCATTTTGAAATATGAAGATATCTATGAAGCTTCTCACTATGAATTCGGAAAGACTAAATACACCTGCTCTTCCAATGAAGAAAAAAATCCTCAGTTATCATACAGAAAGGAGAAAATCATTGATATTTTCTCTCAAATTAAAACAAGAAGCATGGTTATGTTAATGAAAAATGTTTGATTGCTTTAGGATTCTATTAACTTTATAAATGAATTGTCATATGCTTTTTTTTTCTTTTATACAATATTAAAACAAAGGCTACCAATTTTCTGGGGGTAGCACCCCGAGTAATTTTAACCAAAAGCCGTTCAGAGGTTTCATGGCGTTATTTTTCAGCTCCCAGAAAAGTTCACTTTTCAGAGCAGTTGTCCCGTGCCCAATGTACGTACCTTGCATTGGTAGCTTGGCTAACCTCCTCCGAAATCTGATATATAATTCGTACTACAAGCGATGCTGGTACCCAGTTCCAGTCATTCTTGACTTGCTGGTCCAGCAGTCCTGTTGCTTTTTCGTTTCCACGCAAAATAAATTTGCCCTGTTTTAGTGGTGATATAGGTTAAATATCGTATAAACAAGGTCATTATTATACATATTGAGAGCAGCTTAAATCCAGAAACTTGCACTCCTATTTAAAAAATCTAGATATGTAGGCTTGTAGGATTGTGGTGGCTGATGTGATAACATCCCCAACTAGTAAACACCAGGCTGGGGTTTGAGTCCCGCTCAAAATCGTTAGTTCCTTTGGTCGATGCAATCTCACCATCACTGTGAGCTGAGGATGGGGGGTCTATCTGCTGAGTCATCAGCAGCCATTGGTTATCCCTTCATGATATTAGCTTGGATGGAGAAACGGTTTAGGTTCTGATCATATGTATATAGCTTAGTCTCTAGGGCATTGTCCTGCTTGTTATGGGAATGTCACTACCCCTTGCCTCTGCCGTTCAAGAGCGGACTTTAAAGCCTTTAAAAACGCTGTAATTACCCAATATCTAATATGATTAATCTTCTTAAAGTAATGACATTCATCACGATAGCTTGCAGTCTTGTTTGTGACATTATTACTCAATATGTATTGAAGTATCTTACTTCTATCTACGATAGCTCAGCCTTTCAGTTATTTAATATAACTTCATTTATCTAATATAATTTCAATATAAATGCTATCATGGTAAGACTCCAAATCCTAGAGTATATTAAAATTACGAAACAAATTAAGAAAAGTTGATTCATTGAAAGATAAGATTAATTAAAAAAATTCCATGAATGGTAACATTATAATAAACTATAAAATATGAGTATGATATTTGAAGATTCCGATCTCAAACATTAGTTCGATAATCTCCAAGAGGAAATTGCCCTCTGGAGTATGTTAATCTTATGTAAATGTAGCTCACAATATATGGGCAGACCAGCCTTCCCCAAAGACTAATATAAAACTAGGAAAAGTCTCGTTGATCTTCCAATCCATGGATTCCTTTTCTGGTATAATTCATCATGAATGGTGTGGTATTTCAACTGCTCTTTTTCATCCTTCCTCTGATAAAGTCCTCCGTCCTACCGTTTGAATTAGATGAGAGTAGTGTCCTTAGTTATTAGGAGTTGAATGGCAGGACAGGGTTAGAAATGAAACTTTAAGAGAGGTTACTCGATTGCCATATGTTTATGAGATCATGGTGAGAGGTAGATGGAGATGGTTTGGTCATGCTCTTCACACTCCCCAAGAGAGATTAGTTCATCAAACGTTCAGTTGGGCTCCACAAGGCACTAGAAGAGTTGGAAGACCTATGCCTACATGACTGAGGACTATGAAGCGCGAAGTAGGAGATGGTGAATGGAAAAGTATTGAATTAGAAGCTCAAGATAGAGACGACTGGGGAAATCTAACCGAGGCCCTTTGCATCAATAGGCGTAAGAGGAGATGATGATGAGGATGATGATGATGGTGATGATGATGGTGATGAGTGTCTTCAGTGCCGTTATAGATGACCTAATATATCATAAATACAGACAGGTTTGAAGGCTTTACAAAATACTAATAAACCACATTGGTACAGAATTCCTTGAATCCACTTGAAATGGTTGGTATTTTTTTTTTTAACAAGATCAACTTTAAAATAATATTATGGTAACTGTAAGCACACTCTCTGTTTAGTACCCAATCACTGGTGGGTAGCTCAGACTAGTATGTCTACAGTAAGTCAGTAGAAATTCACGACTTACTATAGACATGCATACACACACACACACACTATATATATATATATATATATATATATATATATATATATATATATATATATATATATATATATATATATATGTGTGTGTGTGTAAGTATATATAGATATATATGTGTATGTATTCATAAATATATATATATATTATATATATACATATGTATACATATATAATGTATATATATATATATATATATATATTATATATACATATAAATATATATATATATATATATGTGTGTGTGTGTGTGTATGTATATATAGATATATATGTGTATGTATTCATAAATATATATATATATATATATATATATATATATATATATATATATTATATATACATATGTATACATATATAATGTATATATATATATATATATATATATATATATATATATATATATGTATATATATATATATATATATATATATTATGTATATATATATTATATATACATATATATATATATATATATATATATATATATATATATATATATATATATATATATATATAAGGTTGTGTGTAGCCCATGCGTAAAATATCTAACTAAAGCCGTTCTTTTGTATTTCGTAGTATCCTTTTTTTTTTTTTTTTTTGTTTTTTACAACAGAAATTGGGAATCGCATATTCACTTAAACCGAGGGTACACGAATTAAGACCTATAAGTGGGGTCTATTATGGTAAAGAATAAGTAGAATAAACATTTAATAAATAAATAATTGCGAATGAGCCAGCTGAGGTCTTCACTAGGAGACAAAAATGATAATTGGAATTTCTTCACGCCTCAGTTATTCTTGGATAAATGAGAGAAAAGATCCTTTGCCAGACTTATTCGAGAAATTATCTTCTAGTCTTGGGTAGTGCCATAGCCTCTGTACCATGGTCTTCCACCGTCTTGGGTTAGAGTTCTCTTGCTAGAGGGTACATTCTGGCATACCATTCTGTCTTATGTCTCTCTCTCTTTTTTTTTAAGGTTTTATAGTTTATATATGAAAAGTTTATTTTAATATTAATGTTCTTAAAATAGTTTATTTGAATTATCAATTATTTCTCTTGTATTTTATTTCCTTATTTACTTTCCTTACTGGGCTACTTTTTCTGTTGGAGGCCTTGGGCTTATAGCATGCTGCTTTTCCAACGAGGAAAACCTAGGGTTGTAGCTTAGCAAGCAATAATAATAATAATAATAATAATAATAATAATAATAATAATAATAATAATAATAATAATAATAATAATAATAATAATAATAATAATAATAATATCTAGGGTTTTTTTACTCAAAAAACTCTTCATCTGCCCAAGATAGAGAATATTTAGTAAAAGTATTCTTTTGAGTCTGTAACTGAATCATTTGAGATTTGGTTTGCTAAATGGATTCGCCATGAGAAAAAAGAAGTAGGAAGCGGATGGTATATCACTTGACGGGAGATATTATTAGTTCAATTAAGGCTATATCATTCCTAAGTCAATAAGTGATAATTACACATAACATTAGTTACCACAATATGAAAATATTATAGTTTTATTATAAAAGTAAATGAATGGATATTTCTATAAATCAGATAGCTAATTAGGATGAAAATGAAGGTATATGAATGAATATTTATATGTCAGATATCTAGCTAGGAAGAAAATAAAGGCATGTAAATGAATATTCATATAAATCAGATAGCTAGGATGAAAATGAAGGCATATGAATGGATATTTCTATAAATCAGATAGCTAGGAAGAAAATGAAGGTATATGAATGAATAATTATAAATAATATAGCTAATTAGGATGAAAATGAAGGTATAAGAATGAATGATTATAAATCAGATAGCTAATTAGGATGAAAATGAAGGTATAAGAATGAATGATTATAAATCAGATAGCTAATTAGGATGAAAATGAAGGTATATGAATGAATATTTATATAAATCAGATATTATTATTATTATTATTACTTGCTAAGCTACAACCCTAGTTGGAAAAGCAGGATGCTTTATAGCAGGGAAAATAGCTCGGTGAGGAAAGGAAACAAGGAAAAATAAAATATTTTATGAAGAGCAAGAATATCAAAATAAATGATACTTTATAAACTATAAAAACTTTAACAAAACAAGTGGAAGAAAAATAAGATATAATGAATATCTATATAAATCAGATAGCTAGCTAGGATGATAATGAAGACAGCGATGGACAGAATTTATAAGGAAGAGAAGGAGTTAATAAAAAGTCTACCAAAATAGGCCAAATAAAAGAGACGTAATACAACGCGTGGGAGGATCTGCCAGAGACCTGGATGCGAATAATGGAACCTTATGGAAGAAATAAAGTGACAAGATGATATCTCGAAGTTGACTAGACACCCTTAAGGTTCAGCTTTTGGGTTTCCATCGTGATGGGACCCAAAGAGGGTCATAGCTCAAGATGAGAGGCTTTTTGTAAATATTAGGATGCTGATCACATCAAAGCAAAAAGGAAAAAGACGCAGCCTAGAAGGATCATCATAAAATAAAAAGCTGGGATATAATTTATTGAAAGTGAAAATAGAAATATGTATACTGTATATGTATGTATGTATATATATATATATATATATATATATATATATATATATATATGTATATATATACTGTATATATATATACATGTACGCATACATATATGTGTATATATACACACATACACCCGCATATTGTATATATATATATATATATATATATATATATATATATATATACATATATATATATATGTATATAATATACAATATATATATATATATATATATATATATATATATATATATATATATATATATATGTATATAAGTAATATATATATATATATATATATATATATACATATATAAAGATATATATATATGCATATATATATATATATATATATATATATATATATATATATATATATATATATATATGAATAACTAGATCCTTCCATGTCATCCATAAATAGATGAGTCATATTCTGATTTAGCCACACAGTTATGAATTGTCCATCTGGATCTCCCAGTGCCCCAATTAGGCGAGTCAGTTACTCTTTCACTTGACTTCTGAGTGTTTCCACTATTCATGCAATGACGTCCTTAGGAATCCCGGATCGTTGTTAGGAACCCTGGATCCTTATTAGGAACCCTGGATTATTCTTAGGAATCCTTGGATCTTTATTAGGAATCCTGCATCGTTATTAGGAATTCTGGATATTTTTTAGGAATCCTGGATATTTTTTAGGGATCCTGGATTATTCTTAGTAATCCTGGATCGTTATTATGATTACTAGATCGTTATTAGGAATTCTGGATATATTTTGGGAATCCTGGATTATTCTCAGGATTCCTTGGATTGTTATTAGGAATCCTGGGTAGTTTTTAGGAATCCTGGATTATTTTTAGGAATCCTTCGATAGTAATTAGGAATCCCGGATCGTTATTAGGAATTCTGGGTATTTTTTAGGAATCCTGGATTATTTTCAGGAATCCTTGGATCGTTATTAGGCATCCCTGATCGTTATTAGGAAT
>NC_090740.1:112506351-112516351 GCF_036898095.1 Palaemon carinicauda | reverse complement strand
TCAGAGGACGTATTCTTGACACGCCACATGGCAATCTGCATCCTGGACAGAGATTTCGTCTCGTAGGAGGCGATTGGCAAGAAACGAATTCGGGAAAGAAAAAGGGGGAGCCGCTCCCAAGGCTCCCTATCATCCGATTCGTATGCGTGCCTGGCGCCAATCCTGGCGCCATCTGTGTTTTTTCCTGTGTTTTTTGCAAATCTTGGATTTATTCTACTTTTCATGGCTTCTCCGTCTTCGTCGGCCTCTGATAAGTTGAGTATAATGTCTTTTATGTATAAATGTAGGCTCTTGGTAAATTTTTGAGTGATTAATAGGATTAATCTTTGATACAAGAGCCGTAGCCTACCGGAGGCGTCCTGGACGCTGTCGCTCGCTAGGTATAAGTTTAGTTAGTCAGAGCGACATTCCCGGGTGTTTTGCTTTAATAAATTTTAGCTATTTAGCATTACATAGGATTTCCTTCGTGCTTAGTATTATTTTGGCGAAGTATTCGCCATTCTGGCCTACGCTAGGCCATGTAGCCTAGTCGTTTGGTCCTAGTACTTCATGCATGAATTTGGTTTTTCCGAGTGTAATAAAAATTTTATTGAAGCTTTAGGCTATGTTTTATACATTTAAGACTGTGTGGAATATTTCCAAGATAGTATACGAGTGAGTTTCGGTGATTTAGGTAATCGATTTTCTTGGTGCCTAGGCTAAGTTGCTTTTGGAGCCTTAGTATACTTTATCATACTCCCCGGTTGCTTTCTTTTCTTCGGAGAAGGTATGCAATCCCTTTCCCTCTGTTTAAGCCTTGGGCTTATCCCTAAGTGGTTTTTTCCGAATTTATTTTCGATAAAACTATACTGGGGTGTTACTGTACCTTCCTGTTCCAGTAGTATGGTTCAAAGAGGGACAGAACAACAGAGTTTTTTAGTCTGAGTCTGTGTTTGTCTGGCTTGGGGTAGAGTCTCCCTCGCTGGCCTGACACAGACAAAGGGGGCTTAGCCTCCTTAGGTCACTACCGAAGGTTTCTGTGGATATGATTCCTTCTTTTGTGATCTACCAGACTAGTCCTTGTTGCTGTTCTCGGGGGAGGATAAGTTTCTTTCCCTAGGAGCAGCAACACCTTCCTTGCTTTGGTGCTCTGGGAGCTGGCAAGTATTGCTGGCCTTCCCTCTTAGATCTCCCTTAGGCTAAGATAAGTTTCTTGGCTGCGGGTGATCCGTCACTAAAGCAAGGTTGGTAGGACCCTCTTGTCCCTTCCCCCTCTATCTCCGTAATGGCCTAGCCATTACAGTACTGTACGTCGTTCTACATCTGGACCTAGTATAGGTTAGGATGTGGAATTGACTCAGCCCCTTGCCGGCCGGCAGAGCTGCCGGCCGGCAAGGGTCTTATATTTTTGAGTGCTGCCCGGACCTCCCTTGGTCCCTCATCCATGCCTGCCTGTAGAGCCAGACGGCATTGGTCAGGAAGCCTGAATTAGATTCTCCCCTTCCTTATATGCACTCTTTCGGATTGCCGGGCTTGGAGGTAGTGTACACTCTTATCCCGGCATCCATTCTATTTTTCTTCTAGTGCTGTACCCAACCCGGCTGCTGGCCTATGAGGCCGGCAGCCGGGCAGGTGTAGTCCTCTGGTTCTTTTGCTGCCGGCTGGCATCGGTCTTGTACCTTTGCCGGCCGGCTTATGTCAGCCCTTGTCTGCCGGTCACCAAGAGTGTGGCCGGCAGCTGGGTACTACCCTGTGTAGTTGCCGGCCGGCAGCCATTGCCGGCCGACATTGGCTGTTGCCGGCCGGAACATGCATTTGAACCAGAGTTCTGCCGCCTTATAGCTGTTAAGTAGTATACTTTAAAGCTAGTTATGGTGTGTGCCGGCCGGCACGTATCCCCCTATACTGTACTAGTATTCTTCAGTATAACATATACAGTAAGAAGAAAACTATGGTAAGGGTTTTGGTACAGCACTGTGTGTTCTAACACTTTTGTGTTTTCTTGCACATCCATTTGCTGTTGCCCTACAGATAGGAAAGTGAGTTCTTTCCTGTCTATTATCCAGGATCTTAAAATCATTGCTTAGGTGTGAGCTTCACCTGTTTCCTCTGGAAACCTTGCATTGGTTACTCTAGAAGAGATTAACCATTTGATTTTATTATCTGGAAGGCTGCAACAATGGGTTGTGAGGGAAACACAAGTGTGTGTCTTTCCTTTATGAATTGTTATGCTATACTATGCATATCCAGTGATACATAGTTCACTTGATACTCATGGAAATTTCTTCTCTTTACAGGAGGACCCTCCGAAGTGCGGAAATGTTTTCTGCAACGTCCGCAGCAAGTACCTCTGCGGACATGAGTTTTGTAGGAGACACGCAGCATGCGCTGTCTCCAAGGATGATCTCCAGTATTGGGACCCTCAGGTATGTACTGTATGCACTAACCTGATTACTGAGGCTTTTAATTCCCCTAGGACGGCGGAATCAAGGGATATAGCAAGGGAGAAGCTTCGTACCTGGGTAAGGGGCTTCCAAAAGAACACCTCTGGCCCTTATCTTCCAAGTGAGAAGATGAGGGCGTATCTTTTTCCCAAGGCATCAGCTGATGCAGTGATTCCCCAGCCTCAAGAGGAGATCCCCCAAGATCAGGTCCAGGTGGACGTTGAAGTCGCGGTCGCGATGCAAGACATCCAGTTAGATGACAGGATGTCTGACGTGGACGAGCGTTTGGAACAAGACCTCCTGGCAGAAGGTCAGGATGAAGTTCAAGCCCCGGACGTCGTAGAGGATGAGGTCGACGAGGTGTCGGCTACTCCGGTTCAGATTCCGGAGCCTATTCCCTCAACATCGGCCGGTCTCCCAGTAGAGCTGGGACAGGCCCTCTCTTCGATTGTTGGAATGATCCAACAAATGCAGAAGGAGAATCAGGAGAAGGCGGCTGCTATGGAACTGCGGATGCAGTCCCTGGCAGAATCACATGGGCCCCGGAAAAGGCTCAATGTGAAAGTCCTTCCCTTATGCTCAGATGCTAACCCATGGAGGTATGCTAAGCACATGCCGATGACGACTGGAAAGATCGTCATCTCGGATAAGCTGGGTTCAGTTCCCCTAGAGGAGGTGGAATTCTGGCCCAGCAAGGCATCATATCCGGACTGCTATGTCCGGCTGAGAAAAGAACCAGCTTCAAGGGAGGAGACAGAGCCGAAGGAGGTCATAATCATGGACCACGCTAAGGCTCAAGCCCTACTTTCATCCTCGATGAAGGAGAAGGGCTTCTCTAACTCGAAGGTAGCTGCATTGAGCAAGAAGCTCCCTTCCTTTGTGTCCTCTCCTGCTAGAGCCTTCCCCTTTTTACAGAAAGGGTTTGCGGCTGTCCTAAAGGCAGTCGAGGCCGGCAAGCCTTGCCCCTCCCTGGAGGAGTGTAAACCCTTGTCGCTGGCCCTGCCTATGGACCACAAAGACTGGAAGGATGTCCATCTGACGTTCTCAGTGGGAAAGTTGGAGGCTGATATTGCCGGACGGCAATTCGGCGAGGACCTCCCCAAGCTGTCCGACTTTCTTTTACGAAGAGAGTTCGAGACAAAAGAAAGACTGGCTGCCTCAATGTTTCATCAGACTACTCTTGAGACGATGGCAAGTGACCCCAAGGTCCATGAAATGTTCATGGTGGTGGCTAAGACTCACCTAGCCACAGTGACGAAGGACCTTTATGGCTTCGTCAAGGCAAGGAGAGCTTGTAGGGAGTTCGTGTTCACCGGGGCTACGGTGAGGCACGAGCCAAGGAAGTTAATCTCCTCCAACATTTGGGGAAAAGACCTTTTCCCTACCGATGTGGTCAAAGAAGTTGTTGATAAGGCCGCCGTGGAGAATAGAAACCTTCTCCAGAAGTAGGGCCTGGCTATCAAAAGAAAGTCTTCCCAGGATGAGGGTCCTCAACCAAAGAGGAAGAATATGAGGACTAGGCTACTGTCTCGGCCAGCCAAGCCCTCTAGACAGCAACAGCAACTGCAATTGCCATTGCCTCCAGTGCCCCAGATGGTGGCACAAACCCCGACCACTTTTCAGTGGGTACCCCAGGCTGTGCCAGGTCAGTCCACGGCATTCACCCCAACGTTCGAAGGACAGTCTTCTTCCTTTCGAGCAAAGCCTAGAGGAGCAGCCAGAGGCTCGTCTAGGCGCCCCTCAAGGGGAAGGGGATTCAGAGGTGGTCGAGGTCAGGGAGGCAAGACCTCAGGACGGCAGTCCAAGTGAAATGATACCGGTAGGAGGGAGACTGATGAAATTTTGGGATCGTTGGACCTTCGATCCCTGGGCCCAAAGCCTACTCAAGAATGGACTGGGCTGGAGCTGGTACAGCACTCCACCCCCGTGCCTTCGGTTTTTCCAACACTCCACCCCCGTTCTGGAGGAGTACGTTCAAGAACTGTTGGAGAAAAAGGTGATCCGAAAGGTGAAGTCCATCAAATTCCAAGGGAGGCTGTTTTGTGTTCCCAAGAAAGACTCGGAAAAGCTCAGAGTCATTCTGGACTTGTCGCCACTCAACAAGTTCATAGTGAATTGCAAATTCAAGATGCTAACACTGCAACACATAAGGACCTTACTGCCCAAGAGGGCATACTCAGTCTCTATAGACTTGTCAGATGCCTATTGGCACATTCCAATCAGCCGTCGACTCTCCCCCTACCTAGGGTTCAGGCTACAACGGAGACTATACGCCTTCAGAGCCATGCCATTTGGGCTAAACATAGCCCCAAGGATTTTCACGAAGCTTGCGAGCGCAGCTCTCAAACAATTACGCCTAAAGGGAATTCAGGTAGTAGCCTACCTGGACGACTGGCTGGTGTGGGCAGCATCCGAGACCGAATGCTTGCAAGCTTCCAGTCAGGTGATCCAGTTCCTAGAGTACCTAGGCTTCAAGATCAACAAGAAAAAGTCTCGACTTTCTCCATCCCAAAAGTTCCAGTGGCTGGGAATCCACTGGGACCTTTTGTCACACTGTTTCTCCATCCCGACGAAAAAAAGGAAGGAGATAGCGGGCTCTGTCAAGAGACTTCTAGATTCCGAAAGGATATCAAGACGCGAACAGGAGAGGGTACTAGGCTCTCTCCAGTTTGCTTCGGTGACAGACCCAGTGCTAAGAGCACAGCTAAAGGATGCAACCGGAGTTTGGAGAAGGTATGCATCAAACGCGCGAAGAGATCTGAGAAGACCAGTGCCGCCTCGGCTACGTACTCTTCTCAGGCCTTGGTCCCAAGCCAGACATCTAAAGAAGTCGGTTCTTCTTCAGCCACCTCCCCCGTCGATGACGATTCACTCAGACGCCTCAAAGGAGGGATGGGGAGGTCACTCTCATCGGAAAAAAGTCCAGGGGACTTGGTCCAAGCTATTCAGGACCTTTCACATAAACTTTCTAGAAGCTATGGCAGTGCTCCTTACCTTAAAGAAAGTCTCCCCGCGTCACTCGATCCACATAAGATTGGTGATGGACAGCGAGGTGGTTGTGAGATGCTTGAATCGACAAGGGTCGAGGTCACCACCTCTCAACCAGGTGATGTTGGCCATTTTCCGATTGGCGGAAAAGAAGAAGTGGTACCTGTCGGCAGTTCACCTTCAAGGAGTCCGCAACGTGACAGTGGACGCTCTATCCAGGTTCACACAGATAGAATTGGAATGGTCCTTAGACGCAGGATCATTCTCCTTCATTCTGAATCAAGTCCCAGAACTGCAGATAGACCTCTTTGCGACGAAAGACAACAAGAAGTTGCCCCTGTACGTGTCCCCGTACGAGGACCCCTTAGCGGAAGCAGTGGACGCGATGTCCCTCGACTGGAACAGATGGTCCAGGATTTATCTGTTCCCCCCTCACAACCTTCTGTTGAGGGTCCTCAACAAACTGAGATCCTTCAAGGGGGTAGCGGCAATAGTGGCCCACAAGTGGCCGAACAGCATGTGGTTCCCCTTGGCGTTGGAACTACAGCTGAAGTTTGTGCCGCTACCACATCCAGTTCTGACCCAGCGAGTCCAGAAGTCGACTGTCTGCGCTTCATTACAGAAAACCCGGACCCTGCAGCTCATGATTTTCTCGCCCTTGCGGTGAGAAAGCGTTTCGGGATTTCGAAAGCCAGCATAGACTTCCTAGAGGAATATAAGTGCAAATCGACTAGAAGGCAATATGAGTCATCTTGGAGAAAATGGGTGGCCTTTGTAAAGGCAAAGAATCCGCAGGAGATCTCAACAGACTTCTGCTTATCTTTCTTCATCCACCTCCATGGTCAAGGGTTGGCAGCTAACACGATTTCAGTGTGTAAATCTGCTTTGATGAGACCCATTTCATTTGCCTTCCATATCGACCTAGGTAACGAGATCTTTAATAAAGTTCCGAAAGCCTGTGCTAGGCTCAGACCTTCAGCACCTCCAAAGCCCATCTTATGGTCTTTAGACAAAGTTCTTCATTTCGCCTCCCTGTTGAGCAATGAAGAATGTGCGTTAAAGGATTTGACACAAAAAGTTATTTTCCTATTTGCACTTCTGTCCGGGGCCAGGGTTAGTGAGATCGTAGCCCTCTCGAGAGAGGCAGGTCGTGTTCAGTTCCTGGATGGGGGGGAACTGAACCTGTTTCCGGATCCTACGTTTCTCGCCAAGAATGAGTTACCCACCAACAGGTGGCGTCCCTGGAGAATCTGCCCTCTGAAAGAAGATGCATCTCTATGTCCAGTAGAATGCCTAAAGGTCTATCTTCGTAGAACTTCAGACTTCAAGGGTGGTCAACTATTCAGGGGAGAAACATCAGGCTCAAATTTATCTCTGAATCAACTCAGAGCGAAAATCACATATTTTATTCGCAGAGCGGATCCTGACAGTACACCCGCAGGTCACGATCCGAGGAAAGTTGCCTCATCCCTAAATTTCTTTAATTGTATGGATTTTGAACATCTCCGTTCATACACGGGCTGGAAGTCTTCCAGAGTGTTCTTTCGCCACTATGCGAAGCAAGTAGAGGAACTAAAGAGATCTGTGGTAGCAGTGGGTCGTGTAGTTAACCCTACTGTTTAACTCTGCGAGGAACAGTGGTCTTAATTGGGACGATTAAGTCCAGGGTGAGTGTGTAGGTACATACTGTACTACAAACTAAATGAGGGCACCGAGTGCCCACATAGACTGTTCCTTTTTCAAAGGTGAACCTAGCATAAGTACAGACATGTGTGCCGAGCGTTTCTAACGCTAATGTGATTAATTTGTAATACAGACTTTTATGACTTGATACCTCGGTATCTTAAAAAATTGGCATTTAATGTTTTTTTCTTTCAGATAAACAAGTTCTGTTTACTATCATACTTATGCTTAAAGTTTTGGGTTATCCTCTTTATATATATATATATATATATATATATATATATATATATATATATATATATATATATATATATATAATTGTTTTTAACCTGTCTATTTATTGTCTGTCAATAAACTTGTTCTTGAGAACCTTGCGTCTCTTTCACCTGGGTCAATTTATTGGTATAATTGAGCATTTATTCTATGTACCTTATCTGGGATAATTCTAATAGAATTGTTCTGTTAAGCAAGCTATGTTGCATTGGTTTATGTAGTCCCCTAATGGGAGGACTCCGTCCCATAAAGGGACGAGGGCGGTTTTATTAGTTTCTTCCTATGCGGATATAAACCTTTGTCCAATACAAGTATTGTGCGGATTACTGGTCAATATATATTGACGCAGTGGTTCTTTACAAACTATGCTTTACTTAATATAGGGCGAGACCACTATATTAGCTTGCCTGGTATTCATACATAGGTATATGTACTCTTCGAGACTTTTCCAGAGTCTAGTAGGACTCTTCCCTGTAGGGGGCAGGAAGCTCTAACATAGTTTATAGTTAGTTGAAAAGATGTATAACGGTAACATCTTAGGTCTCTAGGTCTAGTCGACCGGGGAAAAATTACCTCCAGGGAGTACGGCACGTTCTGAGAATCCACAGATACAGTAATGCTCTGGTATACTTCCATCAGGACGACATGGCTTGAGCCCAAAAAACGGATTTTGAGCGAAGCGAAAGATCTATTTTTGGGTGAGATGGCCATGTCGTCCTGATGGACCCGCCCTTGCCTTTCTAAGAAAGGGCTGTAGGACCCCTCCCTACATACAGTATCTGAAGCACCTCGTGTACGCTATAAGGAATACAGATGGCGCCAGGATTGGCGCCAGGCACGCATACGAATCGGATGATAGGGTGCCTTGGGAGCGGCTCCCCCCTTTTTCTTTCCCGAATTCGTTTCTTGCCAATCGCCTCCTACGAGACGAAATCTCTGTCCAGGATGCAGATTGCCATGTGGCGTGTCAAGAATACGTCCTCTGATATGTCGCGATATCCCTTTCACGAGGGATACTCGCTCCAGGAGTTAGAATTCTGGTACCTTAAGGTAAATTCTCTGGGAATATCGCCGTAGTTGTAATATACCCTAGAAAGCTACCCTATAGGAACTTCCATCAGGACGACATGGCCATCTCACCCAAAAAAAGATTTTTCGCTTCGCTCAAAATCCGTTATATATATATATATATGTATATATACATGTATATATATATATATATATATATATATATATATATATATATATATATATATATATATATATATATATATATATATATACACACACACACATATATATATATATATATACATATATAATATATATATATATATATATATATATATATATATATATATATATATATATATATATATATATATATATATATATATATATATATATATATATATATACATAAATATATATATATATATATATATATATATATATATATATATATATATATATATATACATATATATATATATATATATATATATATATATATATATATGTATATATATATATATATATATATATATATATATATATATATATATATGTGTATATGTTGGTTAATGTATGGCTTTGCAATTAAACTTCAGATGCTTATTTGACCTTTATTATTCAAAATAAAAACATAATTTGAAAGTAGGAAATTATTATGTCCATACCAGTTGTGGGACCTGTTTTAGTAATCCACTTGTCTAGCCAGCCACTTCATCAAATTTCCCAGGGTAGTTTTGACTATAGTCATTTTTTTTTAGTGAGGCAGATTTGCACCGACTCGCAGGGGTACCCTTTTAGCTCGGGAAACGTTTCCTAATAGCTGATTGGTCAGAAGTATTTTTGTCCGAATACTTCCGACCAATCAGCTATCAGGAAACTTTCGGATCTAAAAGGGCACCCCTGCGAGTCGGTGCATATCTGCCTCACTAAAAAAAATTGACTATATATGTTGTTGTAGAGTAGGTATTGCCAAATCGAAGTATGGGAAGCACCTTATTTATGAACATCGGTTATGAAAGGCAATAACCAATATACGTTTAATTTTTGTGTGGATAATTAACTAGAATAAACAGAAGTTCCTAGGCACAGGGAACGAGAAGGAGAGGGAGACCAAAGCGAAGGTGGATGGACTGTATCAAGGATGACCTTCGATCAAAGGGATTAACCGGTGATGAGGTGTGGAACAGAGGTAGATGGAGAAAGCTGACCAGAAGCATCGACCCCATAAAGAAGAGGAAGAAATGTAAGTTCCCTATGACTTATGAACGTTCATTTTAAAGGATACTTCAAATCTGTATAGTATAGAGGCACCAAATGCTTTGTTAATATTCTTATACTGTATATGACTTTTCGAAGTAGATTAATTTTCCTTCCATAAAACAATTTAAAAAAATAAAATATTCACCAGAGAATAATCACAACTTCTATATAAAAGTATTACTATTTCACAGGCTATCATAAATGCTAGAGTATTTGAGCTACAGTTTTGTATTTTCCTTTCATCAAACCATTTAAAAAAAATTAAATATTCACCACAGAATAATCACAAGTTATGTATAAAAGTATTACTATTTCACAGGCTATCATAAATGCTAGAGTATTTGAGCTACATTTTTTTT
>NC_090740.1:112501351-112503851 GCF_036898095.1 Palaemon carinicauda | reverse complement strand
TCACTAACCCTGGCCCCGGACGCGAGTGCAAATAGGAAAATAACTTTTTGCGTCAAATCCTTTAACGCATATTCTTCATTGCTCAACAAGGAGGCGAAATGAAGAACTTTGTCTAAAGACCATGAGATGGGCTTTGGAGGTACTGAAGGTCTGAGCCTAGCGCAGGCTTTCGGAACTTTATTAAAGATCTCGTTACCTAGGTCGATCTGGAAGGCAAATAAAATGGGTCTCATCAAAGCCGATTTACACACTGAAATCGTGTTAGCTGCCAATCCTTGGCCATGGAGGTGGATGAAGAAAGATAAGCAGAAATCTGTTGAGATCTCCTGCGGATTCTTTGCCTTTACAAAGGCCACCCATTTTCTCCAAGATGACTCATATTGCCTTCTAGTCGATTTGCACTTGTATTCCTCTAGGAAGTCTATGCTGGCTTTCGAAATCCCGAAGCGCTTTCTCACCGCTAGGGCGAGAAAATCATGAGCTGCAGGGTCTGGGTTTTCTGTAATGAAGCGCAGACAGTCGACTTCTGGACTCGCTGGGTCAGAACTGGATGTGGTAGCGGCACGAACTTCATCTGTAGTTCCAACGCCAAGGGGAACCACATACTGTTCGCCCACTTGTGGGCCAATATTGCCGCTACCCCCTTGAAGGATCTCAGTTTGTTGAGGACCCTCAACAGAAGGTTGTGAGGAGGGAACAGATAAATCCTGGACCATCTGTTCCAGTCGAGGGACATTGCGTCCACTGCTTCCGCTAAGGGGTCCTCGTACGGGGACACGTACAGGGGCAACTTCTTGTTGTCTTTCGTCGCAAAGAGGTCTATTTGCAGTTCTGGGACTTGATTCAGAATGAAGGAAAATGATCCTGCGTCTAAGGACCATTCCGACTCTATCGGTGTGAACCTGGATTGAGCGTCCGCTGTCACATTGCGGACTCCTTGAAGGTGAACTGCCGACAGGTACCACTTCTTCTTTTCCGCCAATCGGAAAATGGCTAACATCACTTGGATGAGAGGTGGTGACCTCGACCCTTGTCGATTCAAGCATCTCACAACCACCTCGCTGTCTGTCACCAATCTTATGTGGATCGAGTGACGCGGGAAGACTTTCTTTAAGGTAAGGAGCACTGCCATAGCTTCTAGAAAGTTTATATGAAAGGTCCTGAATAGCTTGGACCAAGTCCCCTGGACTTTTTTCCGATGAGAGTGACCTCCCCATCCCTCCTTTGAGGCGTCTGAGTGAATCGTCATCGACGGGGGAGGTGGCTGAAGAAGAACCGACTTCTTTAGATGTCTGGCTTGGGACCAAGGTCTGAGAAGAGTACGTAGCCGAGGCGGCACTGGTCTTCTCAGGTCTCTTCGCGCGTTTGATGCATACCTTCTCCAAACTCCGGTTGCATCCTTTAGCTGTGCTCTTAGCACTGGGTCTGTCACTGAAGCAAACTGGAGAGAGCCTAGTACCCTCTCCTGTTCGCGTCTTGATATCCTTTCGGAATCTAGAAGTCTCTTGACAGAGCCCGCTATCTCCTTCCTTTTCTTCATTGGGATGGAGAAACTGTGTGACAAAAGGTCCCAGTGGATTCCCAGCCACTGGAACTTTTGGGATGGAGAAAGTCGAGACTTTTTCTTGTTGATCTTGAAGCCTAGGTACTCTAGGAACTGGATCACCTGACTGGAAGCTTGCAAGCATTCGGTCTCGGATGCTGCCCACACCAGCCAGTCGTCCAGGTAGGCTACTACCTGAATTCCCTTTAGGCGTAATTGTTTGAGAGCTGCGCTCGCAAGCTTCGTGAAAATCCTTGGGGCTATGTTTATCCCGAATGGCATGGCTCTGAAGGCGTACAGTTTCCGTTGTAGCCTGAACCCTAGGTAGGGGGAGAGTCGACGGCTGATTGGAATGTGCCAATAGGCGACTGACAAGTCTATAGAGACTGAGTATGCCCTCTTGGGCAGTAAGGTCCTTATGTGTTGCAGAGTTAGCATCTTGAATTTGCAATTCACTATGAACTTGTTGAGTGGTGACAAGCCCAGAATGACTCTGAGCTTTTCCGAGTCTTTCTTGGGAACACAAAACAGCCTCCCTTGGAATTTGATGGACTTCACCTTTCGGATCACATTTTTCTCCAACAGTTCTTGAACGTACTCCTCCAAAATGGGGGTGGAGTGTTGGAAAAACCGAAGGCATGGGGGTGGAGTGCTGTACCAGCTCCAACCCAGTCCATTCTTGAGTAGGCTTTGGGCCCAGGGATCGAAGGTCCAGCGATCCCAAAATTTCATCAGTCTCCCTCCTACCGGTATCATTTCACTTGGACTGCCGTCCTGAGGTCTTGCCTCCCTGACCACGACCACCTCTGAATCCCCTTCCCCTTGAGGGGCGCCTAGACGAGCCTCTGGCTGCTCCTCTAGGTTTTGCACGAAAGGAAGAAGACTGTCCTTCGAACGTTGGGGCGAATGTGGTTGACTGACCTGGCACAGCCTGGGGTACCCACTGAAAGGCAGTCG
>NC_090740.1:112483851-112488851 GCF_036898095.1 Palaemon carinicauda | reverse complement strand
AATCTTTATTTTTTTCGGATATGGCTGATTGCCCTATGACAGCCCATAGACTTGCAATCTTTATTTTTTTTTCGGATATGGCTGATTGCCCTATTACAGCCCATAGACTTTCAATCTTTATTTTTTTTCGGATATGGCTGATTGCCCCATTACAGCCCATAGACTTGCAATCTTTATTTTTTTTTCGGATATGGCTGATTGCCCTATTACAGCCCATAGACTTGCAATCTTTATTTTTTTTCGGATATGGCTGATTGCCCTATGACAGCCCATAGACTTGCAATCTTTATTTTTTCGATATGGCTGATTGCCCTATTACAGCCCATAGACTTGCAATCTTTATTTTTTTTTCGGATATGGATGATTGCCCTATTACAGCCCATAGACTTTCAATCTCTATTTTTTTTTCGGATATGGCTGATTGCCCCATTAAACCCATAGACTTGCAATCTTTATTTTTTTCGGATATGGCTGATTGCCCTATGACAGCCCATAGACTTGCAATCTTTATTTTTTTTTCGGATATGGCTGATTGCCCTATTACAGCCCATAGACTTGCAATCTTTATTTTTTTTCGGATATGGCTGATTGCCCTATTACAGCCCATAGACTTGCAATCTTTATTTTTTTTCGGATATGGTTGATTGCCCTATTACAGCCCATAGACTTGCAATCTTTATTTTTTTCGGATATGGCTGATTGCCCTATTACAGCCCATAGACTTGCAATCTTTATTTTTTTCGGATATGGCTGATTGCCCCATTACAGCCCATAGACTTGCAATCTTTATTTTTTTCGGATATGGCTGATTGCCCTATTACAGCCCATAGACTTGCAATCTTTATTTTTTTCGGATATGGCTGATTGCCCTATTACAGCCCATAGACTTGCAATCTTTATTTTTTTCGGATATGGCTGATTGCCCTATTACAGCCCATAGACTTGCAATCTTTATTTTTTTCGGATATGGCTGATTGCCCCATTACAGCCCATAGACTTGCAATCTTTATTTTTTTCGGATATGGCTGATTGCCCCATTACAGCCCATAGACTTGCAATCTTTATTTTTTTCGGATATGGCTGATTGCCCCATTACAGCCCATAGACTTGCAATCTTTATTTTTTTCGGATATGGCTGATTGCCCTATTACAGCCCATACACTTGCAATCTTTATTTTTTTCGGATATGGCTGATTGCCCTATTACAGCCCATAGACTTGCAATCTTTATTTTTTTTCGGATATGGCTGATTGCCCCATTACAGCCCATAGACTTGCAATCTTTATTTTTTTCGGATATGGCTGATTGCCCCATTACAGCCCATAGACTTGCAATCTTTATTTTTTTCGGATATGGCTGATTGCCCTATTACAGCCCATAGACTTTCAATCTTTATTTTTTTTCGGATATGGCTGATTGCCCCATTACAGCCCATAGACTTGCAATCTTTATTTTTTTCCGATATGGCTGATTGCCCTATTACAGCCCATAGACTTGCAATCTTTATTTTTTTTCGGATATGGCTGATTGCCGTATGACAGCCCATAGACTTGCAATCTTTATTTTTTCCGATATGGTTGATTGCCCTATTACAGCCCATAGACTTGCAATCTTTATTTTTTTTTCGGATATGGCTGATTGCCCTATTACAGCCCATAGACTTGCAATCTTTATTTTTTTTCGGATATGGTTGATTGCCCTATTACAGCCCATAGACTTGCAATCTTTATTTTTTTCGGATATGGCTGATTGCCCTATTACAGCCCATAGACTTGCAATCTTTATTTTTTCGGATATGGCTGATTGCCCTATGACAGCCCATAGGCGTGCAATCTTTATTTTTTGGATATAGCTGATTGCCCTATTACAGCCCATAGACTTGCAATCTTAATTTTTTTCGGATATGGCTGATTGCCCTATGACAGCCCATAGACTTGCAATCTTTATTTTTTTCGGATATGGCTGATTGCCCTATTACAGCCCATACCCTTGCAATCTTTATTTTTTTTGGATATGGCTGATTGCCCTATTACAGCCCATAGACTTGCAATCTTTATTTTTTCGGATATGGCTGATTGCCCTATTACAGCCCATAGACTTGCAATCTTTATTTTTTTTCGGATATGGCTGATTGGCCTATTACAGCCCATAGACTTGCAATCTTTTTTTTTTTTGGATATGGCCTATTGCCCTATTACACCCCATAGACTTGCAATCTTTATTTTTTCGGATATGGCTGATTGCCCTATGACAGCCCATAGACTTGCAATCTTTATTTTTTTTTCGGATATGGCTGATTGGCCTATTACAGCCCATAGACTTGCAATCTTTATTTTTTCGGATATGGCTGATTGCCCTATTACAGCCCATAGACTTGCAATCTTTATTTTTTTTTCGGATATGGCTGATTGGCCTATTACAGCCCATAGACTTGCAATCTGTTTTTTTTCGGATATGGCCTATTGCCCTATTACAGCCCATAGACTTGCAATCTTTATTTTTTCGGATATGGCTGATTGCCCTATGACAGCCCATAGGGGTGCAATCTTTATTTTTCGGATATGGCTGATTGCCCTATTACAGCCCATAGACTTGCAATCTTTATTTTTTTCGGAGATGGCTGATTGCCCTATGACAGCCCATAGACTTGCAATCTTTATTTTTTTCGGATATGGCTGATTGCCCTATGACAGCCCATAGACTTGCAATCTTTATTTTTTTCGTGTATGGCTGATTGCCCTATGACAGCCCATAGACTTGCAATCTTTATTTTTTTTTCGGATATGGCTGATTGCCCTATTACAGCCCATAGACTTGCAATCTTTATTTTTTTCGCATATGGCTGATTGCCCTATTACAGCCCATAGACTTGCAATCTTTAATTTTTCGGATATGGCTGATTGCCCTATTACAGCAAATAGGCGTGCAATCTTTATTTTTCGGATATGGCTGATTGCCCTAAGACAGCCCATAGACTTGCAATCTTTATTTTTTTCGGATATGGCTGATTGCCCTATGACAGCCCATAGACTTGCAATCTTTATTTTTTTCCGATATAGCTGATTGCCCTATTACAACCCAAAGACTTGCAATCTTTATTTTTTTTCGGATATGGCTGATTGCCCTATTACAGCCCATAGACTTGCAATCTTTACTTTTTCGGATATGGCTGATTGCCCCTATTACAGCCCATAGACTTGCAATCTTTATTATTTTTTTTTGGATATGGCTGATTGCCCTATGACAGCCCATAGGCGTGCAATCTTTATTTTTTTTCGGATATGGCTGATTGCCCTATTACAGCCGATAGACTTGGAATCTTTATTTTTTTCGGATATGGCTGATTGCCCTATTACAGCCCATACTCTTGCAATCTTTATTTTTTTTCGGATATGGCTGATTGCCCTATTACAGCCCATAGACTTGCAATCTTTATTTTTTTCGGATATGGCTGATTGCCCTATTACAGCCCATAGACTTGCAATCTTTATTTTTTTCGGATATGGCTGATTGCCCTATTACAGCCCATAGACTTGCAATCTTTATTTTTTTTCGGATATGGCTGATTGCCCTATTACAGCCCATAGACTTGCAATCTTTATTTTTTTCGGATATGGCTGAATGAACTATGACAGCCCATAGACTTGCAATATTTATTTTTTCCGATATGGCTGATTGCTCTATGACAGCCCATAGACTTGCAATCTTTATTTTTTTCGGATATGGCTGATTGCCCTATTACAGCCCATAGACTTGCAATCTTTATTTTTTTCGGATATGGCTGATTGCCCTATTACAGCCCATACACTTGCAATCTTTATTTTTTTCGGATATGGCGTATTGCCCTATTACACCCCATAGACTTGCAATCTTTATTTTTTCAGATATGGCTGATTGCCCTATGACAGCCCATAGGCGTGCAATCTTTATTTTTCGGATATGGCTGATTGCCCTATGACAGCCCATAGACTTTCAATCTTTATTTTTTTCGGATATGGCTGATTGCCCTATGACAGCCCATAGACTTGCAATCTTTATTTTTTTCGGATATGGCTGATTGCCCTATTACAGCCAATGGACTTGCAATCTTTATTTTTTTCGGATATGGCTGATTGCCCTATTACAGCCCATAGACTTGCAATCTTTATTTTTTCCGATATGGCTGATTGCCCTATTACAGCCCATAGACTTGCAATCTTTATTTTTTTTCGGATATGGCTGATTGCCCTATTACACCCCATAGACTTGCAATCTTTATTTTTTTTTTCGGATATGGCTGATTGCCCTATTACAGCCCATAGACTTGCAATCTTTAATTTTTCGGATATGGCTGATTGCCCTATGACAGCCCATAGACTTGCAATCTTTATTTTTTTCGGATATGGCTGATTGCCCTATGACAGCCCATAGGCGTGCAATCTTTATTTTTCGGATATGGCTGATTGCCCTATGACAGCCCATAGACTTGCAATCTTTATTTTTTTCGGATATGGCTGGTTGCCCTATTACAGCCCATAGACTTGCAATCTTTATTTTTTTCGGATATGGCTGACTGCCCTATTATAGCCCATAGACTTGCAATCTTTATTTTTCGGATATGGCAGATTGCCCTATTACAGCCCATAGACTTGCAATCTTCAATTTTTTTGGATATGGCTGATTGCCCTATCACAGCCCATAGACTTGCAATCTTTATTTTTTCGGATATGGCTGATTGCCCTATTACAGCCCATAGACTTGCAATCTTTATTTTTTTCGGATATGGCTGATTGCCCTATTACAGCCCATAGACTTGCAATCTTTATTTTTTTCGGATATGGCTGATTGCCCTATTACACCCCATAGACTTGCAATCTTTTTTTTAGGATATGGCTGATTGCCCTATTACAGCCCATAGTCTTGCAATCTTTATAATTTAGGATATGGCTGATTGCCCTATTACAGCCCATAGACTTGCAATCTTTATTTTTTTCGGATATGGCTGATTGCCCTATTACAGC
>NC_090740.1:112471351-112478851 GCF_036898095.1 Palaemon carinicauda | reverse complement strand
GTAATAATAATAATAATAATAATAATAATAATAATAATAATAATAATAATAATAATAATAATACAATATTGTTTGCATATAACTCACACGAATAAAGATAACAGTGAAACTTGTTTAGTGAATCCGTTATTTCCTGATGTTAGATAGCCCACCTCATCCTTCAGTGGTGGTTTTTAAGTGGTGTTTTTTTTAGTGTTGTTTTACTGGTTTGCATAAGAATTATTCACTGCCTAAAAGCTGCGAGAGAAACGGATTGCCTATCTGTTTACCTTGATGGGAGGAAGATGAGGTTGCACCAGTAACAGACTTGAGAACATTATTAATAACCTCCTAGTCCCAAATCAGGAACTCTCTCACTAATCATAGGATAAAGGTTTAAAGACCGCTCATGAATGGCAGAGGTAAGGGACTTAATTATTGCATTGAGTTTATTAATCTTGATCACAATGTGATGTGTCACTTGTACTTTCTGAAAGACGTTTAAAGGTTTTAAAAGCCGTTTATGAATGGCGTGGCAAGGGACAGTAATATTGCCCTATCAAGCAGGACAATGCTCTAGAGACTGACTATATTCATATATGATCGACGCCTAAGCCCCTCTACACCCAAGCTAGGGACCAAGGAGGGCCAGGCAATGGCTGCTGATGACTCAGCAGATAGACCTATAGATTCCCCCAGAACTCTCTCTCTCATTTATCAAAGGATTAAAGGTTTAAAGGCCGCTCATGAATGGCAGAGGCAAGGACAATGATATTGCCTTATCAAGCAGGACAATGCCCTAGGGACTGACTATATTTACATATGATCCGCGCCTAAGCCCCCTCTCCATCCAAGCTAGGACCAAAGAGGACCAGGTAATGGCTTACTGACGAATCAGCAGATAGACCTATAGACTCCCCCATAACCCCATTTCTTAGCTAACAAGGATGGTGAGGTTGCAGTGACCAAAAGAAACCTAGCGAGTCTGCCACCCTGAATATAGAGGAGCTTATATAATTGGCTGGCTCTCTCTGAACTTCTTCTAATAACTATTATTGCTTTTGGTATAAGAAATATTACGCCATTTGATTAGTTCTTTATAATAATACTATTTATAGAAGGCTATGTTTTTGGCCTTTCAATCAACACGTTTTGCTTGAAATATTTAGTTCATGATTTTCATGTCACATTTAATTTTTTTTTTTTTTTTTTTTTTTTTTTTTAATGATTTCAGTCACGTTTCGAACCAGATTCGTCCCAAATTAAAACATATCTTTCAGCTGGCAAGGCTATTAAGAGTATTTTGTAACCGAGTCAAGTGGAGTTGCATGTCATAAAAAAGGCTTAATATCTATAACAAATTGGTTCAGTTTTGATCTATTTATGGCCATGATTTCCCTGTTACTATGTGGGGGTTTTCTGCGTAATGGTAAAAGCTGATGAAAATATTCCTCTCCAGCCTAGAAGTTAAAATTTTCTTCCAGTTTTTAAACTCTTTAGATATAGGCCTACTCGTTTTAGAAGGATTTATTGTTAACTTGTTCTCATCATTTATTTATTTCCTTATTTCCTTTCCCCACTGGGCTATTTTTCCCTGTTGGAGCCCTTGGGCTTATAACATCTTGCTTTTTCCAACAAGAGTTGTAGCTTGGCTAATAATAATAATAATAATAATAATAATAATAATAATAATAATAATAATAATAATATTATTTTCCTCTCCTCACTAAGCTATTTTTTCCTGTTGGAGCCTTGGGCTTATAGCATATTGCTTTTCCAACTAGGGTTGTAGCTTGGCAAGTTAATAATAATAATAACAATAATAATAATAATAATAATAAGGAGTAAAGGGAAAGTTAGTAAAGAGAGATAACAATATATTAGATTATCTTGTAAATATTCCCTAAAATTTGCATCTTTATCAAAGGTAAACTGGATTATGACATATAAAACCATTTTCTTTATTACCCAATTCCTTCCCCATCAAATTTCAATGATTTACTATTTATTCACTCACTATTTAATTTCAATAATTTGCTAATTAATTCCCTCCACATTCAATTTCAAAGATTTACAAAATAATTACCTTCTTATTCAATTTTAATTAATTATCAAATTAATTCCCTCCCCCTCCAATTTCAATTCTTCATTACTTAATTCCCTCCCCATCCTTTTTCGATTTCTTATTAATTTCCTCACCATCCACTTTCAGATTTTAATTACTTAATTACATCCCCATCTAATTTCATATTACTTAATTCCCTCCCCATCCAATATAAATTTTTTATTACTTAATGCCATCCTCATCTAATTTAAATTTTTTATTACTTAATTCCATCCTCATCTAATCAAAAATTTTTATTACTTAATTCCATCCTCATCTAATTCAAATTCTTTATTACTTGATTCCATCCTCATCTAATTTAAATTTCTATTACTTAATTCCCTCCCCACCTAATTCAGATTTTTTATTGCTTATTTCCATCCCCATCCAATTTCAATCTTTTATTACTTAATTCCATCGCCATCCAATTTCATTTTTTTATTACTTACTTCCACTAATCTAATTTAAAATTTTTTACTGTTCAATTCCATCCCCATCAATTTAAATTCTTTATTACTTAATTCCACTATTCTAATTTAAAATTTGTATTACTTGATTCCTTCCCCATCTCATTTCACAGTCTGTAAAACAGCAACGTCACCCGGAAGTTCCGAAGCCACAACAGAAGAAATGTCAAGACAATGGCTTCATTATAGAAAACGGAGAACTGGAAGTCCAAGTGAATGCAGGACCAATTATTTCTTATTTCTCGCTCAAATCGTTAGTTCCTTTGGTCCTCGCAACCTCACCATCCTTGTGAGCTAATGATAGGGGATTTAGGGAGCCTGCAGGTCTATCTGTTGAGTCATCAGCAGCCATTACCTGGTTCTCCTTGGTCCAAGCTTTGGTGAAGAGGGGGCTTGGGTGCTGATCATATGAATATATGGTCAGTTTCTAGGGCATTGCCCTGCACGATAAGGCAATGTTACTATCCCTTGCCCATGCCATTCATAGGTGCCCCTTAAACCTCTAAACATTTAATTGATAGTAGAATATAAAACAAAGAAACAATACCGTTTAGAATTTCACACATCATAGGGTAACAGAATTAGCAATATTCTACCCAACCGTATAACAAGTCTTTTTATTGTATTCTGACGATTGAATAGAGTAGTTGATTATACTAACAATATGATGCTTTCATATTCTATCAAACATTTTTTTCCAATCTATATTCTTTAGATTTCTAACGTACCGTACAAATCATCAGTGGAATAGTCAATAATGATGATAAAAACAACAACAACAACACTAATAATAATAATAATAATAATAATAATAATAATAATAATAATAATAATAACAAATAAATAAACTGACTCGATTTTATAACCTCATTGACGGAGGTAATAATAATCAAATACCGCGAAAGTAAAGCCATTGACATACCCAGCGTCGAGTCCTTCACCTGGAATGCTATCTGACACCCCGGAAACAAGATAAAACAGAGAAAACTTAAACAGACAAGAAAAGTACGCTTGTTTCAGTTACAATCCGCAAATAAAAACCGTGGGTGAAGGATCAACCCATTATCCTTTGTGTTCTAATTGATACTGAGGAAAGGGATTCTTTAATGAAATAAATATTTTATGGTATCTTTGTCTGTGATTTATTGCTGTTTATTTACGTGTGAGAAACCAGCTGGGTCAGTCACTGGTGCTTGATTGATTTGATTCATTAATGTAGAATCAAGGAGTAATTATACCTAAAAATTACGTGCGTGATTTATGATTTATCTATTCTGATTATTTTATTATTTTCGGACTAAATTGTACAAGTTGATTATATATATATATATATATATGTATATATATATATACATATATATATATATATACACACACACACACACACATATATATATATATATATATGCACACTCAAACAAACACACCCACACACACATGTGTATGTATATATATATATATATATACACATATAAATATATATATATAAAATATATATATATATATATATATACATACATACATACATACATATATATATACATATATATATATATATATATACAGTATATATATTAATAGATAGCTAAGCACCGTAGTATTAAGCAACTTGCTGAGTCTAGCTTCGACCTGTTATATGGTTATAAAATTTCACCTGCCTGACGTGAACATTGACGACGGGGCAAAGTAACGAGTCATGTGCTTCATGAAATCAGAGTTACTAGGCTACCTAACCTTAACATTAGATCTAGTAAATAAAATGGAAGGTATATAAGAGGATCTTGGGGTAACTTTGGTGTTCGTCAAAAATAAATTTTCATTATTTTCTGTGTATCTTGATTATGGACAAAGCTACGAACGACTACGAGAGAGAGAGAGAGAGAGAGAGAGAGGAGAGAGAGAGAGATTAGTGGTTATCTGACATCAGGACATCTAAGGTCAGAGAGAGAGAGAGAGAGAGAGAGAGAGAGAGAGAAATTGATTGATTGAGTAGGGGCTATCTGGCATTGAGACATCTAAAGTCAGGGAGAGAGAGAGAGAGAGAGAGAGAGAGAGATAGCTTCTTTTTATCGATGACATTAAGGTTATGAGAAGTAGCTGAAAAAAGGTGGTGGAATTGTACAGAAGGCAAATGTATATAAAGAAACTCCAGGTGGTTGCAATGGATATAATGTAAAACTACAATCAAGAAAGCTTTTATGTGGGAAGATTTGTAAAATATAAGGATGCAGTCATTGTACTGTGGTCCATATCAAGCGTATTGCGTTGATATAGTTGTACTAAATTACCTAATCAACGTTTATTATGAGAATTTTAGATATCTAAAATGTATAACGGTATAGATAAAGATTTTAGAAGCGAACATTTATTTTAACATAGAGGTAAATGTGAACGAAGCAAGGGTAGAGATAACACTAAGAAAGGGAGCAGTAGTAGTACTGATGAAATAGAGAGAGATTGCTTAGACTACTGGTAAACATAAATTATGCATTGGTAGAGAAAGAAAAGATATGTTGGGCACATAAAACCTCGACTATTTTATGCAAGGGATACATGTGCACTGGAAAGTGAAATGGAAGGGTTTCTGTTAAGGTAAGACCCCACTACTGCAAGATTCAAGGCTGTACTGTTAAAAATTTTCATGAAAAAACAGTAAAAGTCGTGGCATAAATGTTGCCAGACATTTACCGTTTTTAAAACAACGGATATATTGACGTAAAGGAGTGATATTACGGTCACCAACCCGCAAAGTATAATAACAAAGTAGGGTAAAAAATTACGGTCGCCTGTATTTTACTGAAACACGGTTCACTACAGATGAGTTTTACGGAGAATTTCCAATTGAAATTACTGGATTTTTAACAGTATGGTAAGAAAAATTCCATTTTAAACAAGGAATTATTAGAGAGATGTAGTGTCCAGGGACAGGGGAAAATGTCCCGGAATTTCAAGTATTGAGATAGTTCGGGAAAATTGTTAAGACTAGAGGAGAATTTGACTCAAGAAGCACTTGATATGGATGCATAAGACAAAGAATTAAAGGATTATAGGAAAGTTACTAAAATCGTAGGAAAGATAATAAAGTCCTACACCTTATGGGAGTTCAAAAAGGACTATAGAATGGAAATGGAATGGACGAAGAAATTATACGTTTCGACCTACAATGTTAAAAAAGAAACAGTGATTTCAATCGGAAATTCTCCATAAGAATATACTATTCTCAGCCGTATTTCAGTAAAATACTGGCGACCATAATTTTATCTTAATTTATCATTATCTTTTTTACGGGTTGGTGACCATAATATCCCTCCTTTATGTCAATATATCCGTTTTCAAAACAGTAAAAAAATCCTAGATTAAATGTTGCCGGGCATTTATCATTTCTTAATGCAAATTTTTAACAGGGTAACTGTAATTGTGATGATAATATCACATATCAATTGACATTTTCAATGATTGTATACTTTTTTTTTTATGTATCTCCCTTAACATGTACCGAGCTCTTTCAATATCTCTTTTTCTTTTATAAGAAAACAACAAAACATTTTCATTATCTTTTATTGCTTATCAACCTTCATATTCCCTCGAAATTCACCGTTTAATTAAGAATCCTCCTCCAATTCTCACATCCATTTTAATCTCATTTGATGTTAAACATGGTGGCTTCTTAATTGTCTGCTAATTAATTCTTGCAATTATAAACGAAAGGCAACGTTTATTCATTATGATAAAAAGATTACGGTGGAGTAAGATTTCTATATATAGTAGGTAAGTAGTAGGTTGGCCAGGGCACCAGGCACCAGTGGAAATACGACCGCTAGAGAGTTATGGGGTCCCTTAACTGGCCAGGCATTACTACATTGGATCCTTTTCTCTAGTTACAGTTAATTTTCCCTTTGACTACACATACACCGAATAGTCTAACCTATTCTTTACATACTCTCCTCTGTCCTCATACACCTGAAAACACTGAGACTACCCAACAATTCTTCTTCACCCAAGGGGTTAATGGACTGTCATTGTTCAGTAGCCACTATCCTCTAGGTAAGGATAGAAGAGACTTTACCTATGGTAAGGAGCTCTTCTAGGAGGAGGAAACTCCAAATCAAACCATTGTTCTCTGTACCATGGTCTTCCACTGTCTTGGGATAGAGTTCTCTTGCTTGAAGGTATTCTCCGGCACGCCATTCTATCTTATTTCTCTTCCTCTTGTTATGTTGAAGTTTTTGTAGTTTATACGTGAGATATCTTTTTTTTTATGTTGTTACTGTTCTCGAAAAAAAAAATATTTTTTCTTGTTTCCTTCCATCACTGGGCTATTTTCCCTGCTGGAGCCCCTAGGCTTATAGCATTTTGCTTTTCCATCTAGGGTTGTAGCTTATAGAGTAATGATAATAATAATAATAATAATAATAATAATAATAATAATATCTGCTAAACACTTTACTTTCTTGATGCAGATAACGAGAAACTAAATTCATATAAGTGAGAATCTTCTATCATCACGAAATTTTTCATCCTGCAGATTTATGAATTGGAAAAATTAATCATTACATGGGCGAATACATTCGTTCAGAATGCTATTGTGCGTATTTAACTATAAGTTAAGTTTCATGCAGGTAATGTTACCTAAAGGTCCTTACATTCTCACCGTCCATTAGTTCTGAGGTGAATCATTAATCTAATTAAATCTAAGGGAAACAAACAAAATATATTAAAGTTGGAAAGAATCAGGTGATAAAAAGGGAGACAACAAAATAGATGATAAAACGACAGAGAGCCAAAGGGGAAGAGAAACAAATCATACAAAATATATAAAAACACAGTGTGAAGAGGATATGAAAGGAAATCTGGAAGAGGGGAATAAGACGAAAGCTATGATAATTACGAAATGAATTTCCAAATAGTTGGTACTTCAAGTTTTCTTTAAATTTTAAAGAGATATATAAA
>NC_090740.1:112442296-112470851 GCF_036898095.1 Palaemon carinicauda | reverse complement strand
CTTTTTTCTTATTCAGGTCAAATATGAAAGGTATCTGATGATTGAAGAGCAACAATTATAATTTGTTTCCTCAACAAACACCGAAGAAAACTTTCTCTGTTTGTGGAGAAAGTTCATAATGAAACACTGGGAAGTTGGAAGTTTACTTCATTTCGAGTTAAGTCAAAAGTTAACGTCTCATTCATATCTTTCTTATCCTAAAGCTTATCTTTGTTAATCTCCGTTTACCATTTAAATCATTTCCTTTTATTGTGGTACAAAAGATGAAATATCGGAAGAAGTAGTGAACCGCTTAGTATTGTTACTTCGTATTATCTTTGCACGTAATTCCTGTGATTTTTACCATTTCAATAATAAAAAAATGAAAAGAACTTACTTACTTTGTATACTGTACACTATTAAAAAAATAATTCTAATTAAGAAGAAGAGAAAAAGATGGATGTGGGCAGAGATGAGAATGTTGATATGGATGTGTGGGGTGACAAGAAGAGATAAGATACGGAATGAAGTAATTAGGGGTACCACAGGAGTTAGAAAACTATCAGATAAGATCCAAGAAAGTAGACTGAGGTGGTATGGTCATGTCATGAGAAGAGATGAACAGTATATTGGGAGTGGAGTGATGGATATGGAGGTACAGGGAAGGAGAAGGAGAGGGAGACCAAAGCGAAGGTGGGTGGTCTGTATCAAGGATGACCTTCGATCAAAGAGGTTAACCTGTAATGGAGTGTGGGACTGAGGTAGATGGAGAACGCTGGCAAGAAACATCGACCCCACATAGAAGTGGGGAAAGATGTAGACGAAGAGGAAGAAGAAGAAGGAGGAGGAAATTCTCCGTGAAAATATACTGTCCTTAGTCATCTTTCAGTAAAATACAAGCGACCGTAATTTTTACCCTGCTTTCACGGGTCTGTGGCCGTTATATCTTCCCTTTACGTCAATATATCTGTTTTTAAAAAGATAAAAAATTCTGTAATTATGTTGTCAGGCATTTACCGTTTTTAATGCAATTTTTTACAGTGTGCACTGTTATAAAAAAAAAAATGCGATTTTAATCGGATATTATCCGTAAAAATATACTGTTCTCAGTCGTATTTCAGTAAAATACAGGCGACCGTAATTCTTACCCTTCTTTGTTATCATATTTCACGGGTTAGTGACTATAATATCACTCCTTTATGTCAATGATAATAATAATTATAATAATTGAAATTGCAATAACTCCACCGCATAAATATGACATCTCGACCAAATTATGGTACCAAGGGCTCCCTATTGTATAGCAGCGTATACAGTTGATTCCTACTCAAAAATCAACCCTAACTTAAGCCAGGCTGACACTTGCTCGAATTTATGGCATGCATGGTCACGACTCGAGTCGTGAACTGGCGTGAACTCGTCGTGAACTGGCGTGAAGTGTTCATAAACCCGTCGTGACATCGTGTCATGTCGTGACGAGAAATTTGAAATGTTCAAAATTTTGGTCACGCCAAAATTTCGTGACCGGGTCGTGAACCATGCGCCAACTGTTTGTGAACTCGTCGGGATGATGCGGGAAGTGCGCAAACTATGCGTAAACTATGCGTGAACTCATTGTGAACTCGTCGTGCCAGTTCGTGTCAATGTGGACAGGTCAGCTGTGATTCTGAGGTAATTTTCTTTTTTTATCTTCCAGTTCGTGCCACAAAATGTCACGACTTGCCACGACAAATTCGTGGCAAAAAGTCGTGCAAGTGTCAGGGTACCCTTACAGTACAGTATATGATGTTTAAAGGTCTAACGGCCACTCATGAATGACAGAAGCAAGGGACAATGACATTGCCCTACCAAGCAGGACAATGCCTTAGAGAGTGACAATATATGTGATCAGCGCCCATGACCCCTCTCCATCCAAGCTAGGACCAAGGAGGGCCAGGCAATGGCTGCTGATGGCTCAGCAGGTAGAACTATAGGATCCCTCAAACACCCCTACCCTCATGTAGAAGTGTAGGCTCCCCAAACACCCCCAGCATTAGCTCACAAGGATGGTGAGGTTGCAGCGACAAAGGAACTAACAAGTTTGGGCGGGACTTGAACCCCAGTCTGGCAATCACCAGGCAACGACGCTACCACCTGGCCACCACAACATTTAACATTAACAGTTCCTCTTTGATACTGACCAGAGGTTTTTAATTAGGCAAACTCACCTGAGATGATCTCTGGGTGTCACCTGACGTAATAGCAATGTCAAATATCTTACAGACAGCTTCATTCACCTATCAAAGGCTTCTGAGTGTCTAGAACCATTACTTCTAGCTTCCTCTTGTTTTGTTAAAGTTTTTATAGTTTGTATGGGAGATATTTATTTTAATGTTGATACTGTTCTTAAAATATTCTATTTTTCCTTGTTACCTTTCCTCTCTCTCTCTCTCTCTCTCTCTCTCTCTCTCTCTCCTTCGATGGCAGGAAAAACTTAAATCAATCTCTCTCTCTCTCTCTCTCTCTCTCTCTCTCTCTCTCTCTCCTTCGATGGCAGGATGCCAGAAAAATTCAAATCAATCTCTCTCTCTCTCTCTCTCTCTCTCTCTCTCTCTCTCTCTCTCTCACTCTTCTAAATTGGAATTACAAATCACTTTCTTGATTTTCATATTTACATTATCAATATTTATATTTACTTGTTGTAGAAAAGCGTGGAGGTACAGTTTATGACATCTTCCCCTCTGCCAAATTTCATTTGATTTCCTTTCAATTCCCTCCCCCTTTTTATTTCATTATGACTTCCCTTTCTCGAATCTGGGATATTTTTTTTTTCTTTTTTTTTTTTACTCCCACTTAAACTCCTTTACTACACCTTGTTTCAGTGCATATCATGTGGTGATATTTTGGTATGTGATTAATGTTAAGACTTAAGTAATCACCAATGATGTCGACTTCACTTGGTATACAATTTATTTTCTTGTTAAAACATTTTTTTTAATGAACGCGTAAAATGTTTAAGGTTTTTTTTTTAATTAAATTACCACATCATATAGAATAGAATTTATTCATTTCCAAATTTTCTAGTTTTTTATTAAATTTACATAATATATAAAGATGGGAGTTAAACATTTCTTAACTTTCGATTTTTTATGAAATTTACACAGCATATAAAGATGGGGTCTATTTATTTCTAAGGTTTTGAGTTATTTCATTCTATTTACACTATATAAAAGTGGGATTCATCTATTTCTATACTATCGATTTTTTATATTAAATCTCCACAACATAAAAAGATGGGATTTATTTATTTCTAAACTAACAAGTTTTTTATTTGAATTAAACAACACATAAAAATGGGATTTATTCATTTCTAAACTTTCGATTTTTTTTTATCAAATCTACAAATATAAAGATAGAATTTAATTTCTTTTTGTATTTTCTATTGTTATATGTAGTCACTGCGGGAAATACAAATAAGAAAGAGTTGTAGACACTTCCAGGGAAATGAAAATCAAACTGGATTTCTTGTGATATATCTATTTCCAAACTTTCGATTTTTTTATATCAAATTTACACATATAAAGGTAAAATTTATTAATTTCAAACTCCTAAGATTTTCTATAGTTATATGTAGTCACTACGGGAATTAAAAATAAGAAAGAAGTGTGACTACTTCCAGGAAAATGAAAATCAAACTGGATTTCTAACTTTACTCTCCCTCTATGAATAAGGGTTAGCCAGCAGCTTCTCTGTTTGGACAGATGCAGTTTCTCAGGACCCTAAGATTTGGGGACTGAAGGATCTGCATTTTATCGACAAGATTCTTGTTATTATTATTATTATTATTATTATTATTATTATTATTATTATTAATGATAATGATACTATTATTATTATTATCATTATTATTATTATTATTATTATTATTATTATTATTATTAATGATAATAATAATATTTTTATTATTCTTATTATTATTAGTAGTAGTAGTATTATTATTATTATTATTATTATTATTATTATTATTATTATTATTATTATTATTATTATTAATGATAATAATAATAATATTTTTATTATTATTATTATTATTATTATTATTATTATTATTATTAATGATAATAATAATAATATTTTTATTATTCTTATAATTATTATTATTATTATTATTATTATTATTATTATTATTATTATTATTATTGTTATAATTATTATTATTATTATTATTATTATTATTATTATTATTATTATTATCATTATTATTATTATTACTATTACTATTACTATTAATAATAATAATAATAATAATAATAATAATAATAATAATAATAATAATAATAATAATAATAATATTAATAATATACATTAGAAATTTATGAGAAACTTTTAAATTAACCTTTAGTACAATTAATAAAACAATTTCCTTTTTATTCCTTATGATTCTGTGTCCACTTTTATAATCATACCAAAATCGTTTTTCTGAACAAAAACAGGTTTTGGACGCCGAATACAAAAGCCTTTTTTATCATATGAATATTTCAGAAACGCCTGTTCAAATAACAGAAAAAATTTTTGAAAGGTTTTTCTATGAATAGTGAAATTATACATCCAGGCGTTTTGGAAATGTTCTACATCAGAAATATTTGTTTATAGAAGTCTTTCTCTAAAGGTTATGACATTTATGTAAACTAAATTACTAGGACTTCTAATACAATTATCTCCATTAATATTTGTTTATTATTCCTCTGTGTAGATATACTATACAGTGAATAACTTAAAAAGGAGATCACATATAAGGGAATATGGCCTGACACCATATAGGTTTTGAAAATATCTCTCTCTCTCTCTCTCTCTCTCTCTCTCTCTCTCTCTCTCTCTCCAAAATTATAAAAAGGGAATATTACCTGAAATCATAAAACTTTTTAATATCTCTCTCTCTCTCTCTCTCTCTCTCTCTCTCTCTCTCTCTCTCCAAAATTATAAAAAGGGATTATTGCCTGAAATCATAAAACTCTCTCTCTCTCTCTCTCTCTCTCTCTCTCTCTCTCTCTCTCTCTCTCTCTCAAAATTCTATTTGCACTAGTGTTTGTTATACCTTATGAAATATGAATTGATATCTCAACCTTTTGTGTATATATCTGTTTCGTTATAAGTTATGACATGAATAAATTTCTCAACTTTATGTTTATATATCTGTTTATATATCTCTTTAACATTTAAAGAAAACTTGAAGTACCAACTATTTGGAAATTCATTTCGTAATTATCATAGCATTCCGCCATGTTCCCCTCTTTCAGATTTCCTTTCATATCCTCTTCACACTGTGTTTTTTTATATATTTTGTATGATTTTTTTCTCCTCCCCTCTGGCTCTCTGTCGTTTTATCATCTATTTTGTTGTCTCCCTTTTTATCACCGAAATCTTTCCAACTTTAATATATTTTGTTTGTTTACATTAGATTTAATTAGATTAATGATTCACCTCAGAGCTAATGGACGGTGAGAATGGAGGAAGCTTTAGGTAGATTATCTGCATAAAACTTACTTATAGTTAAATGCGCACAGTAGCATTTTGAACGAATGTATTCGCCCATGTAATGATCAATTTTTCCAATTCATGAATCTGCAGGATGAAACATTTCGCAATAATAGAAGATTCTCACTTATATGTTTAGTTTCTCGTTATCTGCATCGAGAAAGTAAAGTGTTTAGCTGATATTATTATTATTATTATTATTATTATTATTATTATTATTATTATTATTATTATTATTATTATTATTATTACTTGATAAGCTACAACCCTAGATGGAAAAGCAAGATGCTATAAGCCCAGGGGCTCCAACAGGGAAAATAGCCCAGTGATGGAAGGAAACAAGAACAAATAAATTGTTTTGAGAACAGTAACAACATAAAAAAATAGTTATCTCATATATAAACTACAAAAACTTTAACATAACAAGAGGAAGAGAAATAAGATAGAATGGTGTGCCGGAGAGTACCCTCAAGAAAGAGAACTCTATCCCAAGACAATGGAAGACCACGGTACAGAGAACAATGGTTTGATTTTGGAGTTTCCTTTTCCTAGAAGAGCTCCTTACCATAGCTAAAGAGTCTATTCTACCCTTACCAAGAGGAAAGTGGCTACTGAACAATGACAGTCCAGTAAGCTCAGTAACCCATTGGGTGAAGGGGTAGTCTCGGTGTTGCCAGGTGTATGAGGACAGAGGAGAGTATGTAAAGAATAGGTCAGACTATTCGGTGTATGTGAAGGCAAAGGGAAAATTAACCATAACCAGAGAAAAGGATCCAGTGTTGTACTGTCGGGCCAGTCAAGGGACCCCATAACTCTCTAGCGGTAGTATTTCAACTGGTGCCTGGTGCCCTGCCAACCTACTACTTACCTACTATACATGGAAATCTTACTCCACCGTAATCTTTTATTATTATTATTATTATTATTATTATTATTACTAGCCAAGCTACAACCCCAGTTGGAAAAGCAAGATGCTATAAGCCCAAGGGCTCCAACAGGGAAAAATACCCCAGTGAGGAAAGGAAATAAGGAAATAAATAAATGATGAGAACAAATTAACAATATATCATTCTAAAAACAGTAACAGCGTCAAAACAGATATGTCCTATATAAACTATTAACAACGTCCAAAACACATATGTCATATGTCATAACAAATAAACGTTGCCTTTCGTTTACAATTGCAAGAATTAATTAGCAGACGATTAAGAAGCCACCATGTTTAACATCAAGAGAGATTAAAATGGATGTAAGAATTGGAGGAGGAATCTTAAACGGTGAAATATCGAGGGAAGATGAAGGATGAGAAGCAATAAAAGGTAATGGAAATGTTTTGTTGTTTTCTTATTGGGGAAAAGAAAAAGAGAGATATTGAAGGAGCTCGGTACATGTTAAAGGAGAGACATCAGAAAAAATATGCAATCATTGAGAATGCCAATTGATATGTGATATTATCATCACAATTGTAGTTACCCTGATAGTTTACATACTGTTAAAAATTTGCATTAAAAAACGGTAAATGCCAGGCAACATTTAATCTAGGATTTTTTTACTGTTTCAAAAACGGATATATTGACGTAAAGGATTGATATTACGGTCACCAACCCGTAAAAAATAATAACAAATTAAGGTAAAATTATGGTCGCCCGTGTTTTACTAATATACGGCTGAGAATAGTATATTTTTATGAAGAGTTTCCGATTGAAATTACTGTTTTTTCTAAAAGTGTAGGTCAAACGTATAATTTCTTCTTCCATTCCATTTCCATTCTATAGTCCTTTTTGAACTCCCATAAGGTGTAGGATTTTATTATCTTTCTTACGATTTTAGTAACTTTCCTATTATTATTACTATTATTATTATTATTATTATTATTATTATTATTATTATTATTAGCCAAGCTACAACCCTAGTTGAAAAAGCAAGATGCTATAAGCCCAAGGGCTCCAATAGGGAAAAATAGCCCAGTGAGGAAAGGAAATAAATAAATGATGAGAACAAGTTAACAATAAATCATTCTAAAACAGTAACAACGTCAAAGCAGTTATGTCCTATGTAAACTATTAACAACGTCAAAAACAGATATGTCCTTTATAAACTATTAACAACGTCAAAAACAGATATGTCATATGTAAACTATAAAAAGACTCATGTCAGCCTGGTCAACATAAAAATATTTGCTCCAGCTTTGAACTTTTGAAGTTCTACTGATTTAACTACCCATTTGGAAGATCATTCCACAACTATAATTCTTTGTCTAATGCAATCCATATCAAGTGCTTCTTGAGTCAAATTCTCCTCTAGTCTTAACAATTTTCCCAACTATCTCAATACTTGAAATTCCAGGACATTTCCCTGTCCATGGACACTACAGCTTTACAATGAATCCTTGTTTAAAATGGAATTTTTCTACCATACTGTTAAAAATCCAGTAGTTTTAATTGGAAATTCTCCGTAAAACTCATCTGTAGTGAACCGTGTTTCAGTAAAATACAGGCGACCGTAATTTTTACCCTACTTTGTTATTATACTTTGCGGGTTGGTGACCGTAATATCACCCCTTTACGTCAATATATCCGTTTTTAAAAACGGCATATGTCTGGCAACATTTATGCCACGACTTTTACTGTTTTTTCATGCAAATTTTTAACAGTACAGCCTTGAATCTTGCAGTAGTGAGGTCTCACCTTAACAGGAACACTTCCATTTTACTTTCCAGTGCGCATGTATCCCTTGCATAAAATAGTAGAGGTTTTAGTGCCCAACATATCTTTTCTTTTTCTACCAATGCATAATTTATGATTACCAGTAGGCTAGCAATCTCTCTCTATTTCATCAGTACTACTACTGCTCCCGTTCTTTGTGTTATCTCTACCCTTGCCTCGTTCTAATATGCCTCTATGTTAAGATATCTAGATTCTCCTAATGAAGATAGATCTTGTAATCCAGTACAACTATATCAATCCAATACGCTTGATATAGACCACAGTACAATGATTGCATCTTTACATTTTACATATCTTTCACTTAACAGCTTTATTAATTGTAGTTTTACATTATATCCATTCCAGCTACCATTACCTTGGTTTTCCTTAAACAAGTTTGCCTTCTGATCAATTCCGCCACCTATTCTCAGCTACCCCTTATAACACTAGGTCATCATATAAATATGCTCTCTCTCTCTCTCTCTCTCTCTCTCTCTCTCTCTCTCTCTCTCTCTCTCTCTCTCGTAGTAGTAGTAGTAGTAGTAGTAGTAGTAGTAGTAGTAGTAGTAGTAGTTGTTCTAGCTTGGTCCATAATCAGGATACACAGAAAATAATGAAAATTTATTCTTGACGAACACCAAAAGTTACCTCAAGATCCTCTTACATACCTTCCATTTAATTTACTAGATCTAGTGTCAAGGTTGAGCAACCTTAGTAGCCCTGATTTCATGAAGCACAATTCTCGTTACTTTGCCCCATTGTCAGAGCTCACGTCAGTCGGGCAAAATCTTATGCAATAGGTCGGGCCCAGACCCAGCAAGGAGCTTAATACTATGGTGCTTAGGTATTTAGTAGTCTTTGTCAATTTATATATATATATATATATATATATATATATATATATATATGTATGTATATATATAAATATATATATGTATATATATATATATACATATATATATATACATATATGTATATATATATATATATATACATATATATATATATATATATATACATATATATATACATGTGTGTGTGGGTGTGTTTGTTTGTGTGCGTGTACACACACACACACACACACACATATATATATATATATATATATGTATATATATATATATATATATATATATATATATATATATATATATATATATATATACAGTATAATCATAAATCACGCACGTAATTTTAGGTATAATTACTCCTTGATTCTACATTAATGAATCAAATCAATCACGCACCAGTGACTGACCCAGCTGGTTTTCTCACACGTAAATAAACAGCAATAAATCACAGACAAAGATACCATAAAATAAATATTTCATTAAAGAATCGCTTACCTCTGTATCAATTAGAACACAAAGGATATAATGGGTTGATCATTCACCCACAGTTTTTATTTGCGGATTGTAACTGAGACATGTGTACTTTTCTTGTCTGTTTAAGTTTTCTCTGTTTCATCTTGTCCCTGGAGTGTCAGATAGCATTCCAGGTGAAGGACTCGACGCTGGGTATGTCAATGGCTTTTACTTTTGCGGTATTTGGTTTTTTATTACCTCCGTCAATGTGGTTATAAAATCGAGTCAGTTTATTTATTTATTTATTTATTATTATTATTATTATTATTATTATTATTATTATTATTATTATTATTATTATTATTGTTGTTGTTGTTGTTGTTGTTGTTGTTATTATTATTATTATTATTATTATTGCTGTTGTTGTTGTTGTTGTTGTTGTTTTTATCATCATTATTGACTATTCCACTGATGATTTGTACGTTACATTAGAAAATCTAAAAGAATATAGATTGGAAAAAAAATGTTTGATAGAATATGAAAGTATTATATTGTTAGTACAATCAACTAATCTATTCAATAGTGAGAATACAATAAAAGATTTCTTATACAGTTGGGTAGAACATTGCTAATTCTTTTACCTTGTGATGTGTAAAATTCTAAACGGTATTGTATCTTTGCTTTATATTCTACTATCAATTAAATGTTTAGAGATTTAAAGGCCACCCATGAATGGCATGGGCAAGGGACAGTAACATTGCCTTATCATGCAGGACAATGTCCTAGAGACTGGCCATATATATTCATATGATCAGCACCCAAGCCCCCTCTTCACCCAAGTTAGGACCAAGGAGGGTCAGCCAATGCTTACTGATGACTCAACACATAGACCTATAGGCTACTTAAATCCCCTATCCTTGGCTCACAAGGATAGTGAGGTTGCAGAGACCAAAGAACTGACAATTTGATCGGATAATAAGAAATCATTGGTCCTCCATTCACTTGGACTTCCAGTTCTTCGTTGTCTATAATGAAGCCATTGTCTTGACATTTCTTCTGTTATGGCTTCGGAACTTTCGGGTGACGTTGCTGTTTTACAGACTGTGAAATTAGATGGGGAGGGAATCAAGTTATACAAATTTGAAATTAGATTAGTGGAATTGAGTAATAAAGAATTAGAATTAGATTAGTGGAATTGAGTAATAGAGAATTGAAATTGGATGGGGATGGAATTAAGTAATAAAAAATTGAAATTGGATGGGGATGGAATTAAGTAATACAAAATTTAAAATAGATGAGGATGGAATTGAGTAATAAAAAATTCAAATTGGATGGGGTTGTAATTAAGCAATAAAGAATTGAAATTGGATGGGGATGGAATTAAGCAATAAAAAATTGAAATTGGATGGGGATGGAATTAAGTAATAAAAAATGTAAATTAGATGAGGATGGAAATAAGTAATAAAAAATTGAAATTGAATGGGGATGGAATTAAGCAATAAAAAACATGAATTGGATGGGGATGGAATTAAGCAATATAAAATTAGAATTAGATGGGGATGGAATTAAGTAATAAAAAATTTAAAATAGATGAGGATGGAATTGAGTAATAAAAAATTCAAATTGGATGGGGTTGTAATTAAGCAATAAAGAATTGAAATTGGATGGGGATGGAATTAAGCAATAAAAAATTGAAATTGGATGGGGATGGAATTAAGTAATAAAAAATGTAAATTAGATGAGGATGGAAATAAGTAATAAAAAATTTAAATTGAATGGGGATGGAATTAAGCAATAAAAAATTAGAATTAGATGGGGATGGAATTAAGTAATAACAAATTTGAATTGGATGGGGATGAAATTGAGTAATAAAAAACTTAAATTAAATGAGGATGTAATTAAGTAATTAAAAACTGAAAGTGGATGGGGAGGAAAATAATAAGAAATCGAAAAAGGATGGGGTGGGAATTAAGTAATGATGAATTGAAACTGGATGGAGAGGGAATTAATTAATAAATAATCAAAATTGAATAGGAAGGTAATTATTTAGTAAATTATTGAAATTGAATGTGGAGGTAATTAATTAGTATATCATTCAAAAGAATAGGGAGAAAATTAATTAGTAAATAATTAAAATTCAATGAGGAGTTAATTAATAAGTAAATCATTGAAATTGAATGGAGAGGGAATTAATTAGCAAATTATTGAAATTAAATAGTGAGTGAATTAGATAGTAAATCATTGAAATTGAATGGAGAGGGAATTAATTAGCAAATTATTGAAATTAAATAGTGAGTGAATTAGATAGTAAATCATTGAAATTGAATGGAGAGGGAATTAATTAGCAAATTATTGAAATTAAATAGTGAGTGAATTAATTAGTAAATCATTGAAATTTGATGGGGAGAGAATTGAGTAATAAAAAAATGGTTTTAAGTCATAATCCAGTTTACCTTTGATAAAGATGTCAATTTCAGGGATTATTTACAAGATGGTCAAATATATTATTGTTATCTCTCTTTACTAACTTTCCCTTTACTTTTTATTATTATTATTATTATCATTATTATTATTATTATTAGCCAAGCTACAACCCTAGTTGGAAAAGCAAGATGCTATAAGCCCAAGGGCTCCAACAGGGAAAAATAGCTCAGTGAGGAAAGGAAAATATTATTATTATTATTATTATTATTATTATTATTACTAGCCAAACTACAACCCTTGTTGGAAAAGCAAGATGCTATAAGCCCAAGGGCTCCAACAGGGAAAATAACCCAGTGAGGAAAGGAAATAAGGAAATAAATAAATGACGGGAACAAGATAACAATAAATCATTCTAAAACAAATATATCTAAAGAGTTTAAAAACTGGAAGAAAATTTTAACTAATAGGCTGGAGAGGAATAATTTCCATCAGCTTTTACCATTACGCAGAAAACCCCACATAGTAACAGGGAAATCATGGCCATAAATAGACCCAAACTGAACCAATTCGATATAGATATTAAGCCTTTTTATGACATGCAACTCTAACTTGACTCGGTTACAAAATACTCTTAATAGCCTTGCCAGCTGAAAGATATGTTTTAATTTGGGACGAATTTGATTTGAAACGTGACTGAAATCATTAAAAAAAAAAAAAATGTGACATATGAAAATCATGAACTAAATATTTCAAGCAAAACGTGTTGATTGAAAGGCCAAAAAATATAGCCTTCTATAAATAGTATTATTATAAAGAACTAATCAAATGGCGTGATATTTCTTATACCAAAAGCAGTAATAATTATTAGATGAAATTCAGAGAGAGCCAGCCAATGATATAGGCTCCTCTACATTCAGGGTGACTGACTCGCTAGTTTCTTTGGTCACTGCAACCTCACCATCCTTGCGAGCTAAGAAGTGTGGGGTATGGGGGAGTCTATAGGTTCATCTGCTGAGTCATCAGCAGCCATTGCCCGGCCCTCCTTGGTCCTAACTTGGGTGGAGAGAGAGCTTAGGCGCGGATCATATGTAAATATAGTCAGTCTCTAGAGCATTGTCCTGCTTGATAGGGCAATATCACTGTCCCTTGCCTCTGCCATTCATGAGCGACCTTTAAACCTTTAATCCAATGATTAATGAGAGAGTTCTGGGGAATCTATAGGTCTATCTGCTGAGTCATCCGCAGCCATTGCCTGGCCCTCCTTGGTCCTAGCTTGGCTTGAGAGAGAGCTTAGGCGCGGATCATATGTAAATATAGTCAGTCTCTAGGGCATTGTCCTGCTTGATAGGGCAATATCACTGTCCCTTGCCTCTGCCATTCATGAGCGACCTTTAAACCTTTAATCAAATGATTAATGAGAGAGTTCTGGGGGAATCTATAGGTCTATCTGCTGAGTCATCCGCAGCCATTGCTGGCCCTCCTTGGTCCTACTTGGGTGTAGAGGGGCTTAGGCGAGGATCATATGTAAATATAGTCAGTCTCTAGAGCATTGTCCTGCTTGATAGGGCAATATCACTGTCCCTTGCCTCTGCCATTCATGAGCAACCTTTAAACCTTTAATCCAATGATTAATGAGAGAGTTCTGGGGGAATCTATAGGTCTATCTGCTGAGTCATCCGCAGCCATTGCTGGCCCTCCTTGGTCCTACTTGGGTGTAGAGGGGCTTAGGCGAGAATCATATGTAAATATAGTCAGTCTCTAGAGCATTGTCCTGCTTGATAGGGCAATATCACTGTCCCTTGCCTCTGCCATTCATGAGCAACCTTTAAACCTATATTCCAATGATTAATGAGAGAGTTCTGGGGGAATCTATAGGTCTATCTGCTGAGTCATCCGCAGCCATTGCTGGCCCTCCTTGGTCCTACTTGGGTGTAGAGGGGCTTAGGCGAGGATCATATGTAAATATGGTCAGTCTCTAGGGCATTGTCCTGCTTGATAGGGCAATATCACTGTCCCTTGCCTCTGCCATTCATGAGCGACCTTTAAACCTTTAATCCAATGATTAATGAGAGAGTTCTGGGGAATCTATAGGTCTATCTGCTGAGTCATCCGCAGCCATTGCTGGCCCTCCTTGGTCCTACTTGGGTGTAGAGGGGCTTAGGCGAGGATCATATGTAAATATAGTCAGTCTCTAGAGCATTGTCCTGCTTGATAGGGCAATATCACTGTCCCTTGCCTCTGCCATTCATGAGCAACCTTTAAACCTTTAATCCAATGATTAATGAGAGAGTTCTGGGGAATCTATAGGTCTATCTGCTGAGTCATCCGCAGCTATTGCTGGCCCTCCTTGGTCCTAGCTTGGCATGAGAGAGAGCTTAGGCGCGGATCATATGTAAATATAGTCAGTCTCTAGGGCATTGTCCTGCTTGATAGGGCAATATCACTGTCCCTTGCCTCTGCCATTCATGAGCAACCTTTAAACCTTTAATCCAATGATTAATGAGAGAGTTCTGGGGAATCTATAGGTCTATCTGCTGAGTCATCCGCAGCCATTGCTGGCACTCCTTGGTCCTACTTGGGTGTAGAGGGGCTTAGGCGAGGATCATATGTAAATATAGTCAGTCTCTAGAGCATTGTCCTGCTTGATAGGGCAATATCACTGTCCCTTGCCTCTGTCATTCATGAGCGACCTTTAAACCTTTAATCCAATGATTAATGAGAGAGTTCTGGGGGAATCTATAGGTCTATCTGTTGAGTCATCCGCAGCTATTGCTGGCCCTCCTTGGTCCTAGCTTGGCTTGAGAGAGAGCTTAGGCGCGGATCATATGTAAATATAGTCAGTCTCTAGGGCATTGTCCTGCTTGATAGGGCAATATCACTGTCCCTTGCCTCTGCCATTCATGAGCAACCTTTAAACCTTTAATCCAATGATTAATGAGAGAGTTCTGGGGAATCTATAGGTCTATCTGCTGAGTCATCCGCAGCCATTGCCTGGCCCTCCTTGGTCCTAGCTCGGCTTGAGAGAGAGCTTAGGCGCGGATCATATGTAAATATAGTCAGTCTCTAGGGCATTGTCCTGCTTGATAGGGCAATATCACTGTCCCTTGCCTCTGCCATTCATGAGCGGCCTTTAAACCTTTAATCGTATGATTAATGAGAGAGTTCTGGGGAATCTATAGGTCTATCTGCTGAGTCATCCGCAGCCATTGCCTGGCCCTCCTTGGTCCTAGCTTAGCTTGAGAGAGAGCTTAGGCGCGGATCATATGTAAATATAGTCAGTCTCTAGGGCATTGTCCTGCTTGATAGGGCAATATCACTGTCCCTTGCCTCTGCCATTCATGAGCGACCTTTAAACCTTTAATCCAATGATTAATGAGAGAGTTCTGGGGGAATCTATAGGTCTATCTGCTGAGTCATCCGCAGCCATTGCTGGCCCTCCTTGGTCCTACTTGGGTGTAGAGGGGCTTAGGCGAGGATCATATGTAAATATAGTCAGTCTCTAGAGCATTGTTCTGCTTGATAGGGCAATATCACTGTCCCTTGCCTCTGCCATTCATGAGCGACCTTTAAACCTTTAATCCAATGATTAATGAGAGAGTTCTGGGGGAATCTATAGGTCTATCTGCTGAGTCATCCGCAGCCATTGCTGGCCCTCCTTGGTCCTACTTGGGTGTAGAGGGGCTTAGGGGAGGATCATATGTAAATATAGTCAGTCTCTAGAGCATTGTCCTGCTTGATAGGGCAATATCACTGTCCCTTGCCTCTGCCATTCATGAGCGACCTTTAAACCTTTAATCCAATGATTAATGAGAGAGTTCTGGGGAATCTATAGGTCTATCTGCTGAGTCATCCGCAGCCATTGCTTGCCCTCCTTGGTCCTACTTGGGTGTAGAGGGGCTTAGGCGAGGATCATATGTAAATATAGTCAGTCTCTAGAGCATTGTCCTGCTTGATAAGGCAATATCACTGTCCCTTGCCTCTGCCATTCATGAGCGACCTTTAAACCTTTAATCGTATGATTAATGAGAGAGTTCTGGGGAATCTATAGGTCTATCTGTTGAGTCATCCGCAGCCATTGCTGGCCCTCCTTGTTCCTAGCTTGGCTTGAGAGAGAGAGCTTAGGCGCGGATCATATGTAAATATAGTCAGTCTCTAGAGCATTGTCCTGCTTGATAGGGCAATATCACTGTCCCTTGCCTCTGCCATTCATGAGCGACCTTTAAACCTTTAATTCAATGATTAATGAGAGAGTTCTGGGGGAATCTATAGGTCTATCTGCTGAGTCATCCGCAGCCATTGCTGGCCCTCCTTGGTCCTAGCTTGGCTTGAGAGAGAGAGCTTAGGCGCGGATCATATGTAAATATAGTCAGTCTCTAGGGCATTGTCCTGCTTGATAGGGCAATATCACTGTCCCTTGCCTCTGTCATTCATGAGCAACCTTTAAACCTTTAATCCAATGATTAATGAGAGAGTTCTGGGGGAATCTATAGGTCTATCTGCTGAGTCATCCGCAGCCATTGCTGGCCCTCCTTGGTCCTACTTGGGTGTAGAGGGGCTTAGGCGAGGATCATAAGTAAATATAGTCAGTCTCTAGAACATTGTCCTGCTTGGTAAGGCAATATTACTGTCCCTTGCCTCTGCCATTCATGAGCGGCCTTTAAACCTTTAATCCTATGATTAATGAGAGATTTCTGGGGGAATCTATAGGTCTATCTGCTGAGTCATCCGCAGCCATTGCTGGCCCTCCTTGGTCCTACTTGGGTGTAGAGGGGCTTAGGCGCGGATCATATGTAAATATAGTCAGTCTCTAGGGCATTGTCCTGCTTGATAGGGCAATATCACTGTCCCTTGCCTCTGCCATTCATGAGCGACCTTTAAACCTTTAATCCAATGATTAATGAGAGAGTTCTGGGGGAATCTATAGGTCTATCTGCTGAGTCATCCGCAGCCATTGCTGGCCCTCCTTGGTCCTACTTGGGTGTAGAGGGGCTTAGGCGAGGATCATATGTAAATATAGTCAGTCTCTAGAGCATTGTCCTGCTTGGTAAGGCAATATTACTGTCCCTTGCCTCTGCCATTCATGAGCGGCCTTTAAACCTTTAATCCAATGATTAATGAGAGAGTTCTGGGGGAATCTATAGGTCTATCTGCTGAGTCATCCGCAGCCATTGCTGGCCCTCCTTGGTCCTACTTGGGTGTAGAGGGGCTTAGGCGCGGATCATATGTAAATATAGTCAGTCTCTAGGGCATTGTCCTGCTTGATAGGGCAATATCACTGTCCCTTGCCTCTGCCATTCATGAGCGACCTTTAAACCTTTAATCCAATGATTAATGAGAGAGTTCTGGGAAATCTATAGGTCTATCTGCTGAGTCATCCGCAGCCATTGCTGGCCCTCCTTGGTCCTACTTGGGTGTAGAGGGGCTTAGGCGCGGATCATATGTAAATATAGTCAGTCTCTAGGGCATTGTCCTGCTTGATAGGGCAATATCACTGTCCCTTGCCTCTGCCATTCATGAGCGACCTTTAAACCTTTAATCCAATGATTAATGAGAGAGTTCTGGGGAATCTATAGGTCTATCTGTTGAGTCATCCGCAGCTATTGCTGGCCCTCCTTGGTCCTAGCTTGGCTTGAGAGAGAGAGCTTAGGCGCGGATCATATGTAAATATAGTCAGTCTCTAGAGCATTGTCCTGCTTGATAGGGCAATATCACTGTCCCTTGCCTCTGCCATTCATGAGCGACCTTTAAACCTTTAATCCAATGATTAATGAGAGAGTTCTGGGGAATCTATAGGTCTATCTGCTGAGTCATCCGCAGCCATTGCTGGCCCTCCTTGGTCCTAGCTTGGCTTGAGAGAGAGCTTAGGCGCGGATCATATGTAAATATAGTCAGTCTCTAGGGCATTGTCCTGCTTGATAGGGCAATATCACTGTCCCTTGCCTCTGCCATTCATGAGCGACCTTTAAACCTTTAATCCAATGATTAATGAGAGAGTTCTGGGGGAATCTATAGGTCTATCTGCTGAGTCATCCGCAGCCATTGCTGGCCCTCCTTGGTCCTACTTGGGTGTAGAGGGGCTTAGGCGAGGATCATATGTAAATATAGTCAGTCTCTAGGGCATTGTCCTGCTTGATAGGGCAATATCACTGTCCCTTGCCTCTGCCATTCATGAGCGACCTTTAAACCTTTAATCCAATGATTAATGAGAGAGTTCTGGGGAATCTATAGGTCTATCTGCTGAGTCATCCGCAGCCATTGCTGGCCCTCCTTGGTCCTACTTGGGTGTAGAGGGGCTTAGGCGAGGATCATATGTAAATATAGTCAGTCTCTAGAGCATTGTCCTGCTTGATAGGGCAATATCACTGTCCCTTGCCTCTGTCATTCATGAGCGACCTTTAAACCTTTAATCCAATGATTAATGAGAGAGTTCTGGGGGAATCTATAGGTCTATCTGCTGAGTCATCCGCTGCCATTGCTGGCCCTCCTTGGTCCTACTTGGGTGTAGAGGGGCTTAGGCGCGGATCATATGTAAATATAGTCAGTCTCTAGGGCATTGTCCTGCTTGATAGGGCAATATCACTGTCCCTTGCCTCTGCCATTCATGAGCGACCTTTAAACCTTTAATCCAATGATTAATGAGAGAGTTCTGGGGGAATCTATAGGTCTATCTGCTGAGTCATCCGCAGCCATTGCTGGCCCTCCTTGGTCCTACTTGGGTGTAGAGGGGCTTAGGCGAGGATCATATGTAAATATAGTCAGTCTCTAGAGCATTGTCCTGCTTGATAGGGCAATATCACTGTCCCTTGCCTCTGCCATTCATGAGCGACCTTTAAACCTTTAATCCAATGATTAATGAGAGAGTTCTGGGGGAATCTATAGGTCTATCTGCTGAGTCATCCGCTGCCATTGCTGGCCCTCCTTGGTCCTACTTGGGTGTATAGGGGCTTAGGCGCTGATCATATGTAAATATAGTCAGTCTCTAGGGCATTGTCCTGCTTGATAGGGCAATATCACTGTCCCTTGCCTCTGCCATTCATGAGCGACCTTTAAACCTTTAATCCAATGATTAACGAGAGAGTTCTGGGGGAATCTATAGGTCTATCTGCTGAGTCATCCGCAGCCATTGATGGCCCTCCTTGGTCCTACTTGGGTGTAGAGGGGCTTAGGCGAGGATCATATGTAAATATAGTCAGTCTCTAGAGCATTGTCCTGCTTGGTAAGGCAATATTACTGTCCCTTGCCTCTGCCATTCATGAGCGGCCTTTAAACCTTTAATCCTATGATTAATGAGAGAGTTCTGGGGGAATCTATAGGTCTATCTGCTGAGTCGTCAGCAGCCATTGCTGGCCCTCCTTGGTCCTAACTTTAAACGTATGATTAATGAGAGAGTTTCTGATTTGGGACTAGGATGTTATTAATAATGTTCTCAAGTCTGTTACTGCTGCAACCTCATCTTCTTTCCCATCAGGGTAAACAGATAGGCAATCCGTTTCTCTCGCAGCTTTTGGGCAGTGAATAATTCTTATGCAAACCAGTGAAACAACACTAAAAAAAAACACCACTTACAAACCACCACTGAAAGATGAAGTAGGCTATCTAACCTCATGAAAGAACGGATTCACTAAACAAGTTTCACGGTTATCTTTATTCGTGTGAGTTATATGCAACAATATTTTATCATTATCATTATTATTATTATTTTTATTATTATTATTATTATTATTATTATTATTGTTGTTGTTGTTGTTGTTGTTGTTGTTGTTATTATTACTATTATTGATATTATTTTCATCATTATTATTTTTATTATTATTATCATTATTATTATTATTATTATTATTATCATTATTATTAGATAAGCTACAACCCTATTTGAAAAAGCAAGATGCTATAAATCCAAGAGCTCCAATAGGGAAAATAGCCTAGTGAGGAAATAAATAAACCATATGAGAAATGATTGAAAATTAATAAAATATTTCAAAAACAATAACAACATCAAAACAGATATTTCATATATTAACTACAAAAAGACTTATTCCAGCCCGTTCAGCATAAGAAACATTTGCTGCAAGTTTGAACTTTTGAACTATAATCCAGATGAAAGAATTTGATCTTTTCGAATAGAAGTATTTTAATGAGTCATGTTCTAAGCGATACAATGCTAAATAATTATCAATGATAGTCACAGATGATTTTCCGAAAGGTGTACACGTAATAAACTTTTATTTTGGAACTTCAAACAAAGTTCTCAGCTGGTTATGACTTTCCAAAGCTATACTGGAAATCCCCCGCATGGATTTTTTTTTTTTTTTTTTTTAATGATGAGATGAATTAGTACCCTATTCCGAGAAAGGGATATACACTGTCAAAAAAGAAAAACCTTATTTTAATCGGAAATTCTCTGTGTACCGTTATCAGCTGTATTGCAATAGAATACAGACGATGGTAGTTTTACCTTACTTTGTTATTATCTTTTACGGGTTGGTGACCGTAATATCACTCCTTTACGTCAATATAACCGTTTTAAAAACGGTAAATATCCTGGAATAAATGTTGCAAAATATTTACTGTTTTTAAATGCAAATTTCGAATAGTTTATAACTATTCAAAAATAGTAGAAATAAGGTGAAGCAAATAATTAATTTGCTGAATAAATTTCTTCAGAGAGAGAATCAATTGTGATACTTTGAAGATCGTAAGACATTTAAGAAAAAATAAAAAGAGTTACAAGGATTTTGGATGTCTCAAAGACTTTTTACCGATAAGCGGAGATTCCATTTTGGCTCTTTGGTAGAGCGATTTAGTATAAGCATTTATAGAGTTCTTATGATCTTGTCTAAGTTATTCTTGAACTCGTTTACCGTGTTATTGTTTACTACATCCGCTGAAAGTCTATTCCAAGTATTTGCTATTTTCTATGTAAAAAAATTACCACATTGAGTGGTGTTGTATCTTTTCAATTCCAGGCTGTAACCGCTACCTCTACACTGATTTGTGCTAAGCGTGAAGAGAGAGAGAGAGAGAGAGAGAGAGAGAGAGAGAGAGAGAGAGAGAGAGAGAGAGAGAGAGAGAGAGAGAGAGAAAAAAAAAATTGGAATTGAAGATCAAATAGGATTGTTTATAATACAAAAACTATTACTAGCAATATTTCGACTACCAGAGCAGGACGTTTCAGGTTGGATAATTAAAATCACAAAAATAATTTAGTCTATAAACTTCCTTTATCGCTTTGGCAGTTACGAATTCATTCACGACTATCAATTATTTTGTTTTATTCTAGAAGCTGAAAATATGAATAAAATATACAGCATCGCCATCTATTCTCCTTTAAGTTACTAACTTTATATATTTGTGTACACTGAAAAGTCATATAAAAATTTCCACCTTCAGTATGCACTCACACACAATATATATATATATATATATATATATATATATATATATATATATATATATATATATATATATATATATATATATAAATATATATATATATATATATATATATATATATATATATATATATATATATATATATATATATATATATATGTGTAATGATTAGAATAGTAATATTACATGTTTAAAACAAATGACGTAATATGTCATGTTGGTTGGAAGAGCTGGCCGTGAGATTTGCTATGGTCAACTCAAATTGTGTACAGGATGTAAGATGCTAAGTTGTCATTCTTTCTTAGTGTCAACACATTAACTCTTCGTGTGAAAGTTTGTGACGTCACCGGATGCAGGTGTCTTCCGATTCCGTCACGTGTCTAAAGTAAACCAAGCATACGATATCTGTGATATCGATAATTTGTTCAGTTCTTATCTAAACTTCACCAGAATTGGTCATGTGGACCAACACAGCTTCCTCCAGTGATGGAGATGTTTAACTCAGTTGTTTATATATAATAAAACTTAAAAACCACCAAGATGTGTTCAATAAACCATCTAAATACATCTGAAAACAACTCATACTCAAATGTGTGCTTAAGACAGTAGCACACCAATAAATGGTGGCAGCGCTTAAACTCAAAGACAGCGGTTAAACTCTAAGAATTAGAGAAATATCTTCAAGACTTCAAAATAAATAGCTGTAAAACCAGAGATATATCTTCAAGACTTCAACATAAAAGCTGTAATACCTGATAAAGATCTTCAAGAACTCAGAACTATCTACAAGAATCTACAATTTTGACTAAGTCCAACGAAAATGCTAACACCAACATATGTTAGTATACAAATAGAATCTTCAATCAACATCCTAGGAAACCCAAGGACTGGCATTCAACTATTGCAAAACATATCCAGGAAGACCTACATTCTACAAGAAACTAGAACGAGACATCGCTAACAAAACATCAAGAGAGAGAGAGAGAGAGACGACTCGACTTCATATATAAGCTAAGTACAGAGATTTTGTATTCATTTCAGTTTGTGCAGTGAAGTGTAGTTATCACAAGTCGTTAGTCAATTATTACTGGGGTGAGTGAATTCCTAAACTTTGTTATAAGAAACTCCGAATTCTCATTTTGAATTTTTCTTTCTTTGTGCTAATTCCTTTTTCTTTCATAAACTCTTGGGGGGAAATGTATTGGGATTAGTAACATTGTTGGGGGAATTTTATTATACATATGCGTTTACGCAGTGGGCGTCTGTACTCATATAGATATTTTGATAGGATTGAAAGGGGTCAAAGAGATAGAAAAAAAAAGAATACAGCAGTCATGGCTCCTCCTGTCAGCCCTACCCCTGGACCTAGTGGTGTAGGCCAGGCTAATCCTCCTCCAATTGTGACGCTTGTAAATGCCAGGTCAGCAATCCTTCCTTTTCAAGGCCGTGTCAACGGGTTCTTGCCACAAAATGTGGAGTCATGGATTTCATCCGTTGATGCCCATTTAAATGCCAAACAAATCGTAGATCCTTTTGTACAATTACAAGAAGCTAAAAGTTTTATAGATTTTTCTAAGGAGGATGCGAGTGCGTATTTAAGAGGTGTTTCATTTCAGGAAGCAGTTACTTGGGATGATTTCAAAGTTAGGTTACGCGCGATCTATGGGGGTGAGGAAGCTTTGGATGTAGTGTTAACGTTACGAAATACACTTAATCAAGCCACTATGAATCGGCTTAATGTTGTTGAGAGAGCAGCTCTCATAGCTGATAGGCTTAACGAATATCAGGACATTTTAGGTAATTCCACTTGGGTTACTAACGAAAATATCTCCGTGAAAGATTTTTTACGATTAATGTATTTAACTTGCATGACACTTATGTTGCCTGAAGCTTTAGTGCGGTGCTTTGATAAGAAGTTAATGCCTGCAAGTACGGAATTGGATGTCTATAAACAGATAAAGAAGCACATGTCCAAGTGTCCAGATCTCGATCCCGTGTTAACTCAAGTTTTTGCTAAGAATGAAACAAAACCACAAACAGTGAACGTAATTAATAATCCAGTAGCGGGAGTGACGTGTTACAACTGCAAACGTCAAGGTCACATAAGCGCAGACTGTAGAACGAAATTTTGTTCAGTTCACAACACAGGATCACATTCTTATAGTCAATGTTACGCGCGTAAGACACAACAATATCCTAGAAATACACAGTCAATTCCACAGTCAGTTCCATATGGAAATAAAAAGAAAAATCCTCATTTTAACAATAAGAAGAAACAACAAAATGTCAATGCAGTTCAGAGTCCGAAACAAACAAACACTTCTTCAAATATCGCTGAGCCTGGGCCGTCAAACCAGACCTCGCAAAGTCAGCCTAATTTTCAGAATGTGCAGAGCAAAGCAAATACCACATAGTTAACTCTAGAGGGGAAGAGAGTGATGTTGGGTCAAGGTCATTTATGTCAACATCAATAGTATTGAATAATCAATTTAATGTTTTATCAGATAATTGTGAGACAATAGATTTTCCTATGAAACACACAGCCGAATTAAGTAAAACAGTGCATGCTCCCGTAGATTTGCAACGAATTCATACAATAATAAGCCAAAATGAGTTACGGCCAACCTTATATGCTGTAAATTTAGAACACAAATCCTTTACGTTATTTTTTGACTCTGGTAGTCCACGTAATATTATGGATTTGAAGACGCATCATTTGTTGTTTTCGAACTTTCCGATTGAAAAATCAGGAATCAGACTTTCAGGTATAGGAAATAATGAATTAAACGTCATAGGCATAACTCATATTCAGTTCAGAGTCGGTAATCGCACGTTTGCCGATACATTTGTTGTTGTGAAAAACATTAATATGTATCCAGCTGTAATTATAGGATACCCATCTATGGGAAATCAAAACATTATCTTAGCTCCTGCAAAGCACGGCGTGTATATCAAAGGGAAATTCTATAAGTCTTCTAATACTTTAAAGTCAGTTTTGGATAAAAAGGAGACGACAAATGTAACCGTAACGTACGTTGAAGAACCAATAACTTGTCTCACTAGTAAAGAAATAATACACGCGACCCAGCAGAATTCTCGTTCACCCGTAATATCATCTTGCACGCAATATATCGAACCAAACATACCTTCGAATTTAATAGTGCAAATAAAGAAAACACTACCGGGATCTGAAATATTAATCCTTTCCGATACTTTGAAAACCAACGGATTGTCTGTCACACAAGCTATTTATACAGTAGGCTCACATCAGCAATGTAATATCGAAGTCTGTAATCATTTAAATAACACTTTAGTAATTCACAAAAATCAACATATCTTGGATGTAGAAGTTTATAAACATCGTATTCTTACCGTTGCTGAAATCAATCACTCTAAATCAGTTGCGGATGAATCCCTTTTACGATCTATTAAAAATAAAATCAGTAAGGACATTCAAGACGAAGAAATTCAGCAGAAAATTTTTGAACTTTTAAATAAATATACAGATGTCTTTTCCACTACGGATGGATCCTTAGGGAAAACAGATGTGATCGAGCATCAAATAAGGTTAAAAGACAAACAGAAAATTATATATGTACCCTCGTACAGACTCCCTATGAAATTCCAGAATGAAATAAATGATGAAGTAGGTAAAATGTTAGAGGAAGGAGTCATTAGAAAATCAAATAGCCCTTATAATTTTCCTTTAATAGTTGTACCGAAAAAAGATCGAACATGGCGTATCTGCGTCGACTTTCGTCGTCTAAACGAGGAAACGATCCCTGATCGATTCCCAGTGCCATGTACTGACGATATTTTGTCTTTGTTAGGTCAGAATAAATATTTTACCAGTTTGGACTTACTTAAAGGCTTTCACCAGATATCATTAGAAGAAGATAGTATCCCATACACAGCCTTCAGCACAGCCAGGGGACATTATGAATTTTTACGGATGCCTTTTGGTTTACGTTGTGCTCCTATAACTTTTACAAGAATGATTAACATAGTGTTTGGAGACTTGTTAGGGGATATATTGCATGCCTATATGGATGATCTTGTAATCTTTTCCAACACCTTAGAGGAACATCTACGTAAGTTAGAACTAGTACTACAGAGATTAAGACAACATAACTTAAGGGTAAAGATTAGTAAGTGTGAATTTTTCAAAACAGAATTGATATATTTGGGTTTCATGGTGTCAAGCCAAGGTCTTAAAGTAGTCCATGATAAGGTGTCGGCTATACGTAATTTTCCCATACCTACTAATGTCAAGGGAATACAGCAATTTCTGGGTTGTAGTGGATATTACAGGCGTTTTATACGCAACTATTCAATAATAGCCGCTCCTTTAACTGATCTTACGAAGAAGGGCGTAGATTTCATATGGTCTGAGCAACATCAACAGGCGTTTAATACTTTGAAAGATGAACTGTGTAGTTCTCCTATCTTAAAATTTCCTGACTTCGGTAAGGAATTCTTCATTGCAACAGACGCCTCAGACTTAGGAGTAGGAGGGGTATTGCTTCAGCAATATGATAAACAGTTTTTCCCGATAGCTTTCTATTCTCGAAAATTGAGAACTTCCGAAAGTAAGTATGCAGTAATAGACAAGGAAGGACTAGCTATTGTTAATTTGCTAGTGCATTTTAAGTTCATAATTTACGGTTATCCCGTTAAGGTTCTTACTGACCATAAACCACTAACAGAGTTCTTTAAAGGCTTCAATCACAGCCCTAAACGAACTCGGTGGCATTTGATCATTCAAGATTTTGGCGCAAGAATCGGGTATTTACCTGGGAAAGCAAATATCATTGCGGATGCATTATCACGCAACCCCGTGTCATCTTGTACGGAGTCTTTAGCTGAATTAATAGATATATCAACATCCATGCCTATTGTAAAAACAATATCTGAACAAGAAGATTTAGGCTGGAGTGCTGAATTGTTACAGACTGAGCAAAGAAAAGATCAGAAAATAGAAACAATTATAAATGCTTTGAAAGGCAATCATAAAGAAAAAGAATATATAAAGTATAAGCAGCAGAATTATGTAATCAAAGATAATATTCTGTGTAGGACTGTGACAAGGAAAACCCGCAATACACCACATGTAACTAACGACCAGGTAGTAGTACCAAACTCACTTGTTTCCACTGTCCTGAATTGGTTGCATTCAAATCCATTACATGGACACCCTGGGTTCTCATTAATGTCACAGAAAGCCAAATCATTGTTTTATTGGCATACAATGCTTACAGATATAAAAAGACACATAGCTAATTGTCGCACATGTCAGGAAAACAAAGGGCATACGAAAACACCTGTTAGCTTAGGAGCTTATCCTGTTCCCAATCAACCCTTTGAAAGAATACATTTAGATTTGTTAACAGGATTTTACGAGTCAGACAGAGGGAATAAGCACCTCTTAGTGATTATAGATGCTTTAACTCGATATACAGAACTAATAGCGCTTAAAACTAAAACTGCGATTGAATGCGCTAGGAAGTTTTACGAGTGTTACATTTGTAAACATGGAATTCCACACATGATAATCTCAGACTCGGGTGGTGAATTTAATAATCACTTTCTTATCTCATTGTGTGAATTCCTCAACATAAAGAAGGTCAATACCATGATATATCACCCAGAGTCTAATGGGCTAGTGGAAAGAGCAAATAGGAAGATATTAAATATATTAAGGGTAACACTAGGGGGATCAGACCCCAACTGGGATATTGCAATACCGGCGGCACTGAGTACTCTGAATCATTCATATCATATATCAATTAAAATGTCACCGCATGAAGCATTGTATGGTACCCCAGTTAGAACACCTTTCCATGTATTAACGCCTACAACTAATCTATCAAATCCTTTAAAAGAATGTATAAATGCAAGTATAAGTCGATATGATATCCTTCGAAAGAATTTAGAAGAATCACAAATCATAATGAAAAGGAATCATGATAAAATAGCGAAACCAACTAAAACATATACCGTGGGTGATAACATCTATATTCAAATCAATGTCAGAAAAGGGCTCAACTATAAACTAACACCTAAGTTTGAAGGCCCATTTAACATTTTGGAAAACATTAACGGCCAATAGGTTTAGAATTCAAAACGTAGCCCAACCCACGGATGAGAGAATAGTACCATTGTCTCACATAAGAAATTAAAAAGAAGTGTGGAAAAATTTTAATTTTTGTAACTAAAAAGTTTTCTTTTTAATACAGGAGTAATTACATATATTTTTTCTCGTTAAAGGTTTCCAAGATGAATTTTTTGTTGTTGGGAGTGATATTGTTCGCTCAGACATTTTTTTCGTATGGGATGAGTTCTAAGACTAAGAATATATATTTTAAATTATGGCAATATAGTTGAAAGACAAGAAGACATTTTTATTACATCAACCAACGTAATTGTCGAAGTGCATATGCAAGCAATTTTTCTTCAAGAGAATGATGTCACTAGCTTAAGAACCGCCATTTCAAGGTTTTCTGCATCATTGGATGAGTTGCATAGGAGACATTTTCATTTGACTACTAAGAGTTTGCTTGGATCTACATTAAAAGTTGCAGAGATGCTATCTGATGACTTAAAAAATAAGACTGGAGAGACAGGATCTTTGGCTTATGACCTTTTGATGTGGACTGTAGGACACGAACAAAAAGAAAGACGGAATCCGTTCATTTATGCTGCATTAAGCATCTTTGGGTCTGTTGCAAGTTTAGGTTTAGGACTTTCCAATCGTCTTAAAATTAGTAATCAAAATAAGAAAATTGAGTTCTTGACTCATAAAGATGAATTGATTATGTCAGAACTAAGGGATCAGTTAGCTTCAATCAATAAAATTATGGATTTGTTAAATGAACATTCAGATAATATCGTTCAAATTATGGAAGTACAGGATTTGTTAGCAACATTAACGTATTATGATTCAAAGATAGATCACATACATAACAGAATTGCACATTTCATTGAGAAATCCAAGGATTATGTAGAAGCTATCACGTTAGCAACTAAAGGTGTATTGTCGCCCCATTTGTTGCCTATACGTTACTTAAAATTAGTTCTGGAGAACACTAGGGATAAACTAGGCTATGTTCCTTTGTTAGACGAACATAGGTTAGAATTTTATTACAGCCTAATTACAGTAAACGTAGATAATAACAAGGTTAGGATTACAATTCCCTTTGATTCTTCTGATGCCTGGCAATCTTACAGGATATCACC
>NC_090740.1:112435742-112441796 GCF_036898095.1 Palaemon carinicauda | reverse complement strand
TTATTCAAATGTATATCTCTTAATAAAAGAAAAAACAATTAAAATTGTTTGTCCGTTTTGGCGTAAACGAGAATGTGCGAAAGTAGTAGGCCAGTTATTACCCATTGCATAGTTAGCTGGATGTCATTCATGAGTATGACTATCTATCTATTTGTCTATCTATCTATCTATCTATCTATATATCTATCTATCTATCCATCTATCTATCTATCTATCTATGTCCTCGACGTGGACTGTCAATTGCCTCCACCTGCTCCTGTCTTTAGCTCTCTGTAGGCTACACATTGTACAGCTGTTACACTCTCATTTACATCAACCAGTATGCTGTCCTAACACTTTATCTATCTATCTATCTATCTATCTATCTATCTATGTCCTCGACGTGGACTGTCAATTGCCTCCACCTGGCCCTGTCTCTAGCTCCCTGTAGGCTATACATTGTCCAGCTGTTACACTCTCATTTACATCAACCAGTATGCTGCCCAAACACTTTATCCTTTGCTAGCCTCTTGCTTTTCTCCCTTCCATCTTTCCCGTGAGCCACATAAGTTCGATCTTTTCTCTCCCTGTTACATATCCCAGAAATTCCAGCAGCCTCCTCCTTATAACTTTTAGAGGTAGGCCTAGGCGACGAGTAGAGCGTGGAGATCTACATATTATTTCCACATTTGCGAAATATTTAACCTTATTCAAGTAGCAGAATAAAACAACTATTTTAAGAGTACATCATTATGATACAACTATACTATTTTGATAGTAATTTTTATTTTGACTGCGTAGATTATATTTCAATTACTGATAGTTAGTTAGTCGCTTCATTCATCGACTTCTCTCTTCACTTAAGTTCCTTTTTATGTCAATGATGATTAATATTATTAATAGAATAGAGATGCCATAATTATATCACTAACTATTTCTTGTAAAAGAAAAAAAAAAGTCAGCCTAGTGAATTGGAAACAGCAGTTGGTATATTTCGTCGTTACTCTGTCTTTTTTTCTTTAGGCATATAACAACATAATCATTAAATTCAGTCACTGATATCAAACTCCAGACCAAATAACCATCAAATATTTCTGATTATGCCTATTTCTACCGTAATTATTCTGTTGATAAAAGTCTATCTCCTGTGGAAATTTTATATTAGTCTCCCATCTATCTTTGTTTTCTTTTATATTCAATAGGAAACAGAAAACGATATTTCTGCGGAGACTAGTATATTATTCTAGATCTTCTATGATCAAATAACAAGAAATTTTATCATTTTGTACCTTGTTTTTATACCCTATAAGCGTGTATATGATTAGTGATTATGAATGGAAGTAGGAAATATATTTATAAATATACTCCTAAACTCTGAAATGTGTAGAATGCATTAGAATAAAAAAATGATGCAGTGATGAAAATATTTTTTTTTATTAACTTGTTGAATTTCCAAGGGATTTCATATGACAATGTTCATCGTTGTCTTCTTCATCCCAAGAGATCTGCATCATATATATATATATATATATATATATATATATATATATATATATATATATATATATATATATATATATATATAGATATATATATATATATATATATATATATATATATATATATATAGATAGATAGATAGATAGATAGATAGATAGATATAGATATACTTATATATATATATATATATAGAGAGAGAGAGAGAGAGAGAGAGAGAGAGAGAGAGAGAGAGAGAGAGAGAGAGAGAGAGAGAGAGAGAGAGAGAGAGAGAGAAAGAGATATATATATATATATATATATATATATATATATATATATATATATATATATATATATATATATATATATATATATTGTGAAGAATTTTCTTCACTCTTCTTCTTTTAATCGTATTTTTAGCTCTCTTCTACAAATACTATAGCTACCCCTTAAACATTCTCTCCTACATCTAGTTTTCTTTAACGAAACATAGGGAGGACTAATCTAAACTTAAACTTGTTGACAGTGGCGCACGCCATGCTCGTGACCTCACAGCGTAGATACGCACGATAGAGGGCCTTAGTGTAACCACGGCGTATGTTGGTTCTTTCCTTAAACTACATGGGTCGAGATTAAATTCCTGAACTGCATTTTTTATATAAATTCCAATACTGCTGAATTAATGCATCTTATATTTCTCAATACCAATTAAGGTTTGTTAATTTTAAGATGTATGCCCATCGCACCAGTCCATTGCCAATTAATCATTTTAAATATTAATTTTTAGCAAGCCAGAATAGGTAGGATTGTTGTATATATAACCTCCCTCAGAGCAGCAAGATTTATCTGAGTATCTAGTACAAAATCCTGCCTCCTCTGCACTCCTTGCAACAATATATTGCCCTGTCCTTAAGTCCCGAGCTGGCACCCCCAATGGATTACCGTGCGCATCAAGCTCCTCACCTGTCTGGAAAGGTGAAGCCAGGTGATCTCTTCGACCTTAGCGTCGGGCCCCATTCAACGAGAAGCTGCCCCAGCCTGCTGACCTGCCTGGTCATTGAACCCGTGCACTTCTGGCTCACCCCCATCCCATCCCACTCTCCCAAACGTGACTCACCAAGGAGTCCTGTTGCTGCCGGTCGGAGAGATTGAGAAGAAGAGGACCCTGGGATACCATAGTTGTAGCCAACGAGGATTCTTGGGGTGAGCCAGGCAAGAGTGCAACGTGCCAATTAGTGCAACGTCCAGGTCAACAGCTATCACGGGCATAGGACTGATCTTCAAAGGAGTGCAGGTACTACATCAATGGCCATTTAGTTTTCCCCCATTTTTTATTAGCTTAGACTAATTTTAACTTGATAGGGAACCTGGCTAATTACACTATTCGGACTGTGTGCGGTGGGATTGTGTGTAAATATTTTTCCATTATTATTTCTTGCTTGGAGACTAGCATAGTCTCTGGGTCACGTGGGCCACGTGCCAGACCCCATTTTGATTATTGCAGACCGCGTGTCTAAACCATCATCTTTATAATTTTGAATTGCTTTTAATTTGCATTCTCTTTATTATTCCATTTTTGTCTTTGTTAAGATGCCCGTTTCTTTTATGTAAATTTGTGAATAAATCAATATTAGGTTAATTAAACCTCCTTAGTATTTTTGCTCCCTCATTTATTTTAATGTGTGAAATGAATAGTTGATCACGGGACAAAGTACCCAATATTTAAAGAGAAAACCTAAGTAAGTCTATAGGTGGTAACAGCGAGGTACTTTGCATTAATATATTTGCTTCGAAGGTAAAGATCCTTATCTTTAAACTTTTAAACTACTTTACATCACTGCTCCCATTTTTGGATTTTGTCTTAATTACATTAACGTAAAATACCTGTCTAGCATTTCATTGGGGTAGCTGGGACGGAGCCGGAACAGAGCCTGAGAATGAGATGACTATAGACCTGACAAAGCTAGAGTAGGCCATAAATTATTGTTAATCCTACGTGTGGAGTGCTTCGGCCTCTGGACAGTAAATTTCCCTTTTGTATTTGAGAGTGATGGTTAGTGAATTGTGACAGTAAAGTATTAGCAGGGTGTTTGTGCCCCGAGAGTAAGTGCTCCTATCCTCCCCTGTTGAACTTTACGTAACTGTTATAAGGAGACTTTCCCGGACTAAGTTCCCACTCAGAACGTAACCATTAAAAAATTCTCCACACGAGTGGTCCTTCGAACCAGATCTTTTACCTTTGACTTATGAAGCATTAACCAAATCAATCAGCTTGATTAAGTATATAGTAACTCGCTATATCACTTACCCACACGCACACAGCCAGTTTGTCGAATGTGTAATGCCCAGACTTTAATTGGGAAGAGAAATTTGTAATCATGAACTTTTTGTATCGACCACGTGTTTAAGGAAAGAGCTACGTAACCAGGTTAATTTGTTGCTTGAATGTTCTCTACAGAAAGACTAGAATTTGTCGTAGGAACCTCACTTTGTCTCGGATCCGTTCACCCACGTGTTGTGGCGGAATCCACTTATACCAGAAAGTTCTAAGCTACTTGAACTAAGGTTTTGTTGTTCAGACGCCCGTGTTTACTGCTCAGCTAGAGCGCCGGTGTACTCGTTCTGTCAACTAATTTTGCTAGCTAAGCATCTAATTTGTAACATTTTGTACCTTGGTCTACCTTCCTTTGTGTCGTTTACCTTCCCTAACCAACCTTAACTTTTCTAACTAACGTCCCTGTATACCTAGCACATGTCCTTGTCCTACAGAGCGAATTGGCGCAACATAATTTTAAGTCTTCTTACGAGTAACGTAGAAACTTAACCCCAAGTCCGTTTCATTCCACGTGTTTGTTCCGAGATGGCGGATCTTGTTTACAGCCCAAACTAAGGGTGCGTAATTATTTTCTACCGTGAATAAATTACTGCGTGTAGTTAATTTAATTTCCTTTAGCGAGGAGATATTGTTTTTGTCCTTTAGCGAGGATATTTTTGTTATACCTCCGCGTGAGGGAAATTTCATTTTGTTTAGCCTCCAAGAGAGTGCACTTTAAAATTAAAGTCATTGCCTTGCGCGCCAATCTACATTGTGAATAGTTCAGTGGTCGCCTTAGTGCGCCCGTAATTGTGAAATCGTCACAACAGTGTCAGCTTCGACCTGTTATTTTAACTTTAACTTGAATCTTTGCATTCATAAGCCCACGTGCTTTCTAATATGTTTCACTTTAAAGTAACTTAATTAGTCATTATCGCCACGTGCGTGTATAGTTCATTTTAGCAAAGTCTTTAACGTCACGTGACCTGGGCATCGTCTGCTTTGTTGGACCCGGTCACTTTGAATTTTAAAGTAATTTCATGATTTATATGTTTTTTGTCCATTTAACCATTTTCCTCCCATCATGAGTAAATTTAAATGTTCAATTATCAACCTTGTAAATTTGTAAAGTTTCATTTTTACATTCCTTTAAAATTCAGATTTATCCCTTGTTTAGTTTTACGAATCCGTTCATCAAACGTGGTCATTCTAAGATGGCGGACTTCATGTTTAACGTAAACAACCCTCCACCGCCTAAGGCGGAAACGCTTAGCCCCGAGGAGATTAACGCTAGGCTTAAGGAACAGGAGTTGACGTTCACCTTTGTGTGTGAGGAGGCAGACCTAGCACTTCATGCTCTCGCTTCAGTAGATTTTCCCAACATGGGTCCTGAAGCCGTGAGTCATTTTAAAAGTGAAATTAGTAAAGTAAGAGACGAACTTTGCGATTACAAGAATTTTTGGAGACGTCATTACGACCATCCTATTGTCAAATTAAATTATCCCGTACTTGCTGCCTGTTCGAGTAAAGTTGAGATTGCTTTTAATAGCCTCTTGGCTCATCCCAATTTAACTATTAAAGTTAATCAGTCTAATTCTTTTTCAAAGGCGACACCTTCAGTGACACGTCCTGTTGTAAATGTTATTAACGATCCCCTAGTTGATCCTTTTAATGTCTTGGCAGTAAAGCACGATGTAATTAATTTTGCAACAACTCCCCAACCTGCTCAATCGTCACATTCCAATACTATGTTGCCAACACGGCACACAATTAGTAATTTTGTGTCAGCCCCACCTGCTCTGCCCTCATCTCCAAACCTTAAGCCACCCGCGTTTGATCACCCTCAACCCCCTTTGTCTTTGTCGCCGGTGACAGTCCGTCCCGGAGAAAAACTCATTCACAGTCTTAATATGGACCCCCCAACTGGTAGCGCAAATACCACTCAACCCAACCGTGTGCTTGAAGGCCAGCAGAGGCCTACACCGGTAAAGTCAGTCATTAAAACCGTACCATCACAGGGACCAGTGCTCACGTTGCCTGACTGTCCAGTTCTTAAGCCCGTAACTTACGCTCTAACCCGTGTTGACGCTAAAACATCCCCGTTAGGATTCGAAACCCGCTCTCAGAATAATGCACGTGATCGCAAGGTTAAGACCTTAGCAGTCAGAAATGAACCTTGTGCACTGACGACGGATTTAGCGAAGGTCACACATGTAGACCTAGCACCGGAGATTAGAGCCTGTCTACGATTCACCTTGCTTAAGGATAACGGTACATTGAAC
>NC_090740.1:112420742-112430742 GCF_036898095.1 Palaemon carinicauda | reverse complement strand
GAAAGGATTAATAAGGAAGAATCGTCTAAATATTTATGAACTATGATCTCTATTATTATTATTATTATTATTATTATTATTATTATCATTATTATTATTATTACTAGCCAAGCTACAACCCTAGTTGGAAAAGCAAGATGCTATAACCCCAAGGGCTCCAATAGGGAAAAATAGCTCAGTGAGGAAAGGAAATAAGGAAATAAACAAATGATGAGAATAAAATAACAATAAATTATTCTAAAAACAGTAACAACGTCAAAACATATATGCCCTATAAAAACTATTAACATCGTCAAAAACAGATATGTCATATATAAACTATAAAAAGACTCATGTCAGCCTGGTCAACAGAAAAACATTTGCTCCAACTAATACAGGGTCTTTAGAATTAAAGTTTAATGAAAGATTGAAAAATCAAATCAGACAATGGCTAGGTTAAGTAAAATTTGGAAATCAAATCACCTGAAATTACATATAAAAATCAGGCAATATAACAGTTTGGTGAGTTCTGTGTTACTCTATGGACATGAGTCGAGGTATAACAGTTAAACGATATCCAACAGATTTTGTGGACTTAAGAACAAAGCCCTCAGAAGAATATTAGGAGTTGAATGGCAGGACAGGATAAGAAATATAAATATAAGAGAGATTATTTGAGTGCCTAATGTAGATGAGATCATAGTGAGGGGTAGATGGAGATGGTTTAGGGATGCACTTGGCACACCCCAAGGGAGATTAGTTCACCAAACAATTAACTGGCTCCACAAGGTACTAGAATAGTTAGAAGACCCAGGCCTATATGGCTGAGGACTATAAAGCGTGAAGTAGGAGACGATGAATAGAAAATTATTGCATTAAAAGCTGAAAATAGGGACGACTGGGGAAACCTAATCAAGGCCTTTTGGCTCAATAGCAGCAGTAGGAGATGACGATGATAGTGATGATGATGATAATGAATTATGATACTTTAATTCCACGCCACTTACAAGAACCATATGTTTTGTCAAGCGGTTATCTAGTGTTTATTCCACAATTCTGACGAATCCTATTGCTACAAATAACTCGCCCTTTTTTTTTTTTTTTTTTTTTTTTTTTTTTTGGTGTTTTCCCGATGAAACCCGTATTTTTCCTATGGGATACCGCATAATTATTATTATAGGGGTGGATAAGAAAACTCATAAACGGGTTGTTTGTTCCAATTTTCATCAGAGTTGAATAAAACACAAGGCATTGAGTAATATATATATATATATATATATATATATATATATATATATATATATATATATATATACATATTTATATATATATATATATATATATATATATATATATATATATATATATATATATATATGATTTGTGTGTTTGTCTTGAAATTAGAGTGTTATTATTATTATTATTATTATTATTATTATTATTATTATTATTATTATTATTATTATTATTATTATTATTATTATTATTGATGCTGTTTTCGTTGTTATTGTTAGCGGCAGCGGCGGCACCTTCAGCTTACCTATCATCTTCTAAAGATGTTCCAACAGTTGCCATTTCATCTGTGTCTTCAAACACAGCCGAAAGAATCCTACTAGAAGGCGGAGCTTTCGTATATCAGCAGCCAGTTCCTCGCGCGTTGATTAAAAATGGACATCAACTAACCTAACCCCCCCCCCTAACCTAACCTACAAGCTGTGTTCTCACCTCTTTACCTAACTGGTGGGCTAACGCTTATAATCCAAGCATATAAGCGTACTAAAATTCCCGACCTTTAAATTTATAATAGTCTACCATGTTTTTTCGTCTTCTTTGTCTTGTTTACAAAATAGAAAATGGACTTAGTTTTATTACGGGGACTAGTGTATTTCTTTGTACATTATCTGACCAGTTATCGTAGTTTTATTTACTTTGCAAAAATACAGTATATATATGTGTATATATATATATATATATACATATGTATATATATATATATATATATATATATATATATATATATATATATATATATATATATATATATATATATATATATATATATATATCTATATATATATATATATATATATATATATATATATATATATATATATATATATATATATATATATGCCCTTCTATTTTCCTTTATTGATAACAATATTTTTTTTTTAAACATAACTCTCATAATTTATCAATGCTGAAAAAACAGGTAAAAAGGCATTAATAAAACTATGAAATTAGATTTACATATAACGCATTTTTGCTAAAGATTCATTTCATATCATTATCATAGAAATTTGTTTCAAAATAGTTTTTTTTTCATACTGGTTTTCTTTTAAGGATTCTGCAAAATGTTGATATGAAAGTTACCAAGGAGTTAGAGCTTATCTCATTCTTATCACGGAAATTATAATTATAATGTACGAAATCTCTCATAAAATACGCATATAATATACAAGCTAAATTAATTTATTCGATCAATTAATCTCATAGTCTTATTATCCAGCTCGTATTAGCAATTTATTAGCTATTACATTTTACCTTTTAAGCCAAACAGTTTGGTTAATATTATTTTTTATGATACTTATCCCTAACCATAATTAAAAAAAAAAAAAAAGAAAAAAAAAAAAGAATGATAGAAAAAAAATAACAAACTTTAAAATTAGAACAGAAGAAAGAAAAGTGATGTTTTTCTACTTATCTCTGAAAAAAAAAATCACTAAAGCATGCAAAGTAGAACCCGATTATAGATCATGAACTGTTTACTACAATCTTTGTTGTAGCTGTAGGCTATAAATAGCCTTATATCCGTCTTTGGATAGAGTTCTTTTGCTTGAGGGTACACTCGGGCACACTATTTCATCTTATTTCTTTTCCTCTTGTTTTGTTAAAATTCTTAGTTTATTTAGGATATATCTATTTTAATGTTACTGTTTCTAATATATTTCAGTTTTCCTTGTTTCCTTTCCTCACTGGGCTATTTTGCCTGTTGGAGCCCCTGGGCTTATAGCATCCTGCTTTTCCAACTAGGGTTGTAGCTTAGCAAATGATAATAATAATAATAATAATAATAATAATAATAATAATAATAATAATAATAATAATAATATAGATATTTCGCTGCATAGCCACTGGTGTTTCAACGTTCCTATACATCGTTTGATAATCATAGCCATTCATCTGAATTGCAAATTATACAGGATGCAAATGTATGAAAGGAAAACAGCCTACCATGTACCATGTCCCTTGGGTATCATTAATCAGACGATAAACTGTCTAAAGTTTTAAAAATCGCTCATGAATGGAAGAGGCAAGGGACAGTGATACTTGAGACTGACCATATATCATATGATCAGCGCCCAAGCCCCTCTCCACCCAAGCTAGGTCCAAGGAGGGTCAGGCAATGGCTGCTGATGACTCAGCAGATAGACATATAGGCTCCCCCAAACTCCGAAACCTTAGCTCACAAGGATGGTAAGGTTACAGACACTAAAGGCACTAACGAAACTGAGCAGGATTCGAACCTCTGACTGGCAAACACCAGGCAGAGACATTACCAATCAGGCCATAACAGGAGTTTTCTTTTTCATTATCAACTTTATAGCAGCTTTTATTTAGCCAAACGACACTGACAGTCTTTTACTAATTTAGTGTGACTGTGTTTGTGTAGGCATGTTCGTGTGTTTTTGTGTACTTAAGTACACTCAAATGTACTTAAGTACAATCAATCAAAATTGCTGTAATGGAAATAGGTTTAGTTTTAATTTTGTAATAATTGCATTTCCTTCCAATGAATACTTTCTACTAATAATCATCTTTTAAGGATTGTGGTTGGCTGTTGATAACGTCCTTGCCTGGTGATTGCCAGACTGGGGTTCGAGTCCCGCTCAAACTCTTTATTTTCTTTGATCGCTGCAACTTCACCATACTTGCGAGCTAAGAATGGTGGGGGTTTGGGGGAGTCTATAGGTCTATTTGCTAAGTCATCAGCATCCATTGCCTGGCCCTTCCTGGTCTCAGCTTAGATGGAGAGGGTGCTTGGGCGCTGATCATATGTGTATATGATCAGTCTCTAGGGCATTGTCCTGTTCGATAGGGTAAAATCAATGTCCCTTTCCTCTGCCATTCATGAGTGACCTTTAAACCTTTTAAGTACAATAAATAAACATTGCTGTAATGGTAACACGATTAGCTTCAGTTTAGTAATAATTACATATGATTTCCTTCTAATTAATTCTTTCTACCAATAAACGTCTTTTAATGAACCTATCTCATCTTTGTTTGCCACACATTAAATTCAGAAAACATCACAGATTTACCCAAATTCCCACAGTTTCGAGATGGGGTCCCATAGTTTCGAGATGGGGTCCCACAGTTTCGAGATGGGGTCCCACAGTTTCGAGATGGGGTCCCACAACTTCGAGATGGGTTCCCATAGTTTCGAGATGGGGTCCCACACTTTCTAGATGGGGTCCCACAGTTTTGAGATGGGGTCCCATAGTTTCGAGATGGACTCCCATAGTTTCGAGATGGGGTCCCACAGTTTCGAGATGGGGTCCCACAACTTCGAGATGGGGTCCCACAGTTTCGAGATGGGGTCCACAACTTCAAGATGGGTTCCCATAGTTTCGAGATTGGGTCCCACAGTTTCTAGATGGGGTCCCACAGTTTTGAGATGGGGTCCCATAGTTTCGAGATGGACTCCCATAGTTTCGAGATGGGGTCCCACAGTTTCGAGATGGGGTCCCACAACTTCGAGATGGGGTCCCACAGTTTCAAGATGGGGTCCACAACTTCAAGATGGGTTCCCATAGTTTCGAGATGGGGTCCCACAGTTTCGAGATAGGGTCCCACAGTTTCGAAATGGGGTCCCACATTTTCGAGATGGGGTCCACATTTTCGAGATGGGGTCCCATAGTTTCGAGATAGGATCCCACAGTTTCGAGATGGGGTCCCATAGTTTCGAGATATGATCCCACAGTTTCGAGATGGGGTCCCAGAGTGTCGAGTGGGGTCCCACAGTTTCGAGATGGGGTCCCACAGTTTCGAGATGGGTTCCCATAGTTTCAAGTGGGGTCCCACAGTTTCGAGATAGGATCCCATAGTTTCGAGATAGGATCCCACAGTGTCGAGATGGGATCCCACGGTTTCGAGATGGGATCCCACAGTTTCCAGATGGGTTCCCATAGTTTCGAGATGGGGTCCCATAGTTTCGAGATGGGGTCCCACATTTTCGAGATGGGGTCCCATATTTTCGAGATAGGATCCCACAGTTTCGAGATGGGGTCCCATAGTTTCGAGATAGGATCCCACAGTTTCGAGATGGGGTCCCAGAGTGTCGAGTGGGGTCCCACAGTTTCGAGATGGGGTCCCACAGTTTCGAGATGGGTTCCCATAGTTTCAAGTGGGGTCCCATAGTTTCAAGATAGGATCCCATAGTTTCGAGATAGGATCCCACAGTGTCGAGATGGGATCCCACGGTTTCGAGATGGGATCCCACAGTTTCCAGATGGGTTCCCATAGTTTCGAGTGGGGTCCCATAGTTTCGAGATGGGGTCCCACAGTTTCGAGATGAGGTCCCATAGTTTCGAGATGGGGTCCCATAGTTTCGAGATGGGGTCCACAACTTCGAGATGGGTTCCCATAGTTTCGAGATGAGGTCCCATAGTTTCGAGATGGGGTCCCACAGTTTCGAGATGGGGTCCCACATTTTCGAGATGGGGTCCCATAGTTTCGAGTGGGGTCCCACAGTTTCGAGATGGGATCCCACAGTTTCGAGATGGGTTCCCATAGTTTCGAGTGGGGTCCCACAGTTTCGAGATGGGGTCCCATAGTTTCGAGATAGGATCCCATAGTTTCGAGTGGGGTCCCACAGTTTCGAGATGGGGTCCCATAGTTTCGAGTGAGGTCCCACAGTTTCGAGATGGGATCCCACAGTTTCGAGATGGGTTCCCATAGTTTCGAGATGGGGTCCCATAGTTTCGAGATGGGGTCCCATAGTTTCGAGTGGGGTCCCACAGTTTCGAGATGGGGTCCCACAGTTTCGAGATGGGATCCCACAGTTTCGAGATGGGATCCCACAGTTTCGAGATGGGTTCCCATAGTTTCGAGATGGGGTCCCATAGTTTCGAGATAGGATCCCACAGTTTCGAGATGGGGTCCCACAGTTTCGAGATGGGATCCCACAGTTTCGAGATGGGATCCCACAGTTTCGAGATGGGTTCCCATAGTTTCGAGATGGGGTCCCATAGTTTCGAGATGGGGTCCCATAGTTTCGATTGGGGTCCCACAGTTTCGAGATGGGGTCCCATAGTTTCGAGTGGGGTCCCACAGTTTTGAGATGGGATCCCACAGTTTCGAGATGGGTTCCCATAGTTTCGAGTGGGGTCCCACAGTTTCGAGATGGGGTCCCATAGTTTCGAGATGGGGTCCCACAGTTTCTAGATGGGGTCCCACAGTGTCAAGATGGGATCCCACAGTTTCGAGATGGGATCCCACAGTTTCCAGATGGGTTCCCATAGTTTCGAGTGGGGTCCCATAGTTTCGAGATGGGGTCCCACAGTTTCGAGATGAGGTCCCATAGTTTCGAGATGGGGTCCCATAGTTTCGAGATGGGGTCCCAGAGTTTCGAGATGGGGTCCACAACTTCGAGATGGGTTCCCATAGTTTCGAGATGGGGTCCCATAGTTTCGAGATGGGGTCCCACAGTTTCAAGATGGGGTCCCATAATTTCGAGATGGGGTCCCCTAGTTTCGAGTGGGGTCCCACAGTTTCGAGATGGGATCCCACAGTTTCGAGATGGGTTCCCATAGTTTCGAGTGGTGTCCCACAGTTTCGAGATGGGGTCCCATAGTTTTGAGATAGGATCCCATAGTTTCGAGGTGGGGTCCCACAGTGTCGAGATGGGATCCCACGGTTTCCAGATGGGTTCCCACAGTTTCGAGATGGGGTCCCACAACTTCGAGATGGGTTCCCATAGTTTCGAGATGGGGTCCCACAGTTTCGAGACGGGGTCCCACAGTTTCGAGATGGGGTCCCACAGTTTCGAGATGGGGTCCCACAGTGTTGAGATGGGATCCCACGGTTTCCAGATGGGTTCCCACAGTTTCGAGATGGGGTCCCACAACTTCGAGATGGGTTCCCATAGTTTCGAGATGGGTTCCCACAGTTTCGAGACGGGGTCCCACAGTTTCGAGATGGGGTCCCACATTTTCGAGATGGGGTCCCATAGTTTCGAGATAGGATCCCATAGTTTCGAGATGGGGTCCCACAGTGTCGAGATGGGATCCCACGGTTTCGAGATGGGATCCCACAGTTTCGAGATGGGTTCCCATAGTTTCGAGATGGGGTCTCACAGTTTCGAGACGGGGTCCCATAGTTTCGAGATGGGGTCCCACAGTTTCGAGATGGGGTCCCACAGTGTCGAGATGGGATCCCACAGTTTCGAGATGGGTTCCCATAGTTTCGAGTTGGGTCCCATAGTTTCGAGATGGGGTCCCACAGTTTCGAGATGGGGTCCCATAGTTTCGAGATGGGGTCCCACAGTTTCGAGATGGGATCCCACAGTTTCGAGATGGGTTCCCATAGTTTCGAGTTGGGTCCCATAGTTTCGAGATGGGGTCCCACAGTTTCGAGATGGGGTCCCATAGTTTCGAGATGGGGTCCCACAGTTTCGAGATGGAATCCCACAGTTTCGAGATGGGATCCCACAGTTTCGAGTTGGGTCCCATAGTTTCGAGATGGGGTCCCACAGTTTCGAGATGGGGTCCCACAGTGTCGAGATGGGATCCCACAGTTTCGAGATGGGTTCCCATAGTTTCGAGTTGGGTCCCATAGTTTCGAGATGGGGTCCCACAGTTTCGAGATGGGGTCCCATAGTTTCGAGATGGGGTCCCACAGTTTCGAGATGGGATCCCACAGTTTCGAGATGGGTTCCCATAGTTTCGAGTTGGGTCCCATAGTTTCGAGATGGGGTCCCACAGTTTCGAGATGGGGTCCCATAGTTTCGAGATGGGGTCCCACAGTTTCGAGATGGGATCCCACAGTTTCGAGTTGGGTCCCATAGTTTCGAGATGGGGTCCCACAGTTTCGAGATGGGATCCCACAGTTTCGAGATGGGTTCCCATAGTTTCGAGTTGGGTCCCATAGTTTCGAGATGGGGTCTCACAGTTTCGAGACGGGGTCCCATAGTTTCGAGATGGGGTCCCACAGTTTCGAGATGGGGTCCCACATTTTCGAGATGGGGTCCCACAGTTTCGAGATGGGGTCCCACAGTGTCGAGATGGGATCCCACAGTTTCGAGATGGGTTCCCATAGTTTCGAGTTGGGTCCCATAGTTTCGAGATGGGGTCCCACAGTTTCGAGATGGGGTCCCACAGTTTCGAGATGGGGTCCCACAGTTTCGAGTTGGGTCCCATAGTTTCGAGATGGGGTCTCACAGTTTCGAGACGGGGTCCCATAGTTTCGAGATGGGGTCCCACAGTTTCGAGATGGGGTCCCACAGTTTCGAGATGGGTTCCCATAGTTTCGAGATGGGGTCTCACAGTTTCGAGATGGGGTCCCACAGTTTCGAGATGGGTTCCCATAGTTTCGAGATGGGGTCTCACAGTTTCGAGATGGGATCCCACAGTTTCGAGATGGGTTCCCATAGTTTCGAGATGGGGTCCCACAGTTTCGAGATGGGATCCCACAGTTTCGAGATGGGTTCCCATAGTTTCGAGATGGGGTCTCACAGTTTCGAGACGGGGTCCCATAGTTTCGAGATGGGGTCCCACAGTTTCGAGATGGGGTCCCACAGTGTCGAGATGGGATCCCACAGTTTCGAGATGGGTTCCCATAGTTTCGAGTTGGGTCCCATAGTTTCGAGATGGGGTCCCACAGTTTCGAGATGGGGTCCCATAGTTTCGAGATGGGGTCCCACAGTTTCTAGATGGGGTCCCACAGTTTTGAGATGGGTTCCCACAGTTTCTAGATGGGGTCCCATAGTTTCGAGTGGGGTCCCATAGTTTCGAGATGGGGTCCCACAGTTTCGAGATGGGGTCCCACAACTTCGAGATGGGTTCCCATAGTCTCGAGATGGGGTCCCACAGTTTCTAGATGGGGTCCCACAGTTTCGAGATGAGGTCCCACAGTTTCGAGATGGGGTCCCATAGTTTCGAGATGGGGTCCCACAGTTTCTAGATGGGGTCCCACAGTTTTGAGATGGGTTCCCACAGTTTCTAGATGGGGTCCCATAGTTTCGAGTGGGGTCCCATAGTTTCGAGATGGGGTCCCACAGTTTCGAGATGGGGTCCCACAACTTCGAGATGGGTTCCCATAGTCTCGAGATGGGGTCCCACAGTTTCTAGATGGGTTCCCACAGTTTCGAGATGGGGTCCCACAGTGTTGAGATGGGATCCCACAGTTTCGAGATGGACTCCCATAGTTTCGAGATGGGGTCCCATAGTTTCGAGATGGGATCCCACAGTTTCGAAATGGACTCCCATAGTTTCGAGATGGGGTCCCATAGTTTCATAAACTTCTGAAACCCTTTTTGAATATGAATACAAATTAGGAATTCTTCCTATTAACTGAGATATATAGTCATCCGACCATTGTCCAGGACAGTAGTATGCTCGGGTTCTTGAAGGGATCTTTTGTTCATTTCCCATTCTTGTCTCTCCCTCATTTCTCGTAGTTATGATGTTCCCCTTTTGATTACTTTCAGCCCTTTCTTCCTCGCCATTACTTTTTTCGTTCCTCTCTTCTCTCTCTCTCTCTCTCTCTCTCTCTCTCTCTCTCTCTCTCTCTCTCTCTCTCTCTCTCTCTCTCTCTCTCTCGCTCCCCTACCAAAACCCATAGAAGGAAAAAGGAAAAAAAAAAGGTTGATCAATACTCGCACTTAGGCGAGATGTGTTATTGGGAGATTTTTTTTTCGTTGTATAAGGTACGGGGTATCTCTCTCTCTCTCTCTCTCTCTCTCTCTCTCTCTCTCTCTCTCTCTCTCTCTCTCTCTCTCTCTCTCTCTCTCTCTCTCTCT
>NC_090740.1:112403242-112413242 GCF_036898095.1 Palaemon carinicauda | reverse complement strand
ATTATTATTATTATTATTATTATTATTATTATTATTATTATTATTATTAATTGCTAAGCTGCATCCCTTGTTGGAAAAGCAGAATGCTGTAAGCCCAGGGGCCCCAACAGGAAAAATAGCCCAGTGAGGAAAGGAAACAAGGAAAATTAAAATATTTTAAGGACAGCAACACATTGAAATAAATAATTCCTATATAAACTATAAAAACTTTAACAAAACAAGAGGAAGCGAAATTAGATAGAGTAGTATATTTATATATTTAGTAGTAGCTCCCACGGCGTGTTGTAAATTTATGGTGCTGAATAATAATAATAATAATAATAATAATAATAATAATAATAATAAGTTTACGCTTAATGTTAAGGCATCCATCACAGATCAGCGCAGCGTGCTAAGACGTATTCCTTATGTCTGCGCTGAAACTAGACATATTTCATGTCTGCGTTTTTTTTTTTTTTTTTTTTTTTTTTTTTGACGTAAAATGAACCTTTTATATCTATCCACCTTTAACGCCTGACTTCGATGTAGGCAATAGAAAGGGATGGGAATGGATGAAATATTTGGATATCATTATCTTTGAACGTTTTATTATTATTATTATTATTATTATTATTATTATTATTACTTGCTAGGCTACAGCCCCAGTTGAAAAAGCAGGATGCTATAAACCCAGGGGCTCCAACAGGGAAAATAGCCCAGTGAAGAAAAATAACAACATTGAAAAAAATATCTCCTATATAAGCCGTAAAAACTTTAACAAAACAAGAGAAAGATTAATTAAATAGGATAGTGTGCTCGAGCGTACCCTCAAGCAAGAGAACTCTAACCTAAGACAGTGGAAGACCATGGTACACAGGCTATGGCACTACCCAAGACTGGAGAACAATGGTTTGATTTCGGAGTGTCCTTCTTCTAGAAGAGCTGCTTACCCTAGCTAAGGCACTACCTAAGACTAGAGAACAATGGTTTGATTTTAGAGTGCCCTTCTTCTAGAAGAGCTGTTTACCCTAGCTAAGGCACTACCTAAGACTAGAGAACAATGGTTTGATTTTGGAGTGTCCTTCTTCTAGAAGAGCTGCTTACCATAGTTAAAGTCTCTTCTACCCTTACCAAGAGGAAATTGGCCACTGAACCATTACAGTGGAGTAACCCCTTGGGTGAAGAAGAATTGTTTGGTAATCTTTGTGTTGTCAGGTGTATGAAGACAAAGGATAATAAGTAAAGAATAGGCCAGACTATTCGCAATGTGTGTCTAGGCAAGATTAAAATGAACCGTAACCAGAGAGAAGGATCCAATGTAGAGCTGTATGGCCAGTCAAAAGGTCCCATAACTTTCTAGCGGTAGTAATTCAAGGGGTGGCTGGTGCCCTAGCCAACGTACTACTTATTTGTTTTGTTTTTATGTGGGTACAGTATTATGCAAACAAATAATTGGCCAATAAATATATGAAATATAATGGAGAGATTGAATCGATTAATCATATATTTCATAAATTGAAATATTTGTGTGACAAGTCTGCAAGAAATAACAGCTAGGAAAGGGGTTGCTGTGGCCTGATTGGTAACGTCTCTTCCTGGTGTTTGCCAGTCGGGGGTTCGAGTCCCGCTCAGACTCGTTAGTGCCATTAGTGTCAGCAACCTTACCATCCTTGTGAGCTAAGGTTGGGGGGTTTGGGGGAGCCTATAGGTCTATCTGCTGAGTCATCAGCAGCCACTGCCTGGCACTCCCTGGTCCTAGCTTGGGTGGAGAGGGGGCTTGGGCGCTGATCATATATGGTCAGTCTCTAGGGCATTGTCCTGATTGCTAGGGCAATGTCACTGTCCCTTGCCTCTGCCATTCATGAGCGACCTTCAAAAAAAGGATTAAATCATTTCTTTCTTTGTTGTCGTGGAAGCTCCTACGGATAATTCTCTATATTTCATTTATTCTTTTAACGTAATGAGTCATTTTTCAGCTCCCACTGTTTGCGGAATGCTATGAATCATGCAGATATTTATGACTCGCATTAAGCTTATTCGTTCCGGCAAATATCTTTTATTATGTTTCCCATTCTATTTGATTTGTTAATCTTTTTTAGGTCTTTGTTCTTTCACTTAGCCTAATGTATGCCCAGAATTTCAGCAATTTTATGATTACCTATATCATTGTTACGTTATTAAGTTTTTTTGTTTTTTTTATTATTCTCTCAAAGATATAGGATGCCTGAAAAACCTTCATTCAATCAATCAATCTCTCAAAGATACAATTATTACTTAATAGGAAACAATTTGACATGATTATTTACAATATATAAATTGGGAGCTTCAATATACAATTTCATGAGATACAAAGGGTTTGTATTGAAATAGATTTGGTAAATATAAAGTACATATACTTATTCCCAATGAAAATTTCCAGTTTTATGAAATAATTGTTATTTGATGTTCATTATTACATTCCATTGATTATGATATGCACATTTAATACATATTAAATATAATTCACATAAAATAAAAAATCTATAAATCATAAAAATGTCTCCTTTAACAATAGTTTTTTTCTTTTTAACAAGTTGTTTGGTTAGTGCTTGTACGAAATCTTTCTGTTTCTTCTATCTGATTGAATACACCTTTATTTGGACTTTTACCTCTTATGCCTTCATTAACATTGTCAGAGTTTAAAGGTTTAAAGGTCGCTCATGAATGGCAGAGGCAAGGGACAGTATTATTGCCCTAGCAATCAGGACAATGCCCTAGAGACTGACCATATATTATATGATCAGCGACCAAGCCTCCTCTCCACCCAAGCTTGGACCAGGGAGGGCCAGGCAGTGGCTGCTGATGACTCAGCAGAGTCTATAGGCTCCCCCCAAACCCCCCAACCTTAGCTCACAATGGATGGTAAGGTTGCAGACAGTAATGGCACTAACGAGTCTGAGCGGGACTCGAACCCCCGACTGGGAAACACCAGGTAGAGACGTTACCGATCAGGCCACAGCAACCCAATAATATTACAAGGATCATTGAAGTTATGGGTGTCTATGAGCTTTGCCTTATCATTCTGCATTGAATCTTGAAATGTTCAAACTTGCAGCAAATGTTTTCATGTTGAACAGGCTGACATAAGTCCTTTTATTGTTTATATTTGAAATATCTGTTTTAATGTTATTTTTTTTAAATATTTTATTTTAATTGTTCATTACTTCTTATATTGTTTATTTATTTCAATTCTTCCTCTCCTCACTAAGCTAGTTTTCCTTGTTGAAGCCCTTGGGCTTATAGCATCAGGCTTTACCAACTAGGGTTGTAGCTTAGTTAATAATAATAATAATAATAATAATAATAATAATAATAATAGTAATAATAATGATAATAATACTAAAAATTATATTAATACTAAAAATGATAATAGAAATAAAAATAATAATAAAAATAATAATAATAATAATAATAATAATAATAATAATAATAATAATACTAAAAATTATATTAATAATAATAATAATAATAATAATAATAATAATAATAATAATGTTTCCATTAGATGGGAGGCCCTGGATAACATTACCAGTTTCAGCAATTTTTCCACCCAAATCTTCGTATTCAGATGAGTTTAACCAAATTACTTCATGATAAGGATCCCATACTTCGTAATTGCCCGCATCTCAGCGAGACATGTTCGAAGGTGTCCCTCATAGAATATTAATAACGAAAGCTCATTAATGAATACTGAGGGAGGGAGGAGTCAGTTCAAAGATATTCACACAGTACAGTTCTGTTACAGTTGTACTTACCAATTAGTTTGGCTTGAACATATGACTGAGACCTGGTATTATTATTATGACACCTGATATTATGAGACCTGGTGTTATTATTATGAGACCTGATATTATTATTATGACACCTGATATGAGACCTGGTAATATTATTATGACAGCTGATATGAGACATGATGTTATGAGACCTGATATTACTATTATGATACCTTATATTATGAGACCTGATATCATGAGACCTGGTATTATTATTATGACACCTGATATTATGAGACCGGGTATTATTATTATTATGACACATGGTATGAGACCTGGTATTATTATTATGACACCTGATATTATGAGACCGGGTATTATTATTATGACACCTGATTTGAGGCATGGTATTATGAGATCTGATATTACTATTATGACACCTGATATTATGAGGCCTGTATAATGAGACCTGGTATTATTATTATGTCACCTGATATGAGACATATTATGAGACCTGATATTATTATTATGACACCTGATATTATGTGACCTGATATTATTATTATGACAGCTGATATTATGAGACATGGTATTATTATTATGACACCTGATATGAGGCATGATATTATGAGACCTGATATTACTATTATGACACCTGATATTATGAGACCTGATATTACTATTATGACACCTGATATTATGAGACCTGGTATTATTATTATGACACCTTATATTTTAAGCCTGTCCAGACACGCTTAAAATATTTTCCAAATTATGCTTCCTACGACTCAAATGGCTTATTTTTTTTATAGTTGTTACAATTTTGTTGGTTGAAAAACTATCTATTCGTATTCCTCTAGTCAATCCAAAGAAAGCTTTCCTTTATATTTATCAATAGATTTTTTTCAAAGGCTTTTAATGCATAATAGCATGAGATGCTATTCGGAGTGGTTCAAGATAGAGACGACTGGCGAAATCTAACTGAGGCCCTTTGCGTCAATAGGTGTAGATGATGATGATGATGATGATGATGAATGCATAGGGGATTACACGACAATCTCGCTTGAACTTTACTGCTGAACACTATAAATGTCTTTATTAGTTCGTGTTGATCTTCACTGATATATTGCATATTTCGTCATCATTAGCTTTCCCATGATTTATGCACTGTTAAAGATTTGCCGTAAAAAAACGATAAAACTCCTGGCATTAAATTTTCCTAGCATTTACCGTTTCAAAAACGGATATATTGACGTAAAGGAGTGATATTACGGTCACCAACCCGTAAAAGATAATAACAAAGTAAGGTAAAAGTTACGGTCGCCTGTATTTTACTGAAATACGGCTGCGAACAGTATATCTTTACTGAGAATTTACGGATTAAATTTCGATTTTTTTAACAATGTAGACATAAAAGAGTGATATAAAGGTCGCCATCCCATAAAAAATAATAACAAAGTAGGGTAAAATTACGGTCGCCTGTATTTTACTGAAATACGACCGAGAAGAGTATATCTTTACGGAGAATTTCCGATTAAAATTACGATTTTTTTAACAATGTAGACATAAAGGAGTGATATTAAGATCGCCATCCCGTAAAAGATAATAACAAAGTAGTGTAAAATTACGGCGTCCTGTATTTTACTGAAATACAGCTTAGAGCAGTATATTTTTACGGAGAACTTCCGATTAAAATTATGGTTTTTTTAACAGTGTAACTAAAGAATACCAAGATAAAATTTTCCTTTTTAATATTATAAATCTTGCACTAAACTAGCAAGAAAGATAAGATTGATAGAGAAGATAGTCTATCTATCACTGGCAACACTGGATCACCATGGAAACGGCCATCTACCGGCCAAGAGTAAAACCAATATCCACTGATCACTGAACACACTAAGAAAACAATAAACGGCAGATGCAATGTATTTTTACAACCAAATGTCTATCTAATAAATTCATATGAATCTCTGGTATCCAGTAATAAAAGGAGTAATTGATATTACATCTGAATATTAAATTGATTACAAGAAGAGAGCTACATATTAAGTAAGCTATTTACCTGGAGCTACATATTAAGCTATCTATTGACAGGAGGAGAGCTACATGTTAATTTATTTATTTAGATAAAGAGAGCTACATATGAAGTTATATATTTCCATAAGGAGAAAATTGAAGTCATTACTCAGTGGAATATCCATATTCTAGAAAGCAAAAACTGGAGAAATAGATTAAGAAAATAAAGTATAATCTGTTTTTGTCATTGTGACAAATTTGAAAAAAAAATTATTGCATTGAATAGCCATATTCTATACGGCAAAAACTAACGAAATAGAGAAAGAAAACAATTGAAATCTATTTTTGTCATTGTGAAACCTTTGAGAAATATTTAAATAAGTATTTCATGGATTAGCTTATTTTCTAGAAAGCAAAAACTGACGAAATAGCGACAGAAAAACAATTGAAATCTGTTTTTGTCCTTATGAAAACTTTGTGAATGATTTAACTTGCATTACCTCTCGGGATCATGGACGGAATGAACAATGTTTCAGTATTTATTAATACAGTTTTAAATGGTGAATTGGCAACTGTTTCAATAAAGAAATATTTGTTTTGGATATTGTTCTCCTTTCTTTTTATCTTTTCGGTTATGATCGAAGATATGTTATCAGTAACACCACTGTATGTATAAAAAGTTGTACTCTTTTGTTATTGGGATTATGGAAGGCTTTTTTTTTTTCTTTTTTTTTCTTTTTTTTTGCGAAAAAAATTATGAACTGAAAATGGATTCATGTTGGTATCTAGTTACAACAACAACAACCACAACCACAACCATAACCATAACCATAACCATAACCCTAATCATAATCATAATCATAATCACAATCACAACAACAACAACAACAACAACAGCAACAAACAATAATAATAATAATAATAATAATAATAATAATACGATCAGAGAGGGGAACTCCAATAGCATATGGGTCATTAACTCCGAAAATTAAGAAGTCACCAAACGGAAAATTGGCATGGCGACCCCATTCCTGTTTACTAACCACTATTCTTTCCTCCTCCTCCTTCTTCTTCTTCTTTCCTTCCTATCTCCCTTAATCTTCTCCTTATTCTTGTCCTCCTCTTCACTGCCATTAAAGGTTTGCTCCTTATATTTGGTCCTGGTGTTTTTCATTGGTGGACATTTTACTTTTAAGAGAAGGAAGTAGAATTAGAGTTTTACCAGGAGCTCAAAAGGTAAGAAAAGGGAATAAGATTAGAATTTTACCGGGAGCTAAAAAGCTAAGAAAATGGAATAGGCTTATAATTTTACCAGGAGCTCAAAAGCTAAGAAAAGGGAATAGGATTAGAGTTTTGCCAGGGGCTCAAGCTAAGAAAAGGAAATAGGATTAGAGTTTTACCATGAGCTCAAAAGCTTTGAAAAGCAAATAGGATTAGGATTTTACCAGGAGCTAAAAAGCTAAGAAAAGGGAATAGGACTGGAATTTTACCAGAAAATTGATTTTGAACAGGATTATAACTTTACCAGGCGCTCAAAAGCTGAGAAAGGGGAATAAGATTAAGATTTTACCAAGAGTTCAAAAACTAAGAAAAGGGAATAGGATTATAATTTTACCAGGAGCTAAAAAGCTAAGAAAAGGGAATAGGATTATAATTTTACCATGAGCTAAAAAGCTAAGAAAATGGAATAGGATTAGAGTTTTACCAGGAGCTTAAAAGGTAAGAAAATGGAATAGGATTAGAGTTTTACCAGGAGCTCAAAAGCTAAGAAATGGGAATAGGATCAGGATTTTACCAGGAGCTAAAAAGCTAAGAAAGGGGAATAGGATTAGAATTTTACCAGGAGCTAAAAAGCTAAGAAAAGAGAATAGGATAAGGATTTTACCAGGAGCTAAAAAGCTAACAAAATGGAATAACATTACAATTTTACCAGGAGATCAAAAGCTAAGAAAAGGGAATAGGATTAGAATTTTACCAGATGCTCAAAAGCTAAGGAAAGGGAATAGGATTACAGTTTTACCAGGAGCTCAAAAGTTAAGGAAAGGGAATAGGATTAGAATTTTACCAGGCGCTCTAAAGCTAAGGAAAGGGAATAGGATTAGAACTTTACCAGGAGCTCAAAAGCTAAGAAAAGGATAAAGGATTGGAATTCTACTAGGAGCTCAAATTGGATAATAATTTTACCAGGAGCCCAAAAGCTTAGAAAAAGGAAATAGGATTAGAATTTTACCAGAAACTCGATTTTGAATAGGATTATAACTTTACCAGGCGCTCAAAAGCTAGGGAAAGGAAATAGGGTCAGAATTTCCTGGAAATAAATGGAAATAAGGTATGAGTTTTACCAGGAGCTCAAAAGCTAAAAAAAAAATAATAATTTCTGTACAGAATTTTTCCAAATTTGATCATTTTACTTGGATAATGCTGATCATCTTATGTTGACAAACAATTGTAGAGCTGAGTTTTTCTCTACAGTTTTATCTTTGTCCATTAATCGAACTAAATTCTGCATTTGCATTCATCTTAGTTTTCTGTTGAAGAAATATTCCCGTCTTCATTCTGCTGTAAGCTGATAGGCATATTGCAACTGAACTGTAAGACAATAATGTCACGCGTATTACTCTTTATCAATGTTGTGTTACTTGTGTAGCTATGAAAATCTAATAGATTTTCCTTAAAAGAAAAAAAAATAGACTTGGTTGTTAATTTTCCAAAGTAAACTAAAAGTAATGAAAACTGCTATTTCTAATCATCTTCTTCTTTGTCTGCATCTTTAACTTTTCTGTAGCTATGAAAATCTAATAGGTTTTCCTAAAAAAAAAAAAAAAAAAAAAAAAAAAAAAAAAAAAAAAAAAAAAAAAAAAAAAAAAAAAAATTATGACGATCTATTCTCCAAAACAAATTATAAGTAATGAAAACTGCTATTTCTAATCTTCTTCTTCTCCATCTGCATCTTTAAGTCTCTCTCTTCAGAATCCTTTTCAGCTTTGCCTTACGGTACTTGTCAGATATCGGACTCGTGGCTATTTCTAATCATGATATAATTATGATATATACCATCCAATTCACTGAAGATTTTCATCTATAGACTTCTTAATAGATAGCTACTTTCTTCTCCGTCACTATTGGTAATGTCTTTACTTAATTCCTTTCAGTGATATCTCAAAGACTTTGAAAATACAAATCAAAATGCATTTTGTGAATATTTTTGTATCAAGAAAGTATATCCTAAGAAATATATCCATATAAGATAATTTTCATTAATCCATGCGTGTAAAATCCAGAAAGTAAATCCTAAAAAATATAACCATCTAAAATAATATTCATTAATCCATGCGTGTAAAATCAAGAAAGTAAATCCTAAAAAATATATCCATATAAAATAATATTCATTAATCCATGCGTGTAAAATCAAGAAAGTAAATCCTAAAAAATATATCCATATAAAATAATATTCATTAATCCATACGTGTAAAATCAAGAAAGTAAATCCTAAAAAAATATATCCATATAAAATAATTTTCATCCATCCATGCGTGTAAAAACTTACTAGAAAAAAAACTCCCTTATTTAAGCCTCTATTTTATCATAAATAAATTAGATTTTTTTCTACATTCAGTTAATTGTTTTCTGGGTGATGATATATAACTTATAATGCACAGAAACTTGTAAAGCAGAAATAATTCTTCATCAGATGCAATAGTCATTTGAAGCAGGAATATTTCAGAACCAGCGTTATCCAAGCATGCTTCCAGCTGTCTTTCCCTTGAGACCAATAAATTATTCCTCTGTTCAGAGGCCACTCATGATTGGCAAAGGCAATGGACACAATACCAGAGCAGGACATTACCCTACACTGTTAGAAAAAAAAAAATTGTAATTCATATCGGGAATTCTCCGTAAAAATATACAGTTCTCAACCATATTTCAGTAAAATACAGGTGACCGTAATTTTGCCTTACTTTGTTATTATCTTTTACGGGCTGGTGACCGTAATATCACTCTTTTACGTCAATATAATCGTTTCTAAAACGGTAAAAATCCTGAAATAAATGTTGCCAGACATTTAACTTTTTTTAATACAAATTTTTAAGTGTAGATAGTGACTTTGTATATATATGAAACCCCAATACCTCTTTCCATCAAGGAAAAGGAGGGTTAGGAAATGGTTGCTGATGACTCACCAGTTAGACCTATAGGCTCCCATGAACCCCCAATCTTTAGCTCACAAGCGTGGTGTGGTTGTAGACACTACA
>NC_090740.1:112382396-112384896 GCF_036898095.1 Palaemon carinicauda | reverse complement strand
TGAAGGGTTGGCGAGATAGATGGAAGTGGCAGCTCTACGATAGAGAGAGAGAGAGAGAGAGAGAGAGAGAGAGAGAGAGAGAGAGAGTCGACTTCTTACCGTTGTAATACTTGTCATTTTATCCGCTAATCTTAGCTCTCTCATAAGACCCCTCTCTCTCTCTCTCTCTCTCTCTCTCTCTCTCTCTCTCTCTCTCTCTCTCTCTAGAAAAAGAGAAAGAGAGAGAGAGAGAGAGAGAGAGAGAGAGAGAGAGAGAGAGAGAGAGAGAGAGGTGCCATAAGAGAGACCTAAAATTAACATAAAATGACATGTATTAAAACAGTAGGAAGTCGACTCTCTCTCTCTCTCTCTCTCTCTCTCTCTCTCTCTCTCTCTCTCTCTCTCTCTCCACATAACCCTTAAGACTGCCTCGCTAAGATTACTTTTTCCTTAATGCACACGTCTATAGAAAAGGAAATACAGTCAGGTTACTTTGTGTATTTAGACTAATGGAAGCTGCCACCCTATTATTTTTTATTTTTTATTTTCTTTTTGAGACATTTTCTTGACTTACATCATGTGTCTTTATATTCCACATTTTGGAAAATTACTTTCCTTTTTTTTCGAATGTTTGAATAGAAGCCTTTCATTATAATCTCCTATTTTAATGTGTATGTTATGTAAATCAGACTAGCTTATACGTAATAAAGTTTGCTTAGACTAAAAAAAAAACTAGAATTTTATGTTACTTTTTAAAAATAGACATTCATTGACATTAGGCCTATACGTAGCATATTTGAATACGGATATATTGACGTAAAGGAGTGATATTACGGTCACCAACGCGTAAAGGATAATAGCAAAGTAGGGTCAAAATGACGGTCGCCTGTATTTTGCTGAAATACTGCTGAGAACAGAATATTTCAACGGAGAATTTTCGATTAAAATTATGGTTTTTTTAAGTGTATATAAATGATTTATCAACCATATCGTGATAACTGGTATAAAAGAGTAAATGTAAATGTTATAGATATATATTTATATAGTTTATATAGGAGATATTTTAATGATGTTACTCTTCTTAAAATATTCTATTTTCCTTTTTGCCTTTCCTCGCTAGACTATTTTCCCTGTTGCAGCCTCTGTTGCTTATAGCATCCTGCTTTAGCAACTAGGGTTGTAGCTTAGCTAATAATAATAATAGCAATAATAATAATAATAATAATAATAAGAAGAAGAAGAAGAAGAACTGTAAAAGTGTAATTTTTCTCGAGTGTAAAAAAACACTCAGAGGTCCCTGTTCACTTCCCATTGTCCCCTGCTTTTCCAACTAGGGTTGTAGCTTACCTAATAATAATAATAATAATAATAATAATAATAATAATAATAATAATAATAATAATAATAATAATAATATAAACTGTAAAAGTGTAATTTTTCTTAAGTATAAAAAAACACTCAGAGGTCCCTGTTCACTTCCCATTGTCTCCCTCGATCTTCGAATTCATATTCCAGCCAGACTAAGTCCATCATGAGATTTCCAGACCGCACAGAGCCTGCCATATGGGGTCCTTCGCCTTCCTTGGCACCTGGGAAGCCATTCCTATAGACTATTAGAATACAAAGGAGCATCTATGGGGGAAATTGTAACCTTGCAATACATGTTTCTTTCCTGTGGTACAGAGATTCAGTAGCAGATGGTATTTCCCTGTCTTATAATTCTATGGTAGTCATAAGAATGGACTAGATCATTTCTTTTATGCTATTTATTTGATTTATGATCTCTCTCTCTCTCTCTCTCTCTCTCTCTCTCTCTCTCTTCCCAGGCAGAGTGAGAGAATGGTCACGCAAGCACACTTAATCACAGAACAAGCAAAATATGTACCATAAAACTACCTCTCTCTCTCTCTCTCTCTCGTCTCTCTCTCTCTCTCTCTCTCTCTCTCTCTCTCATCCCAAGCAGAGTGGGAAAATAGACAGTAAATTTGATTATTTTTTATGGAAATAGTATTTTATCTGACCTCGGCAGTGAAATAGTGCAACTAGTTGTCATTTGACTGATGTTTACCCATTTTTTGGGTTCAAGGACAGACAGAAATAAAGAGAAGAGAGAGAGAAAAATAATGAATAGCGTCATATTATGAATAAATGGAAGGCCTAAATGAGATAATTCTCACTCCAGTTGAGAGAAACTGTGCATGATATCTCTCTCTCTTAGTATAACTTACAGCTTTATAAGTCACACACATTGAACATCAAGATATTACAAAGCAAAGGCTCTCTCTCTCTCTCTCTCTCTCTCTCTCTCTCTCTCTCTCTCTCTCTCTCAGTAGCCTATACCCTTACAGCTTTGTAAGTCACACACATTGAACATCAAGAAGATATTACAAAGCAAAGGCTCTCTCTCTCTCTCCTCTCTCTCTCTCTCTCTCTCTCTCTCTCTCTCTCTCTCTCTCTCTCTCTCTCTGTATAACTTACAGCTTTATAAGTCAAACACATTGAGCTTCAAGATATTACAAAC
>NC_090740.1:112364896-112374896 GCF_036898095.1 Palaemon carinicauda | reverse complement strand
ATAATAATAATAATAATACTTAAGAAGGTTCTCTAGAATCTGTAAATTTTCTAAAAGAAGATGCTACTATTTACAATAGATTTCTGCAGACTTAGCTGAGTTTTCAATGATATTAATGACATGAATGGATGTAAATTTCTAAAAACTATATCCTTAATAAAAGGTCTTTACTAAGCTTTTATATATATAGAAAATATAGATAATTATCTGTTGCAGGTATAAATCTATCATAGATTGAGTATAATCGAGCCAACTCCAGAACTTCAAATAGTAGGCTTTTATATATCACCAAGGGTTGTGGTGACCGATGTGGTAACGTCCCTTACTGGCGAATGCCTGACTGGGGTTCGAGTCCCGCTCAGACTCGTTAGTTTCTTTGCTCGCTGCAACATCACCATCCTTGTGAGTTAAACATGGGGGGGGAGGACCTATAGGTCTGTCTGCTATGTCATCAGGAACCATTGCCTGGCCCTCCTTTGTCCTAGCTTGGGTGGAGAGGGGGCTTGGGCGTTGATCATATGTAAAATAGTTAGTCTCTAGGGCATTGTTCTACTTGATAGGGCAATGTCACTGTCCCTTGCCTATGCCACTCATGAGTGGCCTTTAAACCTTTAAAACTTGACTCCTATTAGCATAATCCTTTCACCCGGATGATTTTCAAAACTTTAATTATAAATGCAAAGCTTTCGATGTTGGGAACTGTAAGTCATCAGATAGACCAGAGTCAATATCTGTATTGACTCTGAGATAGACAAGCAATGAACATGGCTTAAGCTATCGTTTATACACGGGAAGAAGTATAAATAGTTTTAAAATCAATAGCAGCTATACTGTCAACCAGGCGGTTAATCACTAACATTGGCCCCCACTAGGGGCTAGACGCACCGTCAAAAAGCCCCTGTCCGGAGAGAAGCTCCGGGCAATCTAAAGAAGAAGAACCAACATTGGACAGGCACTTAGCTGTGAATTTACCTGCGATAATTGAAACTTAAAAAACCAGGAGATAACTTTTAATTTCATTCAATCTTTCACACTTCAAGTATCAATGACGCAATCACTTTCAATTTTATTCATTATGAACGTGTCACTCCAATTTGGACTTCATTGTGACACCCTCTGAGACGTGAAAAAAAAAAAAAAAATGAATTAATGAAGTCGTCTCTCTCAGAATCTGACATTTTTCCTGTCAAAACCCGATTTTTCTGGTTTATCATTTTCCGTCTTTTCAGCTTTAAGAAAAAAAAAGAAAATAAAAACGGTTTCCATTCCGTGCGCATAGCAATCACACTTCTGAAGGGAAGCTGATAAGATCCGTCCATAAAGCGAATGGGACGATTGACAAGTTCTTAAAGGCTGGACGAGTTCTTGAACGCTTAACAAGTTCTTGAATGCTTGATAAGTTCTTGAATGCTTGATAAGTTCTTGAATGCTTAAAAGTTCTTGAACGCTTGACAAGTTCTTGAATGCTTGATAAGTTCTTGAACGCTTAACAAGTTCTTGAACACTTAACAAGTTCTTGAACGTTTGATAAGTTCTTGAACGCTGGACAAGTTTAACAAGTTCTTGAACGCCTAACATGTTTAACAAGTTCTTGAACGCTTGACAAGTTTAACAAGTTCTTGAACGCTTGGCAAGTTTAACAAGTTCTTGAACGCCTAACAAGTTTAACAAGTTCTTGAACGCTTGACAAGTTTAACAACTTCTTGAACGCTTGACAAGTTCTTGAAAGCTTGACAAGTTCAACAACTTCTTTAATGCTTAACAAGTTTAACAAGTTCTTGAACGCCTAACAAGTTTAACAAGTTCTTGAACGCCTAACAAGTTCTTGAACGCCTAACAAGTTCTTGATCGCTTGACAAGTTTAACGAGTTCTTGAACGCTTAACAAGTTTAACAAGTTCTTGAACGCCTAACAAGTTCTTGATCGCTTGACAAGTTTAACGAGTTCTTGAACGCTTAACAAGTTTAACAAGTTCTTGAACGCCTAGCAAGTTTAACAAGTTCTTGAACGCCTAACAAGTTTAACAAGTTCTTGAACGCTTAACAAGTTTAGCAAGTTCTTGAATGCCTAACAAGTTTAACAAGTTCTTGAACGCTTAACAAGTTTAACAAGTTCTTGAACGCTTGACAAGTTCTTTAGGCTCAAAGCAGTGTTGCCACATAGTTTGGCTTTCTATTCAGGCCTTGATTACGCCCAATTTGGCCGAATTTCAATAGAAACAGGATGTTCTATCGTATAACTTACTTTCAAACCATTTTCTATTCGATTACCTGTTTTTTTTTTCGAATAATAGTTGTCGAATAATTGTTTTTGTTTAATTGTTTTCGAATAATTTTCCTGATACGGGGTTAACATGGGTGGTTTGTTATCATTAGCGGCAAATCTTTATTTTGCTTGCAATTTTGTTAAATTGCTGTAAAATAGCGATTCATTGCAATTCCGAATTCCAATCGTAAATTGGTGATTATAGGCCCAAAATACTGTATTTTTTTCATTGAAGTTAAATATATAAAATGTATTCCAAGTGAAGTTTTGGCCTGCTAAATCGTTGTATTGCAAGAAAATTACAATATATAGACAAGTTTTAGGTTTGTAGTGGCCGATGTGGTAACGCCCCTGACTTGTAAACGCCAAAGATTCGAGTCCCACTCAAACTCGATAGATCCTTTGGTCACTGCAACCTCACCATCCTTGTGAGCTATTGATGGGGTGTTTGGGAGGCCTGTAGCAAAGATTCAAGTCCAGCGCAAACTCGTTAGTTTCTTTGGTCGCTGCAACCTTACCATCCTTGTGAGCTATTGATTGGGGGTTTGGGAAGCCTATAGGTCTACCTGCTGAGTCAACAGCAGCCATTGCCTGACCTTCCTTGGTCCTAGCTTTGGTGGAGAAGGGGCTTGGACGCTGATCATATGAATATATGGTCAGTCTCTAAGGCATTGTCCTCCTCGATAGGGCAATGTCACTGTCCCTTGCCTCTGCTATTCATGAGCGGCCTTTGAACCTTTGAAACAAAATGTTGGCATGACGATTTTCCGCTTTCATATATGAATGTAATTGTTCCTTGTAATTAGTTTGGAAATTCTACCATTTTTTGGTCTTGTCTCATTTATTCTCTTGACCACGAGAGGCAATTGATACCAATTTAAATGAAAATTTATTATAAAATTTAAGGATTTATTTGCAGAAATTATGTGAATAACATGAGGTAGCGTTTAAAGCAAGTTTGGAAGTTAGTTTCAAGATCAAGAAGACCCAACATGCTCAATAAGTTTATATTATTATTATTATTATTATTATTATTATTATTATTATTATTATTATTATTATTATTATTATTATTATCATTTGCTTCAGGGTACACTCGGGCACGCTGTTCTCTCTTTTTTCTCTTCCTCTTGTTTTGTTAATGTTTTTATAGTTTATAGTTTATCTACTGTTGTTACTCTTCTTAAAAAGTCTATCTCTCCTTGTTTCTTTTCCTCACTGAGCTATTTTCTCTGTTGGACACCTGGGCTTATAGCATCCTGCTTTTCCAAAAAGGGTTGTAACTTAGCAAGTAATAATGATAATAATGATAATAATAGAATAATAACAATAATAATAATAATAATAATAATAATAATAATAATAATAATAAAATTATGATAATAATAATAATAATAATAATAATAATAATAATAATAATAATAATAATAATAATAAAATTATGATAATAATAATAATAATAATAATAATAATAATAATAATAATACATATATCTTAACTTGACATTATATGACGTGTTGTAATAAAACCAACAGAATGTCTTTACAGGAAACTAAACATTATTATAAATCTACGAAACATAGGCCGCTATATACCAAGAGTGAGGAATTAAAAGGGCTTATAAAGACAGGACATGATTTCCGGAGTTATGAGAGTATTCAGAAGCAACAATGCTCATTTGATGTGAGTATATCTAACAATTCTGATTAATAGGGAAGAAATAAGCTCCTAGTGTCCTTCCCTCTGTAAGGATATTTAATCCTTTGGTATAATTTCTACAAGTTCTGTAGAACAAATCATTTTCAGTGGCTTTGGAGTAGATTTTTATATACTTATTCTGTGAGAGAGAGAGAGAGAGGAGAGAGAGAGAGAGAGAGAGAGAGAGAGAGAGAGAGAGAGAGAGAGAGAGAGTAGTTTCCTTCCCTCTGTAAGAACATTTAATCTTTTTGGTACAATTTCCACAGGTGCTGTAGAACAAATCATTTTCAGCGGCTTTGGAGTAGATTTTTTGTATACTTATTCTGTAGAGAGAGAGAGAGAGAGAGAGAGAGAGAGAGAGAGAGAGAGAGAGAGAGAGAGAGTAGTTTCCTTCCATCTGTAAGAACTTTTAATCCTTTGGTTATAATTTCTAGAGGTTCTGTAGAACAAATAATTTTCAACGGGTTTGGAGTAGATTTTTATATAATTATTCTGTAGGGAGAGAGAGAGAGAGAGAGAGAGAGGAGAGAGAGAGAGAGAGAGAGAGAGAGAGAGAGAGAGAGAGAGAGAGAGAGAGAGAGAGAGAGTAGTTTCCTTCCTTCTGTAAGAACATTTAATCTTTTTGGTATAATTTCTACAGGTTCTGTAGAACGAATCATTTTCAGTGGCTTTGGAGTAGATTTTTTTATACTTATTCTGTAGAGAGAGAGAGAGAGAGAGAGAGGGAGAGAGAGAGAGAGAGAGAGAGAGAGAGAGAGAGACAGACAGACAGACAGACAAACAGACAGACAGAGTTCAAATAGAAAAATTTGTGTTGAAAAAATCTTTTGCTTTAAAAAAATGTACGAAACTAAATTGTTATATAGAAAACTTTGCGTCTTCATACGTACCCATATATGAAACGCCTTATTTAGTAACATTAAGTATACAAATAAAAGATTAATACTTTCACGTCTACTGATCTTTCTAATGAACTCGCTAATTCATACGTCCAAGGACCCTCCAGTCACATGAGCGATCCACTTGAAACTGCTCCAGAGAGCTTGAAGCATTCACGCCAAGGATGATGAAAACTTGGAGCCTCTAAATTAGGAATATTGTAGCCTAGAGTTCTCTTGCTTGAGGGTACACTTGGGCACACTATTCTATCTTATTTCTCTTCCTCTTGGTTTGTTAAAGTTTTTTATAGTTTATATAGGCGATATTTTTTTTTTTAATCTTGTTGCTCTTCTTAAAATATTTCATTTTTCTTTGTTTCCTTTCCTCACTGAGCTATTTTCCCTGTTGGAGCCCCTGGGCTTATAGCATCCCGCTTTTCCAACTAGGGCAATAATAATAATAATAATAATAATAATAATAATAATAATAGAAGCAGAGGTTTCTTGAGGATTATGGACTTGGAAAAGTTATGTATTCATTATTTCTAGAAATGAGATATGCAGGGACTGGTAGTCATGGCCATAATTATTGGGTTTCTGACAATTGTTTGAGCTTTGGATTCCTTCCTTATTCTTCTTATGCTATTTATACAAAAAGCATTGATAGATAATACATGAAAAATTGGAAGAAAAGTTAGATTCCGTAGGAAGAAGGGAGGAAAATGTAAAAACTGGCCACGGGTTGTGGTGGCTTATTGGAAATATCCCTGACTGGCGATCGCCAAACCGGGGTTCGAGTCCCGCTCAAACTTGTTAGCTCCTCTGGTCATTACAACCTCACCCTCCTTGTGAGCTAAGGATGGGGGAAGTTTTGGGAAGCCTATAGGTCTATCTGCTGAGTCATCAGCAGCTATTGCTTGGCCCTCCTTGGTCCTAGGTGGGGTGGAGAGGTGACTTGGGCGCTGATCACATGTATATATGGTTAGTCTCTAGGGCATGTCCTGCTTGATAAGGCAATGCCACTGTCCCTTGACTTTGCATTCATGAGCAGCCCTTAAACCTTTAAACAGATGTAAGTACAGTGATGAACGGATCAAGTTCAAAACACGAAAGCGAAATCACATCAAAAGGATCTGTTAGGCTTCATCCAAAAGAGTTTTGAATGCCAATTTATATTTTTGAGTTGTGCAGAAAAAAAAAATATTGGTATTCAATGAAAACAAAAATTGTGTTGGTCAAAAATATTTATTTTTCTATCTGATTCATCGACTATTCCTCCATTATCAATATGGTATTGGATATATATACTGTATATATATATATATATATATATATATATATATATATATATATTAATATATATATGTGTGTGTGTGTGTTCATATAGTATATTTATATACATATTTATATTAATATATATATATATATATATATATATATATATATATATATATATATATATATATATATATACAGTATATAATATATATATATATATATATATATATATATATATATATATATATATATATATATATCTTCTGATTATAGACCGACGATTATTTTGATAAGGAGACGCCGGCTAGTGTGGTACTTTAAAGAGAACGTCTCCTTCGACAAGTAGCCTCGAGAATTTAAATTTTGATCAACCGTATTAAAGCAGCACTTGTACTTGCCGGAATGCGGTCATTGGCGTTTGGAGTGCGATGGTATAACGACAGCGTTGCGATTTCCCATGCGATGCGTTCGAATTGCGTTCGTATAACGATAGCATTGCGATTTCTAATGCGATGCGTTCGAGTTGCGTTCGTATAACGACAGCATTGTGATTTACAATGCGATGCGTTCGAATTGCGTTTGTATGACGACAGCGTTGCGATTTCCAATGCGATGCGTTTGAATTGCGTTGGCATAACGACAGCATTGTGATTTACATCAATGATGCGTTCGAATTGCGTTGGCATAACGACAAACATTGCCATTTCCATTCCGATGCGTTCGAATCGCGTTGGTATAACGATAGCATTGTGATTTACATCACGATGCGTTTGAATTGCGTTGGTATAACGACACCATTGCGATTTCCAATGCGATGCAATCGAATTGCGTTGGCGTAACGACAAACATTACGATTTCCATTCCAATGCGTTCGAATCGCGTTGGTATGACGACAGCATTGCAATCTCCATTACGATGCGTTCGAATTGCGTTAGCATAACGACAAACATTGCGATCTTCAGTGCGATGCTTTCGAATTGCGTTAGCATAACGACAGCATTACGATCTTCATTACGATTTTGAACCAATGCAAAACGTGTGCTACTAAGGTAGCTTGGCAAAGGCTTTTTATGTCTTTATTACATGTTCTTATATTTAATCCAGTTCAAGGTTTTTATTAGTTTGTTACGTTAATGAGGCGATGGATTGTGTTGTGAAAATAATAGATTACTTGGGTTATTTAGCAATATAAGAGGATACAGGCATAAATGAAATAGGAGATTTTTTAGAATTGGGTTTCAATGAAAGATTGAAAAAAGCAAATCAGACAATGGCAAGGTTAAGTAAAATTTGAAAATCAAATTGCCTGAAAATACATATAAAAATCAGGCTATATATCAGTTTAATGAGATCAGTGTTACTGTATGGACAGGAGTCGTGGTATGACAATGAAATTACATATAAAAATCAGGCTATATATCAGTTTAGTGAGATCAGTGTTACTGTATGGACAGGAGTCTTGGTTTGACAATGAAACAATATTTAACATATTTTGAAGATTTGAGAACAAAGCCCTCTGTAGAATATTGGGAGTTGAATGGTAAGACAGGATTAGAAATAACACTATAAGAGAAATTACTCAAGTGCCATATGTAGATGAGATCATGATGAAGGGTAAATGGATATGGTTTGGGCATGCTCTTCCCACTCCCCAAGGGAGGTTAGTTCACCAAACATTCAACTGGGCTAGACAAGGGACTAGAAAAGTTGGAAGACCCAGGCCTACACGGCTGAAGACTATGAAACATGAAGTAGGAGATGATAAATGGATAAGTATTCATTTAAAAGCTGAAGATAGAGACGACTGGTGAAATCTAACCGAGGCTCTTTGCGTCAATAGGCGCAGGAGTATATATATATATATATATATATATATATATATATATAATATATATATATATATATATATATATATACATATACAAACAGCATATCATATTCTAGTTTTGGGTAGTGACATAGCCTCTGTACCGTGGTCTTCCACTGTCTTGGGTTAGAGTTCTCTTGCTTGAGGGTACACTCGGACACACACCTCTATTTGATTTCTCTTCCTCTTGTTTTGTTAGTTTATATAGTTTATATAGGCGATATTTATTTTGATGTTATTACGCTTCTTAAAATATTCTATTTTTCCTTTTTTCCTTTTCTTACTGGGCTATTTTCCCTGTTGGAGCCCCTGGGCTTATAGCATCCTGGTTTTCCAACTAGGGTTGTAGCTTAGCAAGTAATAATAATAATAATGATAATAATATTATATTATATTATATTATATTACACTATATTATATTACATTATATTATATTAAATTATATTGTATTATATTATTCATAATGTTATATTACATTACATTATACTATTTATAATCGTACCTTCAGATATCTTATAAATCAAGATTCTCCACCGAAGGAAATTCCACCATTGATCAAAATCATTTTTCTTTTAGGGGCAAATTTCAGTAACCAAAAAAAAAAAAAAGTTGAAATAAAAAGTTTATGAAAAGGATAAGCGATCCGTCATCCCATCTACATTAGCTGATTAACGATCTGACATCGTTGATGACATTGCAGATCTTATTGGATCCTTTTTATTATTAATTCACAAATTAATTGATTTGTTTAGCTGTGTTAGTAATTATAAGCGGAGGAAATATGACAAACGCAAGCAAAATTTCCCTTGCGTTCTGGAAAATTGTATCGAGATTTCCAGATATCCCTTGCGTTCTGGAAAATTGTATCGAGATTTCCAGATATCCCTTGCGTTCTGGAAATTTGTATCGAGAATTCCAGATATCCCTTGCGTTCTGGAAAGTTGTATCGAGATTTCCAGATATCCCTTGCGTTCTGGAAAATTGTATCGAGATTTCCAGATATCCCTTGCGTTCTGGAAAATTGTATCGAGATTTCCAGATATCCCTTGCGTTCTGGAAAATTGTATCGAGATTTCCAGATATCCCTTGCGTTCTGGAAAATTGTATCGAGAATTCCAGATATCCCTTGCGTTCTGGAAAATTGTATCGAGAATTCCAGATATCCCTTGCGTTCTGGAAAATTGTATCGAGATTTCCAGATATCCCTTGCGTTCTGGAAAATTGTATCGAGATTTCCAGATATCCCTTGCGTTCTGGAAAATTGTATCGAGAATTCCAGATATCCCTTGCGTTCTGGAAAATTGTATCGAGATTTCCAGATATCCCTTGCGTTTTGGAAAATTGTATCGAGATTTCCAGATATCCCTTGCGTTCTGGAAAATTGTATCGAGATTTCCAGATATCCCTTGCGTTCTGGAAAATTGTATCTGGATTTCCAGATATCCTTCATAGTTGTCTTTGAGCAAAATTGGTAAAAAAAAAAAAAAAAGTGATAAAGGATAAAACACGAACAGTCTAGTCTTGGATAGCGCCATGGTCTTTCACTGTCTTGGGTTAGAGTTCTCTTGCTTGAGGGTACGCTCGGGCACACTTTTCTATCTTATTTCTCTTCCTTTCTTTATTAAGTTTTTTATAGTTTATATATGAAATATTTATTCTAAGGTTATAACTGTTCCTAAAATATTTCATATTAATTGTTAATTACTTTTCTTGTGGTTTTCTTATTTCCTTTCCCATGGCTATTTTCCCCTGTTGGAGGCCCTCGAGCTTGTAGCATTCTGCTTTTCCAACTTGGGTTGTAATTAGCAATTAATAATAATAATAATGATAATAATAATAATAATAATAATAATAATAATAATAATAATAATAATAGTAATAGTAATAATAATAATAATTGAGCAAAAACTGGTAAAAAATACCATAACAAAAATTAAACACGAACAATCTACAAAAGCTGGATTTAAGTTATCATCATCATCATATCATCATCTCCTAGGCCTATTGACGCAAA
>NC_090740.1:112354896-112359896 GCF_036898095.1 Palaemon carinicauda | reverse complement strand
ATATCATCCTTCACCTTATCTTCTTTCCCACCATTATCCCTACATTAAAGGGTCGGTTTCCTGATGCGCCCTCTTCAATGCCTTCTACCAAAAGCATCCTCTTCCACGAAACCTATTCTCTCCATATCATCCTTCACCTTATCTTCTTTCCCACCATTATCCCTACATTAAAGGGTCGGTTTCCTGATGCGCCCTCTTCAATGCCTTCTACCAAAAGCATCCTCTTCCACAAAACCTATTCTCTCCATATCATCCTTCACCTTATCTTCTTTCCCACCATTATCCCTACATTAAGGGGTCGGTTTCCTGATGCGCCCTCTTCAATGCCTGCTACTAAAGGCATCCTCTTTCACCAAACCTATTCTCTCCATATCATCCCTCACCTTATCTTCTTTCCCACCATTATCCCTACATTAAGGGGTCGGTTTCCTGATGCGCCCTCTTCAATGCCTTCTACTAAAGGCATCCTCTTTCACCAAACCTCTTCTCTCCATATCATCTTTCACCTTATCTTCTTTCCCACCGCTATCCCTATATTAAGGGGTCGGTTTCCTGATGCTCCCTTTCTAACGCCTTCTACCAAAGGCATCCTCTTCCACTAAACCTCTTCTCTCCATATCATCCTTTACCTTATCTAGCCATCAAATCTTCTCCCCCAGCACTAATCTCTTAGTAGTCCCTCATATTCCAAAGTATAATTAATTAACCAGACCTGGCAATACAGAAGGATATTGAATGTGGTGCTGGTTCTGAAAAAAAGCGATATATTGTGAAACTCTCACGAGCTGCGACAAATATCAAAATTATTGAATGAATTACCATGTTTATTGTGTTGAGCTCATTTCATATTTTAGTGTTATTTTAGTCATTTATAAACGGATTATTGTATGCTTATCACCAGGAGAGTGAATAAGTAAAAGGATGTTATATTTCATTTATTGAAATCATTCATATATGCACGAGGATAATCTATTCCATTCGTAATCGATGATAAATGTTCAGATTAAATCAGAAATAACATGAAACTTAATTATATTTTCTAAACCGTCACCAAAGGAGTATAGGACTTTAGCTTTAGAAATTTAGTAAGGGTTTAACTTGATTCTCAAAACAATAAAGTTAAGAAAATGAAAGAAGAAAATATTTTTTTTTCTCCTTAACGTAACGCTGGTTTAAAAAAAATGTTTGCTAAATGAAAAAACTGTGATTTGTATGCAGTTTAATAGAACAGCCGTGTTTTAAAATAGTTTATTGACTTAATACTATTTGGAAAACTGTTTATTGAAGAGAAAATACATAACTTCCGTAAAGGGTAATTGAAACTTATTCAGCTTAACGAAACACTGGTTGAAATACTTGAAAAAAATAAACACTGGCTTCAGAACTGATTGTTAAGCTAATTAGCCTTCAAACATGTTTGTTGAAAAGATTAACACTAGTTTAAGAAAAGTTTGAAGAGAGACACATTTATTAGAATAATATTTTGCTTTAGATAGTAAGCTATCGACTCTGGTAACAGAAGAGGCGAAATAAGCGAGTATCAAAAGCTCAATTAGATTATACTCGCATTTAATATAATTATATCAAAAACAGATTTATAGAAATAAGGTACAAATCTTATTATAAAGCTTTATTATTATCATCATTATTACTTGCTAAGCTACAACCCTATTTGGAAAAGTAGGATGCTATAAGCCCAGGGACCCTAACATGGAAAATAGCCCAGTGAGGAAAGGAAACGAGGAAAGTTAAAATATTCTAACAACAGTAACATTAAAATAAATATTTCCTATGTAAACTATAAAAACGTTAACAACATAAGAGGAAGAGAAATTAGATAGAATAGTGTGCCCGAGTGTACCCTTAAGCAAGAGAATTCCAACTCAAGACAGTGGAAGACCATGTTACAGAGGCTATGGCACTACCCATAACTAGAGAACAATGGTTTGATTTTGGAGTGTCCTTCTCCAAGTAGTGCTGCTTATCGTAGCTAAAGAGTCTCTTCTACCCTTACCAAGAGGAAAGTAGGAGATGAAAATAAGATGAGTATTTACTGCACTAAAAAATACCCTTCGGTTATTTCCAAAGCAGTTAGATCGACTCAAATTCTAAGTGAATACTCTCTCTCTCTCTCTCTCCTCTCTCTCTCTCTCTCTCTCTCTCTCTCTCTCTCTCTCTCTCTCTCTCTCTCTCTCTCTCTCTCTCTCTCTCTCTCTCTCTCTCTCTCTCTCTCTCTCTCTCTCTCACCTAAATTTTTTGACTCACATGGTCGTCATATAATATACTATATTAGACAGGATAAGGTGCCCCTTATTGACAGTAAAGTAAAACTCGTTTCGAATTATGGGAGGTGCTAGAGTAGTCAGCGTTATTATGCCTCTCTCTCTCTCTCTCTCTCTCTCTCTCTCTCTCTCTCTCTCTCTCTCTCTCTCTCTCTCTCTCTCTCTCTCTCTTAATGGCAAATAAACAGATATGGCGCCACTGGCAATCATGAACTCAACGTCACTTTTGTCATTAGTGTTTTTTTTTTTTTTAGGAGTTGACAGAAGTCAAAAGTCTTCAGGTCATACGAAGGAAGTTTGATTAAGTGATTATTTTTTGCAGGACTTTATGTCTTCATCTGAGTCATCTCTCCGCCAGGGGGACGCAGAGAGGCTGCTGTTTAGCTTAACAAGAAAGGGGATTTTCGAGGAGGTAGAGATAGGGTGGGGTGGAAAGTGGGAAGGAAAGAAGGAGAGGAATTATGTTAAGAGTGGTGGAAATGTGGTAGAGGAGGATAGAATAGAAAGAGAATGAGGATTAGAAATTGTGTTGCATGAGAAAGAGCATTGAGAATATATATATATATATATATATATATATATATATATATATATATATATATATATATATATATATATATATATATATATATACTGCATGTATTTATGCATAAACTGTAAATGTATATGTATTTGACTATATATAAACTATATATAAATACATATATACATACAATATATATACATATATATAGGCTATATATATATATATATATATATATATATATATATATATATATATTTGCACACATATATATATACATGTTTGTTTATATATGTATATATATATATATATATATATATATATATATATATTTGCACACATATATATATGCATGTGTGTTTATATATATATATATATATATATATATATATATATATATATATATATATATATATATATATATATATATATATATATATATATATATACCGTTCCAATCCCTAAAATGTTTAATGTACAAAATGGTGATGAGATGGCATATGTCAGCTTCATCAAGATAATGTTTTTCATCAAAAGTTTTCCCTTTTCAAACATTCCATCAACATTTCTTTGATCTTTTTGTACTTAGAATTTTATACTGAGCTCTGGGATTTTAACCAATATTTTAGGATCCATTTTAGTATTGGCATATTCTCCCCCAAAACAGATAATCGAAAAAACGAAATCAATCATTTTTAAAGGAATTTTTTTTATGTATAGTCCATTTCTTTTAGCGAGGCAAATTTGCACCGACTCGCAAAAGTTTTCTGATCGCTGATTACTTAGAATTATCTTGTCCAACCAATCAGCGATGAGGAAACTTTTCCGAGCTAAAAGGGCACCGCTTCGAGTCGGTGCAAATATGCCTCGCTAAAAGAAATTGACTATAGTTGATCACAGAGTGAAAGGTGACGTCATAGTGTCTGGTTTGGTGGGTTTAAAGGTTGCTCATGAATGGCAGAGGTAAGGGACAGTGACAGTGCCCTAGCTAGCAAGACAGTGCCTTAGATAACCTTATATCCATAGGAGAGCTCAAGCTCATTAGTTTCTTTGGTCGCTACAATCTCACCATCCATGTGAGATGAGAATGGGGGTTTGGGGGAGCAAATAGGTCTACCTGCCGAGTCATCGGCAGCCATTGTCTGGGCTTCCCTGATCCTAGCTTGGATGAAGATGGGGTTTGAGCGCTTTTATATATGATCAGTGTAGAGCATTGTCCTGCTTGCTAGGCATTGTCACTGTCCCTTGCCTCTGCCATTCATGAGTGGCCTTCAAAACTTCAAAGACGTAGAGAGAGCGGGGTAGAGAGGGGGAGAATTGAAATGGAAAAAGAGAAGTCATTGTTCCTTGCCTATGCCATTCATGAGTGGCCTTCAAACCTTTAAAGTCGTAGAGAGAGCGGAGAGATTCATGAGCGGCCTTTAAACCTTCAAAGACGTAGACAGAGCGAGAGATTCATGAGCGGCCTTTAAACCTTCAAAGTCGTAGAGAGAGCGGAGAGATTCATGAGCGGCCTTTAAACCTTCAAAGACGTAGAAAGAGCGGAGAGAAAATAGAATGGGAAAAAGAGAAAGTACAATGAGCCCACTTAATCCCATCGCTGTAAAAGCGAAGTCACCTGGGAGCTGAAATCAGCTAATCAAGACGAGAAAAGAACTTGGAAAGTTGGAGAGAGGAGACTTGACGTAAGACTTTCGCCAGATCTTCGCCAAAACGGAAGAAATCCGTCCCTTCTCTAGACAAAGTTTGTTGGATACTTTTAGACCTTAATCCTCTTGTTCGAGTCTTATTCTCTCTCTCTCTCTCTCTCTCTCTCTCTCTCTCTCTCTCTCTCTCTCTCTCTCTCTCATTAGATTTAAGTAATGTGTCAAATCTTATAATTTTTCGTCAATTCTTGGTCAAATTTTTATCCATTATTATAAGAGCGTTTTGTACCTACCTATTTCTTCACTACACTTGATTACATTACATTGATTCTATAATTATTTTTTTTCTTATTTATTGATTAATTCATTTTCTTGACACTGCTGTTATTCTTTATTATAGATGTATTATTTATAATGACTTTATAACACCTATATACACACAACTGCTATACATATAAAGGTAATCACCTCTATTTCCATAATTGTTTTTTTGAGTTGAATGTCTATCTACTCAACAAAGCAGAACGCAAAATGGCAAAGATTCTATAG
>NC_090740.1:112337396-112347396 GCF_036898095.1 Palaemon carinicauda | reverse complement strand
CAGTTCTTTTGTGTGTTCCTTCTAACCAAATCCCAAACTTCTTTTTGCATTTTGCATTGCTGACGTAACCAGTCTCCGTCTTGAAATTTGTAAATGTCTTCCAGATACCCCCAGCTCTCGATTGAAATACAAGGTTCCCTCCCGAATAACAAGAAATACGGCGAAAACTCTGTCACAGAGTGAGGTGTTATATTATACGCAAATACTAAACTCTGCAAATACAATGGCCATTTGTTCCTCTTCTCCTCCAAACTTCTAAGTAGACCGTACAGAGTTCTATTCATTCTTTCCACTTGACCATTTCCTTCAGGGTGATATGGAGAAGTGCGTGATTTCTTTACATTGAACCTCTTACAGATTTCCTTAATTAGAGCGCTTTCGAAATTTCTCCCTTGGTCAGTATGAAGCTGCTGAGGAATTCCATATTTATAAAAGAGCTCTTCGACCAATATTTTAGCCACTGTTGTCGCTTTCTGATCCTTTGTTGGATATGCCCATACGTATTTGCTAAACAGGTCACTTAAAACTAAAATATGCTCCTTTCCAGAGGTTGATCTTTCCACGGAACAAAAATCTATCGCCACAATTTCCATGGGCTGAGAAGTTTCCACATGAACAGGAATGGTATTTCTATATGGAATTTCATCTTTTGCCCTTAAACAAGTATCACAATTTCTAATGAAATCCGTTACAAATCCCCTCATGTTGGGCCAATAAACCCTAGAGTTCAGTAATTTATAAGTTCTATCAATACCCTGATGTCCTAGTTTATCATGAGTTTCGACTAAACACTTACTTCTTAAAAGAACAGGAACGGCTAATCTATAAATTATGTTATCTAATTGATCCACATGAGTCTTATAAAGAATATCATTTCTTATCACAAGACTTTCTTTATCCCTTTTCCACGTAACTAATTCAGGTTTAAAATTAATGTTTTCTAACTCAATATTTTCTCCTTCTAGCCATTTCCTTATAATCTTTAAAACTGGACAAGCTTTCTGTTTATTAACAACGTCCTCCCACTCTAAAATCTGATGTCTACTTATGGCACAAACAAAATTTGTGTCCTCATGAGGAGCTACCCATACTTCTTCGTCTTCATTCATCACCATCTCTCTAGGCTTGCGTGAGAGAATGTCGGCTTTAATATTTTGTTTTCCTGGTCTGAATTTAAGTTCAATGTCAAATACCGACAAATCTGCCACCCATTTTTGTTCTGTGTGATCAAGTTTTGCTGTGCTGAGATCGCTCAAAGGGGCATTGTCAGTATACACTATGCACTTTGTGCCAATAAGATAATTTTTAAATTTTTCAGTAACAGCCCACTTCAAAGCACACAATTCTAGTTTCCTCGAACTATAGTTCTTCATGTTTCTTTCGTGTGGTTTCAGTGACCTACATGCATAAGCTACAGGATGCAGCTTATCCTCCTTATATTGGGACAAAACAGCACCAAGTCCATCGTAACTAGCGTCTATTTCTGACGTACACGCTTTCCCAAACTCTATCCCTTTCAGTACTGGGGCAGCTATCAATTTTTCTATCAATGTCTGGAAGGCCATTTCCGCATCTTCTGTCCATTTATCCTTAATACTTTGACTGGATTTCTTCTTTTCTCCTTTCAATAACTCAATGAGTGGCTTGGTAATTATGGCAAAATTTTTGATAAATCTTCTATAAAATGTTGCAAATCCCAGGAAAGCTCGCACTTCCTTTATAGTTTCTGGCCTCTTCCAGTTCTTCACTGCTTCAATCTTACTTAGATCAGGTCCTATTCCTTGATTACTAATGCTAAATCCTAGGTAACTTACACATGTCTGCAAAAAATGACATTTCTTTGGCTTTAATTTCATCCCATAAGACTTTATGCGCTCTAGCAATGCCTCCAATCTTAATAAGTGGTCGTCAATGGTCTTCGAAAATAATATCATGTCATCCAAATAAATGACTAGAAATTAAAAAAACATATCCCCCAAAATATTCTCCATGCATCGTTGAAAGGTTGCTGGGCTGTTTGTCAGACCCATTGGACACCTGCGATACTGAAAGTGTCCCCATGGTACAGAAAATGCAGTTTTCTCTCTATCTTCTTTCCTTAACAAAACTTGATGATAGCCCTGCGCAAGATCAAAAGTCGAAAAGTATTTGGCCCCTTCCAATGAATCCAGACACTCCGCTACTCTAGGAAGAGGAAATGCATCCTTAAAAGTTTTTTCATTCAATTTCCTATAATCAATGCACAACCTTAGGCCTCCCCCCTTCTTCCTCACAAGGACTATAGGTGCTGCATAAGGACTTGCACTTTCTTCAATTACACCCCGTTTCTTTAAGTCATCAAGCAACTGTTTGGCCTCAGGGATTAACGTGGGTGCTATTCTTCTATACGGTAATTTGATAGGTTTCCCACAGGACAATTTAATGGAATGTTCCCATCCCTTTATCAAACCTAGGTCCGAATCATTTAGCTCAAAACAGTCCTTATATTTGTAGAGTATCTTATCAAGTCTTAACAAATTCGATTTACTTAAGTTACTTTCATCAACATTGACTCCCAACTTCCGTCTGTGGTTTTGAAGTTCTATCTCTGATAGTTTTTCAGTATTCTCATTATCATCATCCTCCATAAACTCCCTGATGCCAAGTTGCACCGTGGCCAATATACTGCCTGCTTCAATGCTAACATTATCTTTAGACCAATTAGCCACACAGACATATCCAACACCCCATTCACATATAGAAAAACTGGGCAAGACCTGAACACCCGGAGGCAACATATTTTTACTCTCGTCTGCTATTTTCTCTAAAACTACATACTCCTTTGGCACTTCCTTTAGGCTATCAATGTATACCTTAATTAGTTTCCTGCTACCTGACGGAACATTTCTATTCTGTTGTCTTAAGCAACTAGCATATCCTAAATCCTCCCTTTGCCAAACCTGCATAGTTTGACCAACTAGTCTCATACAGCAATCCAAAACTGGACCATATTCAGCTTTTAATCCCTCTTTCTCTGATGCCATCACGTTAACGTTTTTGGTGACTCCCCATTTTTCGAACAGCAAAGACAAAACATTCATGCCCACAAGGCACTCTTGGTCAGTGTTCTTGCCAAGACCCTTCCTTCCTTTCTCAGCTCTCTTGACATAGAAAACACAGCTGTTCTGTTCCATTCCACTTACTTCCACATCAACAACGACATGACCTATTATATTAATTTCATTACCACTCAGGTCACATATGTAGTCACTAGTATTATACAATGTCACCCCTTTTGGTTTTAGATTCCCCAAATACCAATTTTCCGACAACAAACTACAGTTTGCCCCAGAATCCATAAGTCCCACAGCTTTCTTTCCCTCTATGCTGAGTGTCAGTTTCATAGTGTCTCCTCTCTTATTTAAACATTCACTTGGCCGGACGTTCAAGTTAACGCCCGGCCTCACAAGTTTTCCTGGGCATTATCCCCGGCCTGCAATGACATCTCCCTCACAACCTTGTCTCTTCTTGCATTACTTAACCCTCTGTTCTTACTAGAGTATAGATTACACTTATAAAATGGATGACCATCTTCCCCACAAACTAACAAGTACCCGTAAACTGATTTTCCAAAACATGTTTATTTTGCGTTCTGTTTTTACCTAGCCTTCCCTTATACTGGTGTCCTTCCCCCTGATCCTGCACTATATTGTTTCTAGCAAACCCTCCATTTTTGCACTGGTATGATACATGACCCTGATCCCCACAGGTCCAACACTTAATTACTTTATCATCTCTCCCCCTGCTATTCAAATGGATGTCAGAAACATTACCAAATTCTTTCATAACCTTAATTCTATCTTGCACAAATCTACCAGCATCTTCTAATTGGTCTATGACTCCGTTTTCAATCTTATCCTTTAGATCACAGGCAATTTTCCTGTCCCTCAAACCTTTTTCAAAAATCATACATTTCCTGATTTCCCTCTCTTTAGAGCAGACTGCTTTGCCCTCGACTTCTTCTTCCAAGTCAATTATTCTGTCTAAATACTCCCAAACACCTTCTTGTATTCCCTGTTGTGCACATCACAGTTCTTTCCTTCTCTCTAGATCATCTTTATCATCTGCATACGCTTCTAGTAGCTTAGTCTCCATTTCCTCCAACGTTTTCGGCTTAGCATGGCGTATTCTTGTGCTAGCAGGCTCTATCAAACTAACTTTAACATAGTCTACGGCATCAGTGCCTGCTAGGTTAAGCTGATTGGTACATAATTTTGCCTGTTCAAACCATCTCTTGATTTCTTTCCTACCACTGTTCCTCCCACTCATTTTCTCGAGCTGTGGAGGTTTTTTTACTATTGAACGAGCATTATTACATGCGTAATTACAGGTCCCTCTCCTACACACCCTATCCAACTCATCTTCTATCAAGGCGAATTTGTTTTGCCACCAACGATTCATTCTATCCAACCTATCTTCCCATTCTTTGTTATTATTTGCTAAAAGACGACCCAGCTCCTTAGCAACATCCCTTTTAAAAAATGGCTTCTGGTTTTCCACAGTGAAATCTTCTATACTATCTCCAACCTTTTTAACCCTTAAATTGGTTTTCTTAATTTCATTCACCAAACTTTTCTGGTTCTCTTTTAATGCATTTACTAACTCCCCTACTCTGCTAAAAGCATTCACGTTTTCGCAGTGGTTAAAATCCACCACTTTCTGAATATTTAAGACTTCCGACCACAATTTTTCCACGTCCTTTACCCAATGCTTTTCATCATTATCACCACTTTTATCAACAAAAGTACCTGCTCCTAAATCTAAATTATTGCAACCCCCTCCATAATTGTCATTCCTCACTACGATACTCACTTCTTCATTAACAAGATCCTTATCCCTAACCACACCACGTATTTCTGCTAACAAATCTTGATCACTACCACGTTCCATCCTTTCATCATCACTTGCGCCTGTCTCTGTTCCCATAATATAGTCACAAACGTCACTTTCATCACTTACACTGCCTTGCCCCACTTTATTCCCACTGGCACTGTACATAACTCCAACAAATGTCTTACCTTGCAATTGCACTCCAGTCCAGTAGTAAATATTCCTAGGAACGTGCTGGTAACCCACTGGGTTGAAGGTTGCCGTGGTGAACGCTCTGCTACCAAATATAGCAATCCAAAGGAATATGCAACTCACAGCAACAATTCTTCTTTCATTTTATTGTATACGTAGACAAAACCTTCAACCCAGTTATGTTACAGAGTATGCTCAGCGTATATGTAAGCCTACGTTGTACAGTAGCTATAGAATGAGCCTACTCAAAAGTCCGGCAAATTTCAGGTCTGTCATCTAATTTACATTTCTAAAGATAGTATATATTAAACAGTGAATGGGTAGTTCCTCCGGTTAACAGGTCCGTGAAGGCAGTTCCGTTCATGCAGATCTATTTGGCCGTTCGTCCTCATTTGCTGTCTCGTTAACTGTTGTTATTGGTAACTAGTGCTGTGAAAGATAAAAGACACTTGGCGGAGAACATACAGTGCTACATATGTATATATATAAATGTATATATACATATATATATCTATATATGTATATATATTTATTTATATATATATGTATATATATATATATATATATATATATATATATATATATACATACATACATACATATACAGTTTATGAATTGCTAGTACAAGGCGTGTAATATTGAAACAAAAATGTGCTTCCCATAATAACAATGACGAGAAACAGTAACCTAAACATCATACCTTTGACCAAGAAAATATTGTTTCCCAGATCGAAAAGATAATCGTCTTTGGAGGTTTTGGTGAGAAAGGAGAAAACTGCATTGCAATTGCAATGTCGCATTGCCGGACATGGAACAGAGCAGCGCATAATATATTGCATAACTGAATATTGAATGGCGGAGCAATACGTCTCTGTGATGATGATAGAGTGGGCACTATGAAATATACCACAATCATTGAGAGACAGGGAGAAAATGATAGACTGACAAACATATTCATAGTATCTAACTTGAAAAAACAGTTGAATCAACAGTTGGACTCAGGGCACTATGAAATACACCACAATCATTGAGAGACAGGGAGAAAATGACAGAATAACAAACATATTGCATAATATCTGACTTGAAAAAACAGTTGAATCGACAGTTGGACTTACAGCTAAGATTATAAAGGCGTAGAAATAGGACTGGTATAAAACCTGACTCAAGTTCAAACAGTTTCGTCCTCTTTTCTGGCTCTTTCGACTTTCCTCCTGAACTCTATTACTTTTCCTTCTTCAGCTGGGATTATCCATTTCATTGTTTCCAACAATAAATCTATCACATTGGGTTCTATAATAAAATCTTTTAATCGTTCTCGAAAACGATATTATATTTACCGTACATCTAATCAATTGTATTTTTTTTTAAGTGAAAAAAGATGCAGTCCAATTTGAAAGACAGGGAGAGACTGACAGACTGAAAAGCATATTCCATAGTATCTGACTTGAAAAAAACAGTTGAATTGACAGATAAGATTATGAGATGGTGAAAACATGATTGGTTGAAACATATTCTTTGTTCTCCAATAAATACGTCCTGCCTTATGCACTGTACACTAGGTAACAATCAGACGAAATATATTCAAATTTGATAACCAGTTTACAATATCACAGTATATATGTGCTATTTACGGCTCAAACTCGTCATTTCCTTTAGTCGCTGCAACCTCACCATCCTTGTGAGCTAAGGATGGGCGGCTCAAACTCGTCAGTTCCTTTGGTCGCTGCAACCTCACCCTCCTTGTGAGCTAAGGATGGGCGGCTCAAACTCGTCAGTTCCTTTGGTCGCTGCAACCTCACCATCCTTGTGAGCTAAGGATGGGGTTTTAGGGGAAACTATAGGTCTATCTGCTGAGTCAACAGCACCCATTGCCTGGCCCTCTTTGGTCCTAGCTTGGATGGAAAGGGGGTTGGACGCTGATTATATGTATATGTCTCTAGGGAATTGTCCTGCTTGATAGGGCAATGTCACTGTCCCTTGCCTCTGTCAGTCATGGGTGAACTTTAGACCTTTAAGTATTTCACATTTCGAAGGATAGGCCTAAGAATTAGAAGAAAATGTGTAAAAGGACTATTGGATCATAAAGAATTTTTTCTAATTAGTTTTTTATTCATGTCTTTTTTTCCAGAGAAAAAAAATTATTAGATAGAAAAATCTCAGCCAATTGATTCAAATATTTTCTTTTTTTGTAAGGCAATGGATTTTAAAATATTTTTTTCTAGTTAGTTTTTTTAATTCATGTGTAATTTTCCAGACAAAAAAAAATGCCAGATAGAAAAATATCCGCCAATTGATTCAATTTCTTTTGGAAAAACAATAGATCATAAAGTATTTTTTCTAGTTAGTTTTTAATTCATGTGTCTTTTTCCAGAGAAAAAATTGTCAGACAGAAAAACCTCAGCCAATTAAATCCAATTTCTTTTGGTAAGACAAAGAGACAGAAAAATCTCCGCCAATTGATTCAATTTCTTCTTGGTAGGACAATGGATTATGAAATATGTTTTCTATTTAGTGTTCAATTTCTTTTGGTAAGACCAAGGATCATAAAGTATGTCTTCTATTTAGTTTTTTATTAATATCTTTTTTCCATACAAAAAAATTGTCAGAGAGAAAAATCTCCGCCAATTGATTCAATTTCTTCTTGGTAGGACTATTGGATCATAAAGTATGTCTTCTAGTTAGTTTTTTTATTAATATCTTTTTTCCATAAAAAAAAGAAATTGTCAGAGAGAAAAATCTCGGCCAATTGATTCAATTTCTTCTTGGTAGGACAGCTGATAGAATCAGCAAGGTGTGACATGAGAGGTGTGTGATCATATCATCCACACTTGATCCAATTATGGCAGCGACGAATCAGCGGCATCAGCAATAAACCTCACAGTCCCGTGGACAGACACACGGACAGAGAGACAGACAGACAGACATGCAGGCACACAGACACACAGACACAGACATTTGAGCACGGGGGATATATCACAAAGAGGAAGAGACTGAGGCTCAGAGCTAAGAGAAAGGAAGAGTAATTTTCATCAGAACAGATAGACAGACAAAGAGACTGACAGACAGACATACAGGCAGACAGACAGACAGATACACACACAGACACACAGACATTTGAGCACGGGGGATATTTCGCAAATAGGAAGAGACTGAGGCTCAGAGCTAAGAGAAAGGAAGAGTGATTTTCATCAGGACAGACAGACAGACAAAAAGACAGACAGACAGACACACAGACACAGACAGACATTTGAGCACGGAGGATATTTCGCAAATAGGAAGAGACTGAAGCTCAGTTTAAGGGTTTTAAAGGTTTAAAGGTCACTCGTGAGTGGCAGAGGCAAGGGACAGTGACATTGCCCTATCGAGCAGGACAATACCCTAGAGACTGACCATATAGACATATGATCAGCGCCCAAGCCACCTTTCCACCCAAGCTAAGGATAAGGAGGGCCAGGCAATGGCTGCTGATGACTCAGCAGATAGACCTATAGGCTCCCCCAAACAACCCCATCCTTAGCTCACAAATATGGTGAGGTTGCAGCGACCAGAGGAACTAACTAGTTTGAGCGGGACTCGAACCCTAGTCTGGCGTTCACCAGTCAGGAACGTTACCAAATCAGCCACCACAACCAATGTAAAGTATCAAGTTTTGTGTTGACTCTTAGTGAGTCTTGAAGAGGTTTTATCAAAGAAATTACAATTTTCATAAGTCAGTGCTTAGAGAAAAGAAGTGCGTATTCATTAAAAAAAAAGTGAAACTATATAAATTTATATATATATATATATATATATATATATATATATATATATATATATATAATTTATATATATATATATATATATATACATATATATATGTATATATATATATATTTATTTATATATATATATATATATATATATATATATATATATATATATATATATAGGTGTCTTACTGTATTACTATATCAATGTATATATTGCTCTAATACGGTATTACTGTTCTACTATATTTCCTCTATTAATGTAATACTGAAACTAACTTCTGATGCGTGAAATTCTATATATGTTAATTTTAAACAGACAAAGAAGAAGGTGGTAAGTCAATTCAAATCAAAGGGCTATGCTGGCCTAGTGGAAACGTCCCTACCTAACGTTCTGTGGGATGGGAGATCGAGTCCCGCTTAAACTCGATAGTTTCTTATAGTGTCTGTAACCTCACCATCCTTATGAGCTAGGGATTGGGGTTTTGGGGGAGCCTATAGTTCTACCTGCCGACTCATTGGCAACCATGGCCTGGCCCTTTCTGGCCCTAGCTTGGGTGGAGAGGGGACGTGGGCGCTGATCATATGGTCAGTCACTAGGTCATTGTCCTGCTAGCTAGGAAGGTGCATCTTCAGAGAGAGAGAGAGAGACTTGAAAACTAATCCTGATCAATAAAAAGAATTATTAATAATTAATAAAAACTATTAGTAATTAGCTCTCTTGTAGAAGCAAGAGCAACACTCTTACGACACAAAATCAAATTCTTCTTTTTCCTTCAGAGTTTAAAGGCGTCAATCAAGTAAATGAACAAACATAAGCCGGTTGAATTTTATCCTTAAAGCGAAGTTGTGGCCTGATTGGTAACGTCTCTGCCTGGTGTTTCCCAGTCGGGGGTTCGAGTCCCGCTCAGACTCGTTAGTGCCATTAGTGTCTGCAACCTTACTATCCTTGTGAGCTAAGGTTGGGGGGTTTGGAGGAGCCTATAGGTCTATCTGCTGAGTCATCAGTAGCCACTGCCTGGCCCTCCCTGGTCCTAGCTTGGGTGGGGAGGAGGCTTGGGCGCTGATCATATAATATATGGTCAGTCTCTAGGGCATTGTCCTGATTGCTAAGGCAATGTCACTGTCCCTTGCCTCTGCCATTCATGAGTTATCTTTAAACCTTTAAACACAGTAAAGAGACTGAGAAATTA
>NC_090740.1:112317396-112327396 GCF_036898095.1 Palaemon carinicauda | reverse complement strand
GGGAGTGCGAAGAGCATGCCCAAATCAGATCCATCTACCCATCATTAACGTTTCATAGTCCTCAGCCATGTAGCCCTAGGCCTTCCAACTCTTCTAGTGCCTTGTGTAGCCCAGTTGAAAGTTTGGTGAACTAATCTCTCTTTGGGAGGGCGAAGAGCATGCCCATACCATCTCATTCTACCCCTCATTAACGTTTCATAGTCCTCAGCCATGTAGGCCTAGGTCTTCCAACTCTTCTAGTGCCTTGTGGAGCCCAGTTGGAAGTTTGGTGAACTAATCTCTCTTTGGGAGGGCGAAGAGCATGCCCAAACCATCTCATTCTACTCCTCATTAACGTTCCATAGTCCTCAACCATGTAGCCCTAGGCCTTTCAATTATTCTAGTGCCTTGTGAAGCCCAGTTGAAAGTTTGGTGAACTAATCTTCCTTTGGGAGGGCGAAGAGCATGCCCAAACCATCTCATTCTACTCCTCATTAACGTTCCATAGTCCTCAACCATGTAGCCCTAGGCCTTTCAATTATTCTAGTGCCTTGTGAAGCCCAGTTGAAAGTTTGGTGAACTAATCTCCCTTTGGGAGGGCGAAGAGCATGCCCAAACCATCTCATTCTACCCCTCATTAAAGTTCCATAGTCCTTAACCATGTAGGCCTAGGTCTTCCAACTCTTCTAGTGCCTTGTGAAGCCCAGTTGGAAGTTTGGTGAACTAATCTCCCTTTGGGAGGGCGAAGAGCATGCCCAAACCATCTCCATCTACCCCTCAACATGATCTCATCCACAAATGTTACTCATGTAATGTCTCTTATAGTTTTATTTCTAATCCTGGCCTGCCATTCATAAGGTCAGCCGAGTTCATTTTCCAGGAGGAAGGTCACCTCGTACCAGAGCAGTGGAGACTGACCTATAACCGCCTTTCGCTTTGGATAATTTCCTGGAGCTTATTATCTTATTATTATTGTATCGTTTTGACGAGTAAACGAAAACATCCAATATTTCAATAATTATTTTTTGGGGGGAAATTGGTCTCATTTTCTGGCTGGATAATTTTTCGATATTTTTTTCACTTTCACTTTATCTTTGAAAAAAGAATCGCATGCAGGAAGAGAGAGAGAGAGAGAGAGAGAGAGAGAGAGAGAGGACGTATTCTCGAGGTTTTTACTTTTTAAATTGAACCTTAATTTAACCTTGTGGTGGCCTATGTAGTAACGACCCCGAATTGTGATTGCCTGACTAGGGTTCGAGTCCCGCTCAAACTCGTTAGTTCCTTTAGTTGCTGCACCCTCACCATCCTTGTAAGCTAAGGATGAGGGTTGTGAGCTAAGGATGAGGGTTTTGGAGGAGCCTATAGGTCTATCTACCGAGTCATCAGCAGTCATTGCCTGGCCCTGCTTGGTCCTATCTTGGGTGGAGAGGAGGCTTGGATGCTAATCATATGTATATATATGGTCAGTCTCTAGGGCATTGTCCTGCTTGATAAGGCAATGTTACTGTCCCTTCCCTCTGCCATTCATGAGCGACCTTTAAACGTGTTTTACATTCTTGAAGCCCATTTCAGAAACTATGATCATTATTTTGCATTATTATCATCACATATAAAGAGAAAAGGACTTATATTATTATTATTATTATTATTATTATTATTATTATTATTATTACTATTATTATGAAATGTAATAGTAGTAGTACTATTATTTGTATTCTTAGTCTCCTTTCCCCTTCTCTTCATGGATTTTCCCCTTCCTCTTCCATATTCACAGTCCCTAATCTTCTCTTCTTTTCCTTCCTAAAACCTTTTCCTCCTACTCCTTCTTCTCTTCCTCCTCCTCCTCCACTTCCTCCTCCTCCTCCGCCTCCTCCTTCAATTTCCTACCATTATAATCATTCCCAGTCACCCCTCTACCAATCCGTGGCCTCCAATCATCCCCCTTTCACAAAAATTGGAACGGGTATTTCATGCCTGATTGGTTGCTTTGACTGACCAGTCAGAGTCCCTCAAGCCAATGATATCATTGCAATGTGTCGTCTCATTGGTCAAAACGTTTCTACTTCATTATATGGGGACATCTCTCTCTCTCTCTCTCTCTCTCTCTCTCTCTATATATATATATATATATATACTATCTCTCTCTCTCTCTCTCTCTCTCTCTCTTTATATATATATACTATCTCTCTCTCTCTCTCTCTCTCTCTCTCTCTCTCTCTCTTTATATATATATACTCTCTCTCTCTCTCTCTCTCTCTCTCTCTCTCTCTCTTTATATATATATACTATCTCTCTCTCTCTCTCTCTCTCTCTCTCTCTTTATATATACATACTATCTCTCTCTCTCTCTCTCTCTCTCTCTCTCTTTATATATATATATACTCTCTCTCTCTCTCTCTTTATATATATATACTCTCTCTCTCTCTCTCTCTCTCTCTCTCTCTCTCTCTCTTTATATATATATATACTCTCTCTCTCTCTCTCTCTCTCTCTCTCTATATATATATATATATATATATATATAAAGACAGTTTCATTAAGTTAAGTGGACTTGTGTCTCAAGTTCCATAATGTCTAGCTGGTTGGTTGGTAGCAGACTCCTCTTGCCTTTTCAAGAACATTTAATGTATGTTAGACAAGTGAAAACGTTTTCTTACAATAGGTATTTGTAGTTTCACGCCATGTTAAGGTTTTTCATTTATTCGAGGATGCAGATTTTCCTGTTGTAAAATATCGAAATATTTTTCATTTTCTTTAATTACTAGAAGTACAAATTTTACACACGACAGTTTATATTTCCTTGAAATTTAAAGGTTTTCTGGTAAACATACAGACACACACTTACTTACACTATCACAATACACAGACACACGCCACACACACACACATATATATATATATATATATATTTGTGCGTGTGTGTTTATATATATATATATATATATATACATATATATACACATATATATATATATATATACATATATATATATGTATATATATATATATACATATATATATACATATATATATACACATATATATATACATATATATACACATATATATATACATATATATATATATATATATATAAATGCCAGGACAGGATTAGAAATGAAACTATAAGAGAGATTACTCGAGTGCCATATGTGGATGAGATCATGGTGAGGGGTAGATGGAGATGGTTTGGGCATGCTCATCGCACTCCCCAAAAGAGATTAGTTTACCGAACTTTCAACTGAGCTCCACAAGTCATTAGAAGAGTTGGAAGACCCTAGCCTACATGGCTCAGGACTATGAAGCGTGAAGTAGGAGAGGATGAATGGAGAAGTATTTTCAAACTTTAGCCCCTTCCCCCCCCAAAAAAAAAATAAACATTCATATGCCCATGATAAATAAAGAAACATTTACAATATGATCAATATGAGGTATGATATGATCTTGGCCTCTGTAATCCACCATATGACTATTAATCTCTTCGCTTCATTTATTTTCAATTCCAGTTATTATTATTATTATTATTATTATTATTATTATTACTAGCCAAGCTACAACCCTAATAGGAAAAGCAAGATGCTATAAGCCCAAGGGCTCCAATAGGGAAAAATAGCCCAGTGAGGAAAGGAAATAAGGAAATAGATAAATGATGAGAATAAATTAACAATAAATCATTCTAAAAACAGTAACAACGTCAAAATAGATATGTCTTATATAAACTATTAACAACGTCAAAAACAGATATGTCATATATAAACTATATAAAGACTCATGTCAGCCTGGTCAACATAAAAACATTTGCTCCAACTTTGAACTTTTGAAGTTCTACCGATTCAACTATCCGACTAGGAAGATCATTCCACAACTTGGTAACAGCTGGAACAAAACTTCTAGAATACTGTGTAGTATTGAGGCTTATGATGGAGAAGGCCTGGCTATTAGAATTAACTGCCTGCCTAGTATTACGAACAGGATAGAATTGTCCAGGGAGATCTGGACAATGCTTATGGAATAAAACTTCTAGAATACTGTGTAGTATTGAGTCTCATGATGGAGAAGGCCTGGCTATTAGAATTAACTGCATGCCAGTTTTTCCATCTAGTCCTTTTTCCTCCTGGTACTTAATCTTTGTCTGTAAGATTTACTACAAAACTGTATAGAGCAATTTTACAGTAATTATTAACAATTAAATTCTTCTTCCTTCTTTTGTAGTTTCAGGTAACCATATGCTCTCTTCCAATATCTCTGGTCTAGGTTTCCAATCTCATCTTTCCCTCTGCCCGAATTCTTCGTCACTTCGAAAATCTCTGATTTGGTGTCCATCCAAAAGTGGGATTCGTGAACATATAGTTGAAATGGAGGAATCAGATTATCGGAAAGACCTTGAAAGAAAAAAAAAGGAAAAAAAGGTTAGGTGGAGTGATGTGGAGCGATGGAAGAATAGGTGGATTTACAAAAAATATATAATAATTTGATTTAAAAAAAGAATAATTGGATTTTAAAAAAGAATAATTGTATTTAAAAAACAGAGAATGATTGGTTTTAAGAAAAAAAAATAATTGGGTAAAAAAAAAGAATAATTGGATTCAAAAAGAAAGAATAATTGGATTTTAAAAAAGAATAATTGTATTTAAAAAAAAAACAGAATAATTGGTTTTAAGAAAAAAAATAATTGGGTAAAAAAGAGTAACTGGATTTAAAAAAAGGATTATTGAATGATAAAAAAGAATAATTTTATATATATATATATAAATGCCAGGACAGGATTAGAAATGAAACTATAAGAGAGATTACTCGAGTGCCATATGTGGATGAGATCATGGTGAGGGGTAGATGGAGATGGTTTGGGCATGCTCATCGCACTCCCCAAAAGAGATTAGTTTACCGAACTTTCAACTGAGCTCCACAAGTCATTAGAAGAGTTGGAAGACCCTAGCCTACATGGCTCAGGACTATGAAGCGTGAAGTAGGAGAGGATGAATGGAGAAGTATTTTCAAACTTTAGCCCCTTCCCCCCCAAAAAAAAAAATAAACATTCATATGCCCATGATAAATAAAGAAACATTTACAATATGATCAATATGAGGTATGATATGATCTTGGCCTCTGTAATCCACCATATGACTATTAATCTCTTCGCTTCATTTATTTTCAATTCCAGTTATTATTATTATTATTATTATTATTATTATTATTATTACTAGCCAAGCTACAACCCTAATAGGAAAAGCAAGATGCTATAAGCCCAAGGGCTCCAATAGGGAAAAATAGCCCAGTGAGGAAAGGAAATAAGGAAATAGATAAATGATGAGAATAAATTAACAATAAATCATTCTAAAAACAGTAACAACGTCAAAATAGATATGTCTTATATAAACTATTAACAACGTCAAAAACAGATATGTCATATATAAACTATATAAAGACTCATGTCAGCCTGGTCAACATAAAAACATTTGCTCCAACTTTGAACTTTTGAAGTTCTACCGATTCAACTATCCGACTAGGAAGATCATTCCACAACTTGGTAACAGCTGGAACAAAACTTCTAGAATACTGTGTAGTATTGAGGCTTATGATGGAGAAGGCCTGGCTATTAGAATTAACTGCCTGCCTAGTATTACGAACAGGATAGAATTGTCCAGGGAGATCTGGACAATGCTTATGGAATAAAACTTCTAGAATACTGTGTAGTATTGAGTCTCATGATGGAGAAGGCCTGGCTATTAGAATTAACTGCATGCCAGTTTTTCCATCTAGTCCTTTTTCCTCCTGGTACTTAATCTTTGTCTGTAAGATTTACTACAAAACTGTATAGAGCAATTTTACAGTAATTATTAACAATTAAATTCTTCTTCCTTCTTTTGTAGTTTCAGGTAACCATATGCTCTCTTCCAATATCTCTGGTCTAGATTTCCAATCTCATCTTTCCCTCTGCCCGAATTCTTCGTCACTTCGAAAATCTCTGATTTGGTGTCCATCCAAAAGTGGGATTCGTGAACATATAGTTGAAATGGAGGAATCAGATTATCGGAAAGACCTTGAAAGAAAAAAAAAGGAAAAAAAGGTTAGGTGGAGTGATGTGGAGCGATGGAAGAATAGGTGGATTTACAAAAAATATATAATAATTTGATTTAAAAAAAGAATAATTGGATTTTAAAAAAGAATAATTGTATTTAAAAAACAGAGAATGATTGGTTTTAAGAAAAAAAAATAATTGGGTAAAAAAAAAGAATAATTGGATTCAAAAAGAAAGAATAATTGGATTTTAAAAAAGAATAATTGTATTTAAAAAAAAAACAGAATAATTGGTTTTAAGAAAAAAAATAATTGGGTAAAAAAGAGTAACTGGATTTAAAAAAAGGATTATTGAATGATAAAAAAGAATAATTTTATATATATATATATAAATGCCAGGACAGGATTAGAAATGAAACTATAAGAGAGATTACTCGAGTGCCATATGTGGATGAGATCATGGTGAGGGGTAGATGGAGATGGTTTGGGCATGCTCATCGCACTCCCCAAAAGAGATTAGTTTACCGAACTTTCAACTGAGCTCCACAAGTCATTAGAAGAGTTGGAAGACCCTAGCCTACATGGCTCAGGACTATGAAGCGTGAAGTAGGAGAGGATGAATGGAGAAGTATTTTCAAACTTTAGCCCCTTCCCCCCCCAAAAAAAAAAATAAACATTCATATGCCCATGATAAATAAAGAAACATTTACAATATGATCAATATGAGGTATGATATGATCTTGGCCTCTGTAATCCACCATATGACTATTAATCTCTTCGCTTCATTTATTTTCAATTCCAGTTATTATTATTATTATTATTATTATTATTATTATTACTAGCCAAGCTACAACCCTAATAGGAAAAGCAAGATGCTATAAGCCCAAGGGCTCCAATAGGGAAAAATAGCCCAGTGAGGAAAGGAAATAAGGAAATAGATAAATGATGAGAATAAATTAACAATAAATCATTCTAAAAACAGTAACAACGTCAAAATAGATATGTCTTATATAAACTATTAACAACGTCAAAAACAGATATGTCATATATAAACTATATAAAGACTCATGTCAGCCTGGTCAACATAAAAACATTTGCTCCAACTTTGAACTTTTGAAGTTCTACCGATTCAACTATCCGACTAGGAAGATCATTCCACAACTTGGTAACAGCTGGAACAAAACTTCTAGAATACTGTGTAGTATTGAGGCTTATGATGGAGAAGGCCTGGCTATTAGAATTAACTGCCTGCCTAGTATTACGAACAGGATAGAATTGTCCAGGGAGATCTGGACAATGCTTATGGAATAAAACTTCTAGAATACTGTGTAGTATTGAGTCTCATGATGGAGAAGGCCTGGCTATTAGAATTAACTGCATGCCAGTTTTTCCATCTAGTCCTTTTTCCTCCTGGTACTTAATCTTTGTCTGTAAGATTTACTACAAAACTGTATAGAGCAATTTTACAGTAATTATTAACAATTAAATTCTTCTTCCTTCTTTTGTAGTTTCAGGTAACCATATGCTCTCTTCCAATATCTCTGGTCTAGGTTTCCAATCTCATCTTTCCCTCTGCCCGAATTCTTCGTCACTTCGAAAATCTCTGATTTGGTGTCCATCCAAAAGTGGGATTCGTGAACATATAGTTGAAATGGAGGAATCAGATTATCGGAAAGACCTTGAAAGAAAAAAAAAGGAAAAAAAGGTTAGGTGGAGTGATGTGGAGCGATGGAAGAATAGGTGGATTTACAAAAAATATATAATAATTTGATTTAAAAAAAGAATAATTGGATTTTAAAAAAGAATAATTGTATTTAAAAAACAGAGAATGATTGGTTTTAAGAAAAAAAAATAATTGGGTAAAAAAAAAGAATAATTGGATTCAAAAAGAAAGAATAATTGGATTTTAAAAAAGAATAATTGTATTTAAAAAAAAAAACAGAATAATTGGTTTTAAGAAAAAAAATAATTGGGTAAAAAAGAGTAACTGGATTTAAAAAAAGGATTATTGAATGATAAAAAAGAATAATTTTATTTCAATAAAAAAGAATAATTTGATTTAAAGAAGAATAACTGGGTTTAAAAAAAGAATAATTCGATTTGAAAGAAAATCATTTGATTTAAGAAAGAATAATTGCATTAAAAAAAAGAATAATTGCATTAAAAAAAGAATAATTGCATTCAAAAAATTAATAATTGGATTTAAAACAAGAATAATTGGATTAAAAAAAGAATAATTGGATTAAAAAAAAAGAATAATTGGATTTGAAAAAAAAGAATGATTGGAATTGAAAAAAAAAAAAGAATATTTGGATTTGAAAAAAAAAAATATTTGGAATTAAAAAAAAACAAGAATAATTGGAATTAAAAAAAAAAGAATAATTGGATTTGAAAAAAAAGGCTGGATATTAAAAGAAAAGAATAATTGGATAAAAAAATGACCAATTAGATTTAAAAAAAGAAAAATAATTGAATTGAAAAAAAAATTAATTGTATTTAGAAAAAAACTCAGCAAGAACTTTTAAAACTGTCAGTCAAATTTAAGGTGAGAGGAAAGATTACTAAGAGAAAAGAAATTAGACTTTGTGAGGTAAAGAAAAAAGGTGTAAGAAAAATTAGAAGAATGATTCCACATATGAGAGATTATGGATTCTGGATACCAATGATCTCCCTTGAGAGAGAGAGAGAGAGAGAGAGAGAGAGAGAGAGAGAGTATAGCTTCTGATCATCGCTGTAGTATCATTTTTTTCTGCATCAATTACTTTAGATTTTTTTTTTCCTATTTATCATCTGCACCAACAACAGTATTGTAATGAATATATATATATATATATATATATATATATACATTACTGTACTTTTCACCTTTATCTTTATCAAATATTTCGGTGCCATGTGAGATGTAGATTTTCCTTATATTGTTTTTATTATTATTATTATTATTATTATTATTATTATTATTAAAATTATTATTATTATTATTATTATTATTATTATTATTATTATTATTATAATAATAATAATAATAATAATAATAATAATAATTATTATTATTATTATTATTAAAATTGTAATTATTATTATTATTATTATTAATAATATTATTAAAATTATTATTATTATTATTATTATTATTATTATTATTATTATTATTATTAAAATTATTATTATTATTATTATGATAATAATAATAATAATAATAATAATAATAATAATAATAATAATAATAATAATAATAATAATAAAAATAATAATAATAATAATAATAATATTAATAATAATAATAATAATAATAATTATTATTATTATTATTATTATTATTATTATTATTATTATTATTATTATTATTATTATTATTATTATTATTATTAAAATTATTATTATTATTATTATTATTATTATTATTATTATTATTATTATTATTATTATTATTATTATTATTAAAATTGTAATTATTATTATTATTATTATTAATAATATTATTAAAATTATTATTATTATTATTATTATTATTATTATTAAAATTATTATTATTATTATTATTATTATTATTATTATTATTAAAATTGTAATTATTATTATTATTATTATTATTATTATTATTATTATTATTATTATTATTATTATTATTATTTTTATTATTATTATTATTATTGTTATTATTATTATTATAATAATAATAATAATAATAATTTTAATAATAATAATAATAATAATAATAATAATAATTACAATTTTAATAATAATAATAATAATAATAATAATAATAATAATAATAAAAATAATAATAATAATAATAATTATTATTATTATTATTATTATTATAATAATAATAATAATAAAAAATAAAAATAATAATAATAATAATAATAATAATAATAATAAAAATAATAATAATAATAATAATAATAATAATAATTATTATTATTATTATTATTATTATTATTATTATTATTATTATTATTATTATTATTATTATTATTATAATAAAATAATAATAATT
>NC_090740.1:112300260-112316896 GCF_036898095.1 Palaemon carinicauda | reverse complement strand
TACAGACAAAGTGGCAACTACCTCTTCTTTCGGAAACCAAAACCCTGGAAGAGGCGATCTTTCCAGTCAGTATGTGCCTGGCTAGCGTGGCGAGCGGTCCTTCGTCCGGAGTTAGCTGTGCCGTTGATTCCATGCTCCAGTCTGTTCAAGGGCCGTCCGCAGTCACTATTTAATTTGATCCCTGTTTTCAATGACATCTCTTACTGGTTTTATTAAGGATAATTTACACAATCCTACGATTTTCATTGAAGGATATTGCAAGCAGAAGAATTATATAATCTATCGCTACTATAAAAATTATTTTCTTAATATTTTACCCGTCAGTTACAAAATCTTGATAAATATCCAACAGAGTGATTGGAAAATATAGATAAAGAAGTTAAGAGAGAGAGTTAAAAAAGAAAATTCTCAAGTAATTGCACAGCTAAAAGAATGAATGATCTTGCACATTGCATCATCAGGCAGTCATAAACTGTTCGAGTGACTGTTTCGGCGAAAAACAAAAGAAGTGCGGGTCGTTTGCCTGGCATCCGCGGAGGAGTTTAACCATCGTGACAATGGCTCCATTAATGCCATAATGACGGGTGACGTCACAAACAACCCCGCTCCAGCACGAAGTCTTCATTTAACAAGCCTTTTCGTGTGGCAACACTGAAAGGAGATACTCGTGGAGTTGGGAACATTGCAGAGAGTGACATCAATTAATACATAGTGTAGAAAAATTTTCGAATTGTGAATTAAGGTGAAGTAAACAGTGCTCTTCGCGTCTATCTTCGGCTCATTGAGAAATGAGTAACTGGAAGGAAGTGTAAAGTACACAAACGTGTACAAAAATTTTCTAATTGTGAATTAAGGTGAATTAAACAGTGCTCTTTACGTCTGTCTTGAGCTCATTGAGAAACGAGCAACTGGAGGGAAGTATAAAGTACACAAACTTGTCAGTTAAACTTTCATAACTTTCTGAGAATATTTATCCTATTCTTTCCGTGCAAGTTCACATGATAGATTTTACTATGTCATAACACTCTTGTGATATCCAAAGATAAAAAGAGATCCGTTTCTTGTTTTTTTTACTTTCAAACTTAATTCTCTTACGGGCTGCCTTAGTGCAAGAGTCCGTGTTTTCCTATAGGCAAGGCGTTCTTAAACGAACTTCTTGGATTGAAATGGCAGATAAGTGACAGTGACGGATAATGATGCATTTGGATTCTTCGAGGCAAAGGAAGTTAAAGGATTGAAAGTGCTCATGGGAGTTTGATGCATTTTGGATTCTTCGAGGCAAAAGGAGTTGTGGAAATGAAAATGCTCACGGAAGTTAAGATTAAGTTTGTGATGAAAGTGAATGTCAGAGACCAATATACAAGATGAAATTGGTATTAAACGTGTCAGTGTCATGACGAAGTGATACGGATGTTGAATTCAGCGTCCAGGATGGAACTTAGTTTAGAAATGCTGAATACTGACTGACTGAATAAAGGAAATTGGAAATGTGCATTATTTTGAAAACTAGATCTTTTAACACGTGTCTCGACCATTCATAGGAAGTTAGCTGTCATACTTTAGAGTGATTCATAACATTGAATTTGAAAATAAAATCATATATAAAGATGCATGCATAATTTGTTGTCCATTTATGCAATGGGAAAAATGAAAGACTTTGAAACGCCAAGGAAAAATTATAATTCTTCTATCATGACACAAAGAAATATAGTAGGTCATTTTTAGCTGTTAACATAAATAAAGAAAAAGGGGGCATTGTCTAGTGTCGGCTAAGGCCAAGGGGTTCCAGATAAGAAATAGGAAAAACCTTTATGAAGGCGTTTGGCTGAGGATTCCAGCAGAGCGCACACCCGCTCCCCAACGAAGGAATTGCAATTTATGTGGAACGAAAATGAAAGCTACTAGAAGAAATACGACGAGTGTTTGACTCTTTCCTTCCACGGTTGCGAGACAGAATCCGAAGCTGAGACAATGAGGGCATGATATAGTGTGGAGACTTTGAAAAGAATCAAGATGTAGAAGTATGAGAAATAGAATAAAAGAAAATTACAAGAATTAGAAAAATAGAGACGGGAAAGTGTGAAAAAAACTGGAAAGGATATAGTAGGACGCCTTTGAAAAGAATGAAGATGTAGAAGTATGAGAAATAGAATAAGAAAATATTAGAATAAATAAAAAAGAAAAATAGAGAAAGGAAAAGTTGGAAGAACTGGAAAGGACAGTGGGGAAATCCACGGTTGCAAGACAGAAACCGAAGCTGAGACAATGAGAGCATGATGTAGTATGGAGCCTTTGAAAAGAACGAAGATGTAGAAGCGTAGAAATAGAATAAGAAAAAAAATAGAATAAATATAAAAGAAAAATAGAGAAAGGAAAGGGTGGAAAAACTGGGAACTGGAAAGGAGAAAGGGTAAAAAAAGACAAGAGGCGTGAGTCTGGGGCGCCAAAAAGACTAGGCTTTCCATTTGAGTTGATTGAGCACAAGGCCTGAATTTGTTGCGAGGGGAAAAGGAAGCTCCCCCACCCCACTTCTCCCCTTTAGATCTCGCCTCTTCCGTAATGTAATATGATACGGGAGGTCCATAACAATAAAAGAGAAAGAGGAATGTAGAGAAAAAAGAAAAAATCCAGGCGAGAACTGTTTTTTTTTTTAAGGAATCTGTTCTTAAACTGAGCACTTACGTAAATCATCTAGAAGTGTACAGGGGTATTTGTTGAAAGGAAAGATAATTATTTGTAGTCCTTTCATTTGAAAGCCAAGTTCAATTACTCTTTGAAACCTCATGTGTGCAGAGGTATTTATTGAAAGGAAAGATAATTATATGTAGTCCTTTCATTTGAAACCCCAATTCAGTCACTCTTCGAAACCTCAAGTGTATAGAGGTATTTGTTGAAAGGAAATATAATTATATGTAGTCCTTTTATTTGAAAGCCGAAATCAATCACGCTTTGAAACCTTAAGTGTACAGAGGTATTTATTGAAAGGAAAGATAATTATATGTAGTCCTTTCATTTGAAAGCCAAGTTCAATCACACCTTGAAACCTCAAGTGTACAGAGGTATTTGTTGAAAGGAAAGATAATTATATGTAGTCCTTTTATTGGAAAGCCCAATTCAAGCACTCTTTGAAACCTCAGGGAAACATGTCTGTTCAGTACCGATGGAAACAGGCTTCCTTCTTATACCATCTCCTGCTGTTCCTATCCCTGCTCTCCTCGAGGTCGTCCTCTCAAACGACCTCCTCCTCGAGGGCCACAACGAGCTCCTCCGCATCCAACTCAGATTACATGAGTAATCTTCCAGCGCCTGCCAACGACTCCTCCAGAGGATCTCCCTCGTGCCTCTGGACATCAACAGACGTCCTGGAATGTCAAGTGCGAATCTTGGACGACGACTTGGGCGCCCAAGTAACGCGGGGTCACTGGGAAGACCTGGAAACATCCAGTCCCCCCAGGGCCTGGCATGGAAGGACTGATTCCAGGAACATACGGTCGCTTATGGTGGAATGCAGCCAGGTGCTTTATTATCAGAGCAGGATTACTCCAGTGACATTCCAGGTAAGGAATGAGCACATCTTCGATTTACGAGATAGGAATAACATTTGGTGTCTTCTCATTCATTTGCCACTGAAACGGAGATAAATATTTTAATGTAAATATTACTATTATATGTATGCGTGAGAGAGAGAGAGAGAGAGAGAGAAAGAGAGAGAGAGAGAGAGAGAGAGAGAGAGTGAAACGGAGATAAATATTTCAATGTAAATATTACTATTATATGTATGCGTGAGAGAGAGAGTGAGAGAGAGAGAGGAGAGAGAGAGAGAGAGAGAGAGATGACCAACAGGTAAGTAACTGTGAGCAGGAAACACAAGACTTATCTGTAGATTTATAGCTTTCAGGATACTGTTGACATAGACCTATTTGAGCAAACTATCTAATCTTAAACGAACTGTTATCATTATCATTACCATTTTGTGTTAGTTTCTGTTAAATAATTAGATAGGTTTCCTTAAGGATAGTTCTTTATTAATTAATCGTTAGAGCACTGTTTTTGCTCATGAAATATTTAATGCAACCAGAGTTACTAATCTGAATTCTTCTCGGGAAGGGAAACATATTTACCGACCATAAAGATAGAGAATAATCTCTTTAAGTTGTCTTAGCGAGGATATGAATGGAATATTAAAGGCTAACACTACCACTGAAGGAGATGGGAATTTCTCAATGCAGTCTGTTTTAAAGGTTTAAAGTCCACTCATGAATGACAGAGGCAAGGGACGGTGACATTGCCCTGTTGAGGAGGACAATGCCCTAGAGACTGGCCATATATATATATATATATATATATATATATATATATATATATATATATATATATATATATATACAGTACATATATATATACATATATATATATATATATATATATATATATATATATATATATATATATATATATACATGCATATATATATGTATATGTATAAGTATATATATATATATATATATATATATATATATATATATATATATATATATATATGTATATATAATGTATATAGTATACTGTATTTATACATATATATATATATGTATATATATATATATATATATATATATATATATATATATGTCAGCGACCAAGCCTCCTCTCCACCCAAGCTAGGACCAAAGATGACCAGGCAATGGCTACTAATGACTCGGCAGATAGACCTACAGGATCCCTGAAACCCATCCGTAGCTCGAACACCAGTCAGGGACGTTACCACATCGGCCACCACATCGCTGTTAGAGAATATAATTAATTAGAAAAGGAATTTGGAATAGAATTAGCATAGGTTTTAGAAGCAGGACGAACAGATTATATGAGAGAGAGAGAGAGAGAGAGAGAGAGAGAGAGAGAGAGAGAGAGAGAGAGAGAGGAGCTGGAGGGAATTATAGGAATAGCATTAATCAATGGAAGGTTATAATTATGTAAGGTTGTCATCTCGAGAAAGAATCTTGAAAGAATCTTCCTTTCAAGCAATCTATTGAAGAAGTTTATTTTTCAACTTATGTTCTGGAAACTAACGAACTGTTTTCACCGGTGGGATTCCATATAGTAAAGATGCAACTATAATTCTAACTATCAGGTGTTAATGACTCTAACAGATATGAAGTTAGATGATACGATCATTCGCTGATACATTGAGATCTAGAACTTATATTATGTGGATCGTCTTTGGTTCGTCTTTGACTTTCCCTTAATATGACTCCATTTTCTTATTGTCAACTGTTTCTTTCGAAGACATATTCTTAATTCCAAAAGAGTGTGGGAATAATTTCAAACATTCCTTTATATTCATCTTTGTTTATTTCCTTTTGTTTACTGTTATCTCCTTCTGTTCGTCAATTGTTTTTTTTTTTTTTGGGGGGGGGGGGGAGATAGCCTATATTCCTAATTCCAAAAGAGTGTATGAATACTTTCAAACATTCCTATATATCCCTCTTTGTTTATTGCTATTTTCTTTTGTTCACTGCTATCTTCTTCTGCTAGTTCTTGAACATCTGCCAATCATAACAAAATTTTAGCTCCTAAGATTTGCTCTAGTTAGAAATTCAACTTCCTTCTATCTTCAAGTCTGTTCTCACATCATCTCATAAAACAGATTCAGTTGTTTAAAAACTTACCACAATTCATGAAGTAGAATTTTCATACAATGAATCTTTTTTTAATATTTTCCATGCTTGAGGGGCACATTCAGGCAACCTATTCTATTTGTTCCTTTACTTTCCCTCACCGAGATATTTTCCCCATTGGAGCCTTTGGGCTTATAGCATTCTGCCTCACCAATTATGATGATGATAATAATGATGATAATAATAATAATCATCATCATCACCATCATTATCACCATCACCATCAGTATCATCAATATCATCATCATCATCTCCTTCAACTACACCTATTGACGCAAAATTGGTAATAATAATAATAATAATAGTAATAATAATAATGTTGATTATTATTACTATTATTATTATTATTATTATTATTATTATTATTATTATTATTATTATTATTATCATTATTATAATGATAATAATAGTAGTAATAATAATGCTATTATTAATATTATTTTTATTATTATTATTATTAATATTATTATTATTGTTGTTGTTATTATTATTATCATTATTATCATTATTATTATTATTATTAATACTATTATTATTATCCTTATTCTTTTAGCAGTATAATGTGTCTCCCTAATGGCAGGTATAAAATATTCAGTTACAAAACATGAATTTTGACGCGGTCTTCCAATTGAGACCTAAATATTTAAGCAGTTTGTTTCTGAGAATATTTCCTCCATTGATCGATTTTAACATGATATCTATGCAAGGGTCTATTTTTATAAGCTTATCTTTATATAGATTCAATTTATTCTCATCATTTTATTTCATGTTGTCATTTCATACACACAAAAAAACTCCTAAATGTAAATGAATCAATGAATAATATATTCTAGATTTCGGTAGATAATTACAAGTTATTTTCTTTCAAATAACAACACCATTTATTACGATTTTGAAAAAGTAAAAATTGAAAGATGATCATTTGCCAAAAAAAATTCTCCCAAATACTAAAATACTTCAGTTTTATAACTTAAGAGGAAGAAGAATTGAAAATTGATGAAATAAAAAAAGAAATTCTGCCAAATACTAAAATACTTCAGCTTTATAACTTCAGAAGAAGAAGAACAACAACAACAACAACAACAAGAATTATCAATTCAAAAATAAATCTTCTAATTACTAAAATACTTCACAGCTTTATAACTTCATTATTATTATTATTATTATTATTATTATTATTATTATTATTAGTATCATTATTATTATTATTATTATTTTATCATATTATTATTATTATCATTATTATTATTATTGTTATTGTTATTATTATTATTATTATTATTATTATCATTATTATTATTATTATTATTATTATTATTAAGCAGCAACCCTGGTTGGAAAAGCAGAATGCTATAAGCCCGATGGCTGCAACAGGGAAAATAGCCCAGTGAGGAAAGGAAATAAGGAAACAAATAACTTCATTATTATTGTTATTATTATCATTATTATTATTATTATTATTATTATTATTATTATTAAGTAACAACCCTGGTTGGAAAATCAGAATGCTATAAGCCCAAGGGCTGCAACAGGGAAAATAGCCTAGTGAGGAAATAAAATAAGGAAACAAATAACTTCATTATTATTATTATCATTATTATTATTATTATTAAGCAACAACCCTGGTTGGAAAAGCAGAATGCTATAAGCCCGATGGCTGCAACAGGGAAAATAGCCCAGTGAAGAAAGGAAATAAGGAAACAAATAACTTCATTATTATTGTTATTATTATCATTATTATTATTATTATTAAGCAACAACCCTGGTTGGAAAATCAGAATGCTATAAGCCCAAGGGCTGCAACAGGGAAAATAGCCCAGTGAGGAAATAAAATAAGGAAACAAATAACTTCATTATTATTATTATTATTAAGCAACAACCCTGGTTGGAAAAGCAGAATGCTATATATAAGCCCGAGGGCTGCAACAGGGAAAATAGCCCAGTGAGGAAAGGAAATAAGGAAACAATTAACTTCATTCTTATTGTTATTATTATCATTATTATTATTATTATTATTATTATTAATATTATTATTATTATTATTATCACTATTACTTGCTAAGCAACAACCCTGGTTGGAAAAGCAGAATGCTATAAGCCCGAGGGCTGCAACAGAGAAAATAGCCCAGTAAGGAAAGAAGAAGAAGAAGAATTTCACCCAAATGTTCTCTTCTGTATCTTTCAAGAGAAAACCATTCGCTCTCCATATCTTTATCCCCTCGTCTTCCATCTGACGTTTATCTTACGATATAATTCCCCCTTTTCATCATGTTTATGATGGTCTGGTTTTCTATCCACCATTCCCACGCCATATTCCAAGTGTGATTCCCGGATTCCCATCGCTCTTTTCCTCTTTCTTTCTTCTTCGTCTCCTCTACTATTCGATTTCCATATTTTCCTTCGCGTTGCTTATACTTTTAGGGGTTGCTGTGGTCTGGTTGGTAACGTCTCTGCCTGGGGGAGGGGTTCGAGTCCCGCTCGGACTCGTTAGTGCCTTTAGTGTCTGCAACCTTACCATCTTTGTAAGCTAAGGTTAGGGATTTTGGGAGAGCCTATAGGTCTATCTGTTGTGTCATCCCTGGATCTAGCTTGGGTGGAGAGGGGGCTTGGGCGCTGATCATATATGGTCAGTCTCTAGGGCATTGTCCTGCTTGCTAGGGCAATGTCACTGTCCCTCGCCTCTGCCATTCATGAGCGACTTTTTAAACCTTTAAACCTTTACAGTGGATTTCATTATTCAAATAAGAAACGGTGATTTTCCTTTGTATGTTATTTCCATTCTTCCTTTAATTTTTTTCCCATTGCTGACGTAAGTCCTTTTATAGTTTTATGAGATATCTGTTTTAGTGTTGTTGATGTTTTTAAGATATTTTAATTATTCATTACTTCTTACATCCTTTATTTATTTCCTTATTTCCTTTCCTCACTGGGTAATTTTTCCCTGTTGGAGCTTTTAAGTTTATATCATTTTGCTTTTCCAACTAGGGTTGTAGCTTAGCTAATGATAATAATAATAATAATAATAATCTAACTGTTGTATTATTTACATACTCTCTCTATTTTCATTCTCTTCGACTACTCATTACTCTCAAAACCTCATTTCCCATTTAGTAAGCTATCTCAAATTTTTTATTCCATTTCAAACGTCATTTTAGATTTCCCAGAACGATGCGGCAGTACTGCAATGTTTTATTTTCTTTTTTTTTTAATTCCAGTCTATACACTGACTTTTTTTTTTCTTTTTTTTAAATTCCAGTCTACACACTGACCATTCCAGCGCTTACATTTTCTGGCGTCAGTGCCACTCTTTCTGTGTTGTCCCAAGCGTCTTGCAAAGGAGATTTGTGTTTTCTGCAATGCACGTTTTTTCTTCCAAGTATTGCTTCACTACCAAGTCCTCTTCCTCTTTTATATCATCGTCTTTTCTATCGTTATTATCTGCGTTTTCTTTTGTCTCTTTGTAAGTGTCTAAATACCATCCAATCATCGATGTCGTTCTTCAGAATCTTTCCCTTCAATTCCTTAAACAAAAAATATAATATTCCTTTCTTTACGTCACTTTTTCGGGATCTATTCAGAATTTAGTTTTTTTTTTTTAATTCTCATCCTTCAGTAGTCAGAATTTCTGCATGATCTTCGGCCCTATCCCTTCTGTTAACTTTTATTCCATAGTTCAAGTGTTTTACCAGAATAGCCATCCAGGTTCCCAGCTCGGGATCCATTCCAGTCCATTAGGTACATAAACATAAATAAATAAACACTAGATAAGGAATAATCATGAAAACACAAGTCCCTCGGAGGCTGACAACAGAAATCACAATAAACCAACAAAAAAAAAGCTATTGGGTCTGCCCCAATCCTTTTACCTCCCATTGTGCTTCATTTTAACACTTTCCCCAACTTTTATTTCATAGTTCAAGTGTTTTACCAGAATAGCCTTCCAGGTTCCCAGCTCGGGATCCATTCCAGTCCATTAGGTAAATAAACATAAATAGATAAACACTAGAAAAGGAATAATCATGAAAACACAAGTCCCTCGGAGACTGACAACAGAAATCACAATAAACCAAAAAAAAAAAAAAAAAAAAAAGAGCTATTGGGTCTGCCCCAATCTTTTCACTTCCCGCTATGCTTCATTTTAACACTTTCCTCTCCAATCCATCCAAAATCCAAATCCCACCTTCCTCCATCACCTATCTTATCCACATATAGTGAGACTCAGACTGAAACTGAGTCTTTGTTACAGGTTAGGAATTCATAGAATAAGTATTTTTTTTTTTTTTATGCTACTGAAAGGGAATATGCATTTCAAGGAAGAATTTATCATTGCAAGGGAAGGTTTACATCACTATGGGGAATGCGAAGAGTTTGGGAATGTATGCCACCGTAAGGGAATATGTACATTTAAGAAATGTTTGTCAGCGTAAGGGTATGTGAACACTACATAATTGTTTATCATTGTGTGGCGATACGTAAACTTGAGAGAAGTTTGTCAGTGTAAGAAAACACGTAAACTTACGAAAAGTTTGTCAGCATAATGAAATACGAAATTATGATAATGTAATACATCAGTATTCTATATTCAGGATGTAATTAGATTCATGCATTTGAAGGCAATCTTGAAAACCAAAGAAACACAAGACTAAAGTATCAGAAGGGTGACGACTTAGTTTGTTTTTATATACAGATATATGTATATATATATATATATATATATATATATATATATATATATATATACATATATATATATATATATATATATATGTATATATATATGTACACACAAGTATACATATAAATATATATATATAAATATACATATATATATATATATATATATATATATATATATACCTATACAAATATATATATATACAAGTATATATATATAAATGTATATATATATATATACAATATATATATATATATATATATATATACATATATATATACATATATAATTATGCTCTCTAAGCATAATCTTTCTCTAAGGCAATTTTCATCAAGCAATTTTAATTAGCCTAATTGCTGAAGCATTAGTGATGCCAATTATTCTAAAGCAAAATTTTCTTCGTTTTCTGTATCTCTTGAGGGAAAAGACTAAAATCTATATAATATATATATATATATATATATATATATATATATATATATATATATGTATATATATATATGTATATATATACATATATATATGTATATATATAAATATATATATATATATATATATATATATATATATATATATATATATATAAGATGTGAACAAATTCCTTTTAAAACAAAAACAAAAAATCAAAATCCAGAAATCAGCAAAAGAGTAACAACAAAGGAGACAGGGGTTAATTTTTCTTTGACAATACAGAGAGAGAGAGAGAGAGAGAGAGAGAGAGAGAGAGAGAGAGAGAGAGAGAGAGAGCTACGTAGAACAACAATGCTACAGTATTATTCAGAGCATTCAGAGTTAGACACTACTGTACGTATCCAAGTATTAACGAAAGACGTAGACAAAGGCCTCATTGTGTGTTTTAAGGTATTTCGGAACACTGGGCCGTGATACAGTGAGCCAAATGGATAATAGATACCGAAACACAAGGATGGTAATAGAACTCTCTCTCTCTCTCTCTCTCTCTCTCTCTCTCTCTCTCAAGAGTAATTTAGACACGATCTCTCTCTCTCTCTCTCTCTCTCTCTCTCTCTCTCTCTCTCTCTCTCTCAAGAATAACTAAGACAAGATCATAAGAATTCTCTAAATGCTTAAAGTGAATCTTTTTCCAAAGGGGAAATGGAGTCTCCGCGGATGGACTAAAAGTCTTTGAGACATCCAAAGCCCTTGTAACTCTCTCTCTCTCTCTCTCTCTCTCTCTCTCTCTCTCTCTCTCTCCAAAGAATAACTTAGAGAAGATCATAAGAACTCTCTAAATGCTTAAACTAAATCGCTCTACCAAAGAGCAAATGGAGTCTCCGTGGATGGACTAAAAAGTCTTTGAGACATCCAAAATCCTTGTATTCTCTCTCTCTCTCTCTCTCTCTCTCTCTCTCTCTCTCTCTCTCTCTCGCTCTCTCTCTCTCTCTCTCTCTAGAGAATAACTTAGACAAAATCATAAGAACTCTCTAAATGCTTAAACTAAATCGCTCTACCAAAGTTCAAATGGAGTCTCGCCGGATGGACTTAAAAGTGTTTGAGACATTCAAAATCCTTGTAACACACACACTCTCTCTCTCTCTCTCTCTCTCTCTCTCTCTCTCTCTCTCTCTCTCTCTCTCTCTCTCCTATGTCGCATATGTGCAAAAGTAACTAAGGAAAAACATGAAATACTTGTTTATACTTTTAGCGATTATTTAGAAATAGCTCACTGTTGAGTTTCTCATTCTTGCTACATTTTAATTCTGTTTTAATTTTCGTGTATTTCATTTACTTCCTTTCCTCACTGGGCTATTTTTCCCTTTTGGAGCCACTGGGCTTATAGCATCCTGCTTTTCCAACTAGGGTTGTAGCTTGGCTGATAATAACAATAATAATAATAATAATAATAATAATAATGATAATAATAATAATAATGAGGATTATGATTACGCTTATTATTATTATCACTATTATTATTATTAATATTATTATTATTATTAGTAGTAGTAGTAGTAGTAGTAGTAGTAGTAGTATCATTATTATTATTATTGGTAGTAGTAGTAGCAGTATTATTATTATTATTATTATTATTATTGTTATCATTATCATTATGAAAGACAGCAACACGAGAAAACAAATACCTGAATCCCTTTCACTGTAATAGAGCCACAAAAAAAAAGAATTACCTCACCATCAAAACAGTTCTCACAATTAGAAACACAAATCGAAGAACTGATCCTATACAAACTACAGCGGTTTTCGAAATTTTCATACTTCCTTCCAATTCATTAATTCCTTTTTTTTTTTTCATTCTGTTCATCTCTAGCGTAGGATAAGTGACTGGGATCAGGTTACGACTGTTATGAAGTGCGTTAGGAAAACATATCTCGTAGCTGTACAAAAAATCAGGATATTTTTTTTTTTTTTTTTTTTTTTAACTTCACGCACTGGATGTCGATTGAATGTATAGACGCATACATAGAGTATTTGTTGGAGAATATGTATATATGTATGTATATATATATATATATATATATATGTATATATATATATATATATATATATTTATATACAATATATACAGTATATACATATATATACAGTATATATATTTATATACAGTATATACAGTGAATACATATATTTACAGTATATATATATGTATATAGATATATATAGATATATTTATGTTTATATATATATATTATATATATATATATATATATATATATGTTTAAATACAGTATATACATATATATAATATATATATTTATATATATATATATATATATATATTTTATATATATATATATATATATATAGAGTATATACATAGAAATAAATATAAAACCTAGATGTTAGCATGGGCGGAAAAAGTTACACACAAATGATATAAGGAAAGGTAGCAGGGAATCTGCAAAAGATATGGAAGAGCCTTGAATTGTCTTTATAGAAGTCCGGACAGACAGTTGAACCAACTCATCTGTGTGAAAAGGGAAGAATGGAGGATGAACGCACAAACAAAGGAAAGTGGTTGGAAGTATTAAGATAAACAGATCGCACAGCGGTGTGGGAATGATTGAGCGAGTAAGATATTTGAAGATAACTGTGGGTATAGAAGAAGAAGAAGAAGAAGAAGAAGAGAACTCTGACATAGGTTCGACAACATGATGGAGAAAAGTATGTATAATTTGTAAATGTTAAGATAAACAGACTACACAAAGGTGTGGGAACGAATGAGGGAGTGAGATATTTGAAGATAACTGTGGGTAAAGGAGAAGAAGAAGAAGAAGAGGAGGAGTAAGAATAAAAAGAAAAGAGAACTTTACCATGGGTTCGACAACATAATGGAGAAAAGAATGTATATATAACTTGTAATATCTTTAAGATGAACAGACTACACAAAGGTATGGGAACGAATGAGGGAGTAAGATATTTGAAGATAACTGTGGGGAAAGAAGAAGAAGAAGAAGAAGAAGAAGAAGAGGAGGAGGAGTAAGAATAAAAAGAAAAGAGAACTTTGACATGGGTTCGACAACATAATGAAAAAAAGAATGTATCATTTCGAAGTGTCTGTGGAATGATGGAGAAGAAAGCCTGGAACGTATAGGATAGAAAGCGTGGAAAATGCGTTCTGGAATGGTCTTAATATCCAGGAATTGCAAGTGTCGCAATAGGTCAACAGTGCAATGTATGTTTGGGCGTAAAGCGTTGCTTAAGAGTATCACAAGAGTTCTCTGTCGGCGTACGAAGCTGTGGACATGTTGGGCAAAAAGGTGTTTTTTTTTTTTTTCCCACCATTCAAGAGGGTATGATTTTTTCAGGAAACCCCTCCTCCCCCCCCCCCCTCAGTGACGGTGTTCGGTTTATTGTTTATATATATATATATATATATATACTGTATATATATGTATATATATATATATATATATATGAGAGAGAGAGAGAGAGAGAGAGAGAGAGAGATAGATATAATTATATATATGCCCATGTAGCTTTTTATATATATACTGTATATCTATATATATATATATGTATATATATATATGTATAAATATATATATTTACATATGTATATATATATGTATATATATATATATATATATATATATTTATTCATGTATATATGTGTGTGTGTGTTTATGTGCGTGTATATGCATATCTTTTAAATACGAATACTCTTTACTATCCTAAAACAATGACTGAATCCTCAAAGGCAGATAAACGAACCAGTTCAAACCAAATAACGCAACACAACGAGAAACTCACAAACGAGACGAGAGAAGTTTATCTCTCTCTAACAAGAGAAGAAGAAGAAGAAGAAGAAGAAGAAGAAGAAGAAGAGATAAAAGAGAAAGTGAAACAGCAACAACTTCCTTTGCCGCCAGTGACCTTTCCCACCTCTTGGGGTCTTCCCTGACAATGTGTGCGCTTTCAGAACTTCTTATTTTCAGTGGCTGGGTTGGGTAGGGGGGTGGTGAGGGTAGAATTACCTTATTATTCCTCTCTTTTTTTAGTGCTATTGTGTGCATGATGTGCGTATGTGGATTATTATTATTATTATTATTATTATTGTTGTTGTTATTATTACTATTATTGTTGTTGTTATTATTACTATTACTATTATTATTATTATTATTATTATTATTATTATTATTACTACTACTACTATTATTACTGTTATTATTATTATTATTATTATTAGTGTTATTATCATTATTCTTATTATTACTACTAGCTGACCTATAACCCTAGTTGGAAAAGCAAGATGCTATAAGCCAAAGGGCTCCAACTTGGAAAAATAGTCCAGTGAGGAAAGGAAATAAGGAAATAAATAGACCATATGAGAACTAATGATCCATTAGAATATTATTACTATTATTATTATTATTATTATTATTATTAGTATTATTATTACTAGCTGAGCAATAACCCTAGTTGGAAAAGCAAGAAGCTATAAGCCCAAGGGCTCCAACAGGGAAAAATAGCCCAGTGAGGAAAGGAAATAAGGACACAAATATTTCGATATAAGAAGTAATGAACAATTAAAATAAAATATTTCAAAAACATTAAAAACATTAAAACAGATATGTCACATATAAACTATAAAAAGACTTATGTCAGCCTGTTCAACATGAAAACATTTGCTGCAAGTTTGAACTTTTGAAGTTATATGATTCAACTACCCGGTTAGGAAGATCATTCCACAACTTGGTAACAGCTGGAATAAAACTTCTAGAACACTGTGTAGTATTGAGCCTCATGATGGAGAAGGCCTGGCTATTAGAATTACCTGCATAGCTAGTATTACGAACAGGATTTGCCAATGACAAATAACATAATTGAAGGTTGGCACCAAGGATTTTTTCCTGAAGTCTCTGAGTGTCATTCAACTAATTGGGAATTTTTAGCAGTTCTTAGTATGAAGTTAATACCGAGAAGTATATATATATATATATATATATATATATATCGGAAATCTGCAGGGAGTGAAGTTACTTAAAGGTTTAAAGGACGCTCATGAATGGCATAGGCAAGGGACAGTAACACTGCCCTATGAGGCAGGACAATGCCGTAGAGACTGACCTCTCCATACAAGCTAGCACCAAGGATGAACAGACAATGGCTGCTGATGACTCAGCAGATAGACCTATAGCCTCCCCCAACTATCCCCCTCCTTAGCTCACAAGGATGGTGAGGTTGCAGCGGCCAAAGGAAATTAACGAGTTTGAGCGGGACTCGAACCCCAGTCTAGCAATCACCAGGCAAGGACGCTACCAACAAGTCATAATAACCCGAGGTAAATTTTATTAGTATCGGAATATAATCGAATATTTATATCACATTTCATATAATTTAGGTTGCAGACTCTCATATATTTTGTTTTAGAAATATTATTTAACTATTTTTTTTTTACCTACTTTTATTCGGAAAATAAATTCATATACTTTTTATATATCCTCTAATAGTTTTTTTTTAATCTCATAACAAATATAAAATGTAGTGATTATCAAATAAATATTTTAGAACGGTTCATAGCTATCTTTTTCGAACTGTTTTTAGCTATCTTTTATCAGACTGTTTTTAGCTATCTTTTATCAGACTGTTTTTAGCTATCTTTTTCGAACACTTATTTATAGCTGAGTTCTTCGAACAATTATTGATTCGAGCAACCATTTTCGAACACTTGTTTATATTTGTGTTCAAACACTTGTTTATATTTGTGTTCAAACAATTGTTGATTCGAGCAACTATTTTCGAACACTTGTTTATATTTGTGTTCGAACAATTGTTAATTCGAGCAACTATTTTCAAACACTTGCTTATA
>NC_090740.1:112282760-112290260 GCF_036898095.1 Palaemon carinicauda | reverse complement strand
GACAATAAATTATTCTTAGAGTTCTCTCCTCTTGTACATTTTCATCTACAATCATCTAGAAGATACTCAAGCAAGAGTTAGTACGCAAAAATGCGTATAAAACAGTATCTTACGCAGAATATATAAAGGGATAGAGCATTTGACTTTTACAGAGGCTGAAGACCATAGTACAGAGGCTATGGCACTACCCAAGACTAGATAACAACAGTTTGGTTTTGGAGTGTCCTTCTTCTAGAAGAGCTGCTTACCATAGCTAAAGAGTCTTTCCTACCCTTACCAAGAACAAAGCGGCCACTGAACAATTACAGTGCAGTAGTTAACCCTTTGGGCGAAGAAGAATTGTTTGGTAATCTCAGTGTTTTCAGGTGTATGAGCACAGAGGAGAATATGTTAAGATTGGCCAGAAAATTAGTTGTAAGTGTAGGCAGTGAGGAAATGAACCGTAACCAGAGAGAATGATACATGGTAGTACTGTCTGGCCAATCAAAGTACCCCATAACTCTCTAGCGGTAGTATCTCAGTGGGTGGCTGGTGCTATGGCCAACATAAACACTAGAGATACGAACAGAAAGCTTCTAAAAATAAAAACGTCTGTTTTACCCTGTGATACTGAGGAAATTTCCCTTTTGCCCCGTGATACTGAGGAAATTTCCCTTTTATCATGTGATACTGAGGAAATTTCCCTTTTGCCCCGTGATACTGAGGAAATTTCCCTTTTATCATGTAATACTGAGGAAATTTCCCTTTTACACTCTGATACTGAGGAAATTTCCCTTTTGCCCTGTGATACTGAGGAAATTGCTTTCATACATTTCAACGCATTTTACCTGTGTGCTTGAATCCGTCACCGGCTGCCATTGCAATATTAGTTTTCTCTGCAGATCTCTTGTGAAATTCTGTCCTTATTTCCTTATCTATATTCCGCTGCATATCTTTTTTTTCTAAAGTCCCTACCATAATTTCTTTTATTTTCTGAAGTCTCTTCCATAATGTCTTTTATTTTCTGAAGTCCCTACCATAGCTTCTTTTATTTTCTGAAGTCTCCACCATAATTTCTTTTATTTTCTGAAGTCTCTACCATAATTTATTTTATTTTCTGAAGTCTCTACCATAATTTCTTTTATTTTCTGAAGTCTCTACCATAAGTTCTTTTATTTTCCAAAGTCCCTACCATAAGTTCTTTTATTTTCTGAAATCCCTACCATAATTTCTTTTATTTTCTGAAGTCTCTATCATAATTTGTTTTATTTTCTGAAGTCCCTACCATAGCTTCTTTTATTTTCTGAAGTCTCTATCATAATTTGTTTTGTTTTTTGAAGTCCCTACCATAGCTTCTTTTATTTTCTGAAGTCCCTACCATAATTTCTTTTATTTTCTGAAGTGCCTACCATAATTTCTTTCATTTTCTGAAGTCCCTACCATAATTTCTTTTATTTTCTGAAGTCTCTATCATAATTTGTTTTATTTTCTGAAGTCCCTACCATAGCTTCTTTTATTTTCTGAAGTCCCTACCATAATTTCTTTTATTTTCTGAAGTGCCTACCATAATTTCTTTTATTTTCTGAAGTCCCTACCATAACTTCTTTTATTTTCTGAAGTGCCTACCATAATTTCTTTCATTTTCTGAAGTCCCTACCATAATTTCTTTTATTTTCTGAAGTCTCTATCATAATTTGTTTTATTTTCTGAAGTCCCTACCATAGCTTCTTTTATTTTCTGAAGTCCCTACCATAATTTGTTTTATTTTCTGAAGTCCCTACCATAGCTTCTTTTATTTTCTGAAGTCCCTACCATAATTTCTTTTATTTTCTGAAGTCCCTACCATAATTTCTTTTATTTTCTGAAGTCCCTACCATAACTTCTTTTATTTTCTGAAGTGCCTACCATAATTTCTTTTATTTTCTGAAGTGCCTACCATAGCTTCTTTTAATTTCTGAAGTCTCTACCATAATTTCTTCTCTTTTCTAAAGTCCAGAATTGGATTTCTTAACTTTAACATTAATTATTTGCCCGATGGTTAACTAACTCTCTCTCTCTCTCTCTCTCTCTCTCTCTCTCTCTCTCTCTCTCTCTCTGAAAAGGCGAAGCAATAAAGTCTGTGAAATAATCAAATAATTCAAGTCGCTGAAAATGCAATAGACAGAATTGCAATATATGCAATAATGTTCGGGAAAACGATGCACTGCAGCATTTATTATTCTCCTTGGGTGGAGTGTAACTCTTGTTTTATTCATCCGGTTCCTTTTTTGATATTTTTTTTTACATTTTATATTTCATATTTATATTTATATTTTATGTTTTATATTTTATATTTTATATTTTATTTATATTTATATTTTGTTTTATATTTTATATTTTATATTTATATTTATATCTATGTTTTATATTTTATATTTTAGATTTTATATTTTATATTTTATATCTGTATTTATATTTTATATTTTATATTTATATTTATGTTTTATGCTTTAAATCTTATATTTTATATTTCATATTTATATTTATATTTATGTTTTATGTTTTGTATTTCATATTCTATATTCTATTTTTTATATTTTATATTTCAGATTTTGTATTTGTATTTATATTTTATTTATATTTGTGTTTTACATTTTATTTCTATTTATATTTCATATCTTATATATGATATTTATATTTATACAATTTATATTTGTATTTATATTTTATTTATATTTATATTTCATCTTTTATATTTTATATTTTATTTATATTTATATCTTAATCATATTCTATATTTAAATATTTTAGATTTTCATTTCATATTTATATTTATATTTTATATCTTAATATTTTATATTTATATTCATATTTATATTTTATATTTATATTCATATTTATATTTTATATTTATATTCATATTTATATTTTATATTTATATTTTATATTTTTTTTTACATTTTTGGTTTTGTTTTTCTATTCTTTGCCTCACTTGGTCTTGAATTTCATATTTAACTTTCGGGTGCAGTACTATGTATTATTATTATTATTATTATTATTATTATTATTATATATATATATATATATATATATATATATATATATTATATTTTGTGTTCGTGTCTCAACTTTATATATGTGGTACTTTCATCTGTCAAGTAATCTTCTATGTCTAAATTTTACCATTTGTACAATATCCAATATTGGAATGATTACATCATCAAATATATCCCTATCTTCATATTCCTTATCCAAACTCTTTTCCCTTCATACGAACGTTCCCTTAGATGGAAATTTCAATAATAGAAAAAAAAATACGATGGAAAAGACAGTTACATAACATTCTGAAATAATACATACATACATACATATACCAAGGCACTTCCCCCAATTTTGGGGGGTAGCCGACATCAACAAATGAAACAAAACAAAAAGGGGACCACTACTCTCTACGTTCCTCCCAGCCTGACAAGGGACTCAACCGAGTTCAGCTGGTACTGCTAGGGTGCCACAGCCCATGGTGAAAAAAAAAAGCTAAGATAAATTTCCACTTTGTAATTGCGTTTGAAAAACTTGAGGCAAAATAGTGCTTTTCCACAATTCTTCCATCCCCATTCCTTAGGGTTGTGGCAGCCTATGTGGTAATGTCCTTGACTGGTGAACGCCGGACTGGGGTTCGACTCCCGCTCAAACTCGTTAGTTCTATTGGTCACTGCAACCTCATCATCCTTGTAAGCTAAGGATGGGAAGTATGGGGGAGCCTATAGGTCTATCTGCTGAGTCATCAGCAGCCATTGCCTGGCCCTCCTTGATCTTACCTTGGGTGGAGAGGGGGTTCGGGCGCTGATCAAACGTACTGTATATATGAATATGTATATATAATTAGTCTCTTTTCCTCTGCCATTCATGAGTAGCCATTAAACCTTTAAGCGGAATTTGAATTATTATTAGGATGTTTTTTTCTTGTTATTAATTCTGGCTTCTTTTTTTATTTACTCATAAAGTTCAGTTTCAAATAGACATCCAGATGTAGAGAGAGAGAGAGAGAGAGAGAGAGAGAGAGAGAGAGAGGGAGAGAGAGAGAGAGAGAGTTACTAGGAGTCTATCCGGGGAGACTTCACTTGCAATAAAAATATTAGGTAGTGCGATTTGGTTTAAACGTTTAAAGAGTTTTTATGATATTTTGCAACTTATTCTTCAACTCATTTACCGTGTTACTGTTTACTATCCTTTCCATTCCAGTTTAAGAGAGAGAGAGAGAGAGAGAGAGAGAGAGAGAGAGAGAGAGAGAGTTATAGGGATTTTGAATGTCTCAAAGACTTTTTAAGTCCATCCACGGAGACTCCATTTGCTCTTTGGTAGAGCGAATTAGTTTAAATGATTAAATTTTCTCTAACTTATTCTTGAACTCGTATACCGTGTTACTGATTACTACCTCCACTAGAAGTCTGTTCTATGTATTTGCCATTTTATATGTAACGAAATTGCCACATTGATAGGTGTCGTATCTTTTCAATTCCAGTTTGTATCCGTTACCTCTGGACTGATTTATGTTAAGTGTGAATAGATTGTTGTAATCTACATTTGCTACTCCTTTAAGAGAGAGAGAGAGAGGGAGATAGAGAGAGAGAGAGAGCCCTTGAAATATATAGTTATGGAGCATATTTTTTTGAGTTTACCCGTAGGTATTTATTCTAAAAATGATAAGTTCACGAAAATATTTCACTATATATTCCTTCTCGAAAAAGGAAAAATTGTTTTTCTCATTTTTCTTTTTCTTAACAGAAAGCAAATAGAGAAACCAACTCTATCATTTATCTAAACTATTAAAAATTTGTATTGAAAAAAACGGTAAATACCTGGCAACATTTATTCCAGGATTTTTACTGTTTTAAAAACGGTTATATTGACGTAAAGGAGAGATATTACGATCACCAACCCGTGAATGGTAATAACAAAATAAGGTAAAATTACGGTCGCCTGCATTTTATTGAAATACGATTTAGAACAGTATATTTTTACGGACAATTTCTTATTAAAACTATGGTTTTTTTTAACTGTGTATACGGAATATCAAAGACCTTAAATCGCAATATGTATCTGATACATAAAGCATATCTTACAGAAATTAAAGCCCTTCATTTTACAGCACTAAATACCAACGCTATCAAATTATGTTCGCTTTTACAAACATACTCATTCGCTATTATTACAGGCGAATAAACTACAAAAAGATATTTTTAGCTTCCAGAGGACACGCAAGTCCCTCAACTGGAACGAAGACTTATGTTAATAATCTGACGCAGCAAACTCAAGTTTTTTTTACCAATTAGCTTCAAAATATCATCATCATCATCATCATCATCACCATCTCCTCCTACGCATATGGACGCAAAGGGCCTCAGTTAGATTTCGCCAGTCGTCTCTATCTGGAGTTTTCAATTCAATACTTACCCACCCATCATCTCTGACTTCATGCTTCATAGTTCTCAGCCATGTAGGCCTAAGTTTTCCAAATCTTCTAGGGCTTTGTGAAGCCCAGCTGAACGTTTGGTGAACTAATCTCTCTTGGGGAGGGCGAAGAGCATGCCCAACCCATCTCCATCTACCCTTCATTCACGTATCATAGTCCTCAGCCATATAGGCCTGGATTTTCTAACTCTTCTAGTGCCTTTTGGAGCCCAGCTGAACGTTTGGTGAACTAATCTTTCTTGGGGAGTGCGAAGAACATGGCCAAACCATCTCCATCCACCCTTCCTTCGCGTTTCATAGTCCTCAGCCATATAGGCCTGGATTTTCTAACTCTTCTAGTGCCTTATGGAGTCCAGCTGAACGTTTGTTGAACTAATCTCTCTTAGGGAGTGCGAAGAGTATACCCAAACAATCTTCTTCTACCCCTCACCATGATCTCAACCACATGTGGCACTTGAGAATATAGTGTATGTAAATCGATAGTCCATTGTCGTCCTATACATATACATATACATATACATATACATACACAAATATATCAGTGTGTACATTGAATACCCAAAGCAAAAAATTTTCACTTGAATATCACAGAAATTTATGAAACACCAAAAATCCCTTTTTCGATTAGGTTAAAATGTATGAATTTCGGTTCTCTATTCCTGCAGAACTTTTGATTCCGGTCATAGGATATAAATAGGATCCCAAAAATGCTAATTTCCTCTCCGTGACCTCGTTAACAAGATTAGCCCCAGTAGCTGGCCAATCACGACACGCCATTACTGGTGCTTTCGACCAATCACAGCCCAGCGAACTCTAAAGTCACGGACAGAAGTGGCTCTTGCCATATTTTATCTTTTAAAAACTCTCTCTCTCTCTCTCTCTCTCTCTCTCTCTCTCTCTCTCTCTCTTCTCTGTGTTAACTTTATTTTTAGTAGAATTTTTTAAAAAACTTCTCTCTCTCTCTCTCTCTCTCTTCTCTCTCTCTCTCTCTCTCTCTCTCTCATTAGTTGACTGTCCTCTATGTAAACTTTATTTATAACAGAACTTTTAAAAACCTCTCTCTCTCTCTCTCTCTCTCTCTCTCTCTCTCTCTCTCTCTCTCTCTCTCTCTCTCTCTCATTAGATGACTATTTTTTGTGTTAACTTTACTTCTAACAGAAATTTTTAAAAACCTCTCTCTCTCTCTCTCTCTCTCTCTCTCTCTCTCTCTCTCTCTCTCTCTCTCTCTCTCTCTCATTAGATGACTATTTTTTGTGTTAACTTTATTTACAATAGCAATTTTTAAAACCTCTCTCTCTCTCTCTCTCTCTCTCTCTCTCTCTCTCTCTCTCTCTCTCTCTCTCTCTCATTAGATGACTATTTTTTTGTGTTAACTTTACTTCTAACAGAATTTTTTAAAAATCCTCTCTCTCTCTTCTCTCATCTCTCTCTCTCTCTCTCTCTTCTCTCTCTCTCTCTCTCTCTCTCTCTCTCATTAGTTGACTGTTCTCTGTGTAAACTTTATTTACAATAGCAATTTTTTAAAAACCTCTCTCTCTCTCTCTCTCTTCCTCTCTCTCGTCTCTCTCTCTCTCTCTCTCTCTCTCTCTCTCATTAGATGACTATTTTTGTGTTTAACTTTATTTTTAATAGAAGTTTTTAAAAACTTCTCTCTCTCTCCCTCTCTCTCTCTCTCTCTCTCTCTCTCTCTCTCTCTCACTTCTCTCTCTCTCTCTCTCTCTCTCTCTCTCTTTCTCTCATTAGATAACTGTTCTTTGTGTTAATTTTATTTTTAATAGAAATTTTTAAAAACCCCTCTCTCTCTCTCTCTCTCTCTCTCTCTCCTCTCTCTTCTCTCTCTCTCTCTCTCTCTCTCTCTCTCTCATTAGATGACTATTTAATGTATTAAGTTTATTATTAATAGAAATTTTTAAAAACCTCTCTCTCTCTCTCTCTCTCTCTCTCTCATTAGATAACTGTTCTTTGTGTTAATTTTATTTTTAATAGAAATTTTTAAAAAACCTCTCTCTCTCTCTCTCTCCTCTCTCTCTCTCTCTCTCTCTCTCTCTCTCTCTCTCTCTCTCTCTCATT
>NC_090740.1:112272760-112280260 GCF_036898095.1 Palaemon carinicauda | reverse complement strand
CCAAGGAGGACCAGACAATGGGTGCTGATGACTCAGAAGTTAGACCAATAGGCTCCCCCAAACCCACCATCTTTAGCTTGTAAGGATGGTGAGGTTGCGGCGACCAAAAAAATCAGCAAGTTTCAGGGGGACTCGAACCCCAGTCTGGCTCTCATCAGTTAGGGACGTTACCACATCGGCCACCATACGTCGTTTTAATTGATATTGCTGTAATTATTATTATTATTATTATTATTATTATCATTATTATTATTATTATTATTACTACTACTACTTCTACTACTTGCCAAGCTACAACCCTAGCTGGAAAAGTAGGATGCTATAAGCCCAGTGACCTCAACAGGGAAAATAGCCCAGTGAGGAAAGGAAACAAGGAAAAATATCTACATTCTAAGAACATTAACAACATTCAGATAAATATGTCCTATATAAACTATAAAAGCTCTACCAAAACAAGGGGAAAAGAAATTACCCTCAAGCAAGAAAGCAATGCTTTTGAAATATATAAAGTTTCTATCTTCTTTGTCTGTCTCTTTTTTTACTTCCAATTAATTCTCGATGCAGTTTTATGATTATTTTTTTTTTCAAGAGAATTTTTTCCACTCGAAGTAATCTCTTCATCATAAAAGATTACGAATGACATTTCACCTTCCAAAGATGTATTGCAAGGTCAACAATTACAACATACCAGAGATAAAATGAAACATTTAACCATTATTTATTTATTATTTTTTATTATTTATTATTCAAATATCTATATTTCAGTTCACTTCTCGTTTCATTGATTTCCTCCCCATTTAATCTAACGAGCATTTTCGCCTGTGGTAAAGTCCTTGACTGCTGATTGCCAGACTGGTATTCGATTCCCGCTCAGACTTGTTAGTTGCTTTGGTTGCCGCAACCTCACCATCCTTGTGAGCTAAAGATGGTGGTTTTGTGGGAGTCATCAGCAGCCATTGTCTGACCCCCTTTGGTCCTAGCTTGGCTGGAGAAGGGGCTTGGGTGCTGGTCATATGTATATATGGTCAGTCTCTAGGGCATTGTCCTGCTTGCTAAGGTCAAGAGGAAGAGAAATTAGATAGAATAGTGTGTCCGAGTGGATGGTCAGTCTCTAGGGCATTGTCCTGCTTGCTAAGGTCAAGAGGAAGAGAAATAAGATAGAATAGTGTGTCCGAGTGGATGGTCAGTCTCTAGGGCATTGTCCTGCTTGCTAAGGTCAAGAGGAAGAGAAATTAGATAGAATATTGTGTCCGAGTGGATGGTCAGTCTCTAGGGCATTGTCCTGCTTGCTAAGGTCAAGAGGAAGAGAAATTAGATAGAATATTGTGTCCGAGTGGATGGTCAGTCTCTAGGGCATTGTCCTGCTTGCTAAGGTCAAGAGGAAGAGAAATTAGATAGAATAGTGTGTCCGAGTGGATGGTCAGTCTCTAGGGCATTGTCCTGCTTGCTAAGGTCAAGAGGAAGAGAAATAAGATAGAATAGTGTATCTGAGTGTATGGTCAGTCTCTAGGGCATTGTCCTGCTTGCTAAGGTCAAGAGGAAGAGAAATAAGATAGAATAGTGTGTCCGAGTGTATGGTCAGTCTCTAGGGCATTGTCCTGCTTGCTAAGGTCAAGAGGAAGAGAAATAAGATAGAATATTGTGTCCGAGTGGATGGTCAGTCTCTAGGGCATTGTCCTGCTTGCTAAGGTCAAGAGGAAGAGAAAGAAGATAGAATAGTGTATCTGAGTGTATGGTCAGTCTCTAGGGCATTGTCCTGCTTGCTAAGGTCAAGAGGAAGAGAAATAAGATAGAATATTGTGTCCGAGTGGATGGTCAGTCTCTAGGGCATTGTCCTGCTTGCTAAGGTCAAGAGGAAGAGAAAGAAGATAGAATAGTGTATCTGAGTGTATGGTCAGTCTCTAGGGCATTGTCCTGCTTGCTAAGGTCAAGAGGAAGAGAAATAAGATAGAATAGTGTGTCCGAGTGTATGGTCAGTCTCTAGGGCATTGTCCTGCTTGCTAAGGTCAAGAGGAAGAGAAATAAGATAGAATAGTGTATCTGAGTGTATGGTCAGTCTCTAGGGCATTGTCCTGCTTGCTAAGGTCAAGAGGAAGAGAAATAAGATAGAATAGTGTGTCCGAGTGGATGGTCAGTCTCTAGGGCATTGTCCTGCTAGGTTATTGTCACTGTGCCTTCCTCTGCCATTCATGAGCGGCCTTTAAACCTTTAAAACTCCCATATGTTCAAATCGAAAAGCAAGCTGAGCCAACACGTAGGTAGAAAAGTTTAAAGGTCGCTCATGAATGGCAGAGGCAAGGGACAGTGACATTGCCCTATCGAGCAGTACAATGCCCTAGAGACTGATCATATATACATATGATCAGCGCCCAAGCCCCCTCTCCACCCAAGCTAGGACCAAGGAGGGTCAGGCAATGGCTGATGAGGACTCAGTAGATAGACCTATAGGCTCCCCGAAACCACCCCCATCCTTAGCTCCTAAGGATGGTGAAGTTGCAGCGACCAAAGGAACGAGACTCGAACCCCAGTCTGGCTTTCACCATGCGATACTTTCATGGCTATTGCGTCTTTGAACCGCAAGTATGGTGAAGTTGCAGCAACCAAAGGAACGGGACTCGAACCCCAGTCTGGCTTTCACCATGCGATACTTTCATGGCTCTTGCGTCTTTGAACCGCAAGAATGGTGAGGTTGCAGCGACCAAAGGAACGGGACTCGAGCCCCAATCTGACTTTCACCAGGCTAGGACGCTACCACCAGGCCACCACAACCCTAGGTTCGCCAAAGAGTCCATCCCACATTTGGCTACGTCCAAATGAGTCTGTCATCATTAACAGAAATTACATAAGCCAATTATGGATCGATAATTGAATTGGAATCTCAAATGCAGTGGGGGGAAAACGTCATGACAAATCAGGCCACCTTTTTTTTTTTCCTTTTTTTTTTTTTTTTTTGTATGGGGAAGCGGCACCGTGATTTTGTTGCTTACTCTTATGTAGAGGGGGGAAAGAGCAATATATTTTAACGGATTATTGGATGGGTGTGTAGATATCAATTACATTAGCGTACTGTAATGTATGGCGTCATTGCTGGACGTGTGTGTGTTTATATATATATATATATATATATATATATATATATTATATATATATATATATATATATATATATATGTATATATATACATATACATATATATATATGTATATATATATATATATATATATATATATAAATATATATACATATATATATATATGTGTGTGTATGTATACATATCTATATATATATATATATATATATATATATATATATATATACATATATATATATGTGTGTGGGTGTATGTATACATATATGTATATATATATATATATATATATATATATATATATATACATATGTACACACATACGCATATATATATATATATATATATATATATATATATATATATATATATTATTCTACGGATTTACATTGAAGCTTCTTTATATATGACATCTCTCTACACTGTTGAAAAAACCGTAATTTTAATAGGATATTCTCCGCAAAAATATAGTTCTACTTTGTAATTATCTTATACGGTTGGGTGACCGTAATATCACTCCTTTACGTCAATATATCCGGTTAAGAAACGGCAAATGCCTGGCAACATTTATTCCAGGATTTTAACCGTTTTTACGGCAAATATCTAACAGTGTATTTAAAAAAAAAAAAAAAAAAAATACCGACCAGAGAGACATACCATTCTTATGTCCGAGGTTCTCAATCTAACATTCTTGTGTAAAATCAATTTCCATAAGAAATGTAGTTTTTAGAAAACGAAGTGAGACAGATGTTCTATCTAACATTCTTGTGTACAATCTATATCCATAAAAGATATAGTTTTTAGAAAACGAAGTTAGACAAAGGTTCTTCTGTCTAACATTCTTGTGTAAAACCAATTTCCATAAGAAATGTAGTTTTAGAAAACGAAGTGAGACATGTTCTGTTTAACATTCCTGTGTAAAATCTATATCCATAAAAGATATAGCTTTTAGAAAACGAAGTGAGACAGATGTTCTATCTAACATTCTTCTGTAAAATCTATTTCCATAAGAAATGTAGTTTAGATGTTCTATCTAACATTCTTGTGTAAAACCAATTTCCATAAGAAATATAGTTTTTAGAAAACGAAGTTAGACAGCTGTTCTAGCTAACATTCTTGTGTAAAATCTATTTCCATAAAAGATATAGTTTTAGAAAACGAAATGAAACAGGTTTTTCTAATATTTCTGTATAAAATTTGTTTCCATATAAAAATACAGCTTTCAGAAAACGAAGTTGACATGCTTTTTTCATCTGCAATCTCCTCCCTGTATCTGTCATTTCCACGACAATCGGGTCTTAGGCCCACGAACAGTACTTTCTCTCTCCCCCACTCTATCACAACATACACGTGAGTGACGTACCCTCGTCCTTATCAAAATCCAAACTGTTTCTCCCCTATGAAACCTCCTGTTGCCTGTCTTACTTTTTATCCCAATCAAAATCCTGCTGTACACATTCCCGGATGTGCTATTATTGTTATTATCACTTGCTAAGCCACAACCCTAGTTAGAAAAGCAGGATGCTATAAGCCCAGGGGTTCCAACAGGGAAATATAGCCCAGTGAAGAAAGGAAACAAGGGAAAATAAAATATCTTGAGATCAGTAACATTAAAATAGATATTTCCTATATCAACTATAAAAACTTTGACAACACAAGAGGAAGGGAAATAAGATAGAATAGTGCGGCCCAGAGTACCCTCAAGCAAGAGAACTCTAACCCAAGACAGTGGAAGACCATGGTATAGAGGCTATGACACTACCCAAGACTTAGAGAACAATGGTATGATTTTGTAGTGTCTTTCTCCTAGAAGAGCTGCTTACCATAGCTAAAGAATCTCTTCTACCCTTGCCGAGAGGAAAGTGGCTACTGAACACAGTGCAGTAGTTAAGCCCTTGGGTGAAGAATAATTGTTTGGTAATCTCAGTGTTGTCAGCTGTGCGAGGACAGAGGAGAATATATAAAGAATAGGCCAGACTATTCGGTGTATATGTAGGCAAAGTGAAAATGAGCCGTAACCAGAGAGAAGGGTCCAATGTAGTCCTGTCTGGCCAGTCAAAGGACCCAATATCCATCTGGCAGTAGTATCTCAACGGGTGGCTGGTACCCTGGCCAACCTACTACCTACCAATCGATGTTAAGGCTCCAGAATATTTAAAAATTATTATTTTTCTCTTCTGAAAAGGTCAATAATATTATTGCCGAACTCTTTGCTTCGTGGAACCGGAAGTGAAACATTCTATTATATTGTCCCGGATGTGACACATAAACTTGCTGAATAAAATTAGATTCTTGTGCTTTGCTGTTCCTGAAAATAGTGAGCTATTTATAGTAATATTGATTCGTATCATATCAAAAGAGAGAGAGAGAGAGAGAGAGAGGGGGGGGGAAAGAGAGATAGAGAGAAGGGGGAAAAGAGAGAGAGAGAGAGAGAGAGACGGGGGTGAACAGAGAGAGAGAGAGAGAGAGAGAGAGAGGGAGGGGAAAGAAAGAGAGAGAGAGGGGGGTTGACAGAGAGAGAGAGAGAGAGAGGGGTGGGAAAGAAAGAGAGAGAGAGAGAAGGGGGTGACAGAGAGAGAGAGAGGTAAAGAGCGAGGGGTGAGAGATATGGAGATAAGGGGAAAAGAGAGAGAGAGAGAGAGAGAGAGAGAGAGAGAGAGAGAGAGAGAGAACTACACGCGAACTCCTTTTACAAACGATTGCCACAGCTATAAATCTAACCCCCCCCCCAAAAAAAAAAAGACATAATTCTCTACCTGTGTCCACGCTCTTGTGTGTTCGTTGGACATTTGTCATCTTATAGTCTGGGGAGGTAAAGCCAACAACAGCGACGTGTGAATCAATGCAGACAGGAGCAATACCGAGTAAATGCTGAAAGGCGATACTTTCTTGGCTCTCGCGTCTTTGAACCGCAAAGTCACCTGAGATAGGCCTTGATTTCCCCCATGGGGAAGTTTGCTTTCGCTCTCTCTTCTCGAATTTGAATAGTTCATTATTTTTTCTAAATGGATTGATGCGCACGCACGCGCTTGCACACACACACATATGTATGTATATATATATATATATATATATATATATATATACATATATATATATAAGTGTGTGTGTGTGTACATGCAACCGTTTCTATAACAACTTTGCTGATCATGGTGATACACAATCCATTTTACCACGTTAAGGCACTCCCACTCAGAAAGCGATTTATATATATATATATATATATATATATATATATATATATATATATATATATATATATATATATGTATGTATGTATGTATGTGTGTGAGTGTGTTTACAAAATCAGGTTTTGTGTCTGAAAAAATTTACCACAAATAGATCTTTACTTATTCATACATATCACATTTTGACAAGGAGCAATCTAAAATGTATCGTTAGATAATTAATTATATAGTTATCTATTACTCATCTTTTAGAATCTCTCTCTCTCTCTCTCTCTCTCTCTCTAGAGATAAGAAGAGGAAGAAGATATAACTGCCTCAGATAGAAGAGGATATTATTTTGCTGTCCTCTCTTGGGGGCCATGTCATTTAATCTAAGAGCTCCCCCGTTTAAAGGTTTAAAGGCCTCTCATGAATGGCAGACGCAAGGGACAGTGACATTGCCCTATCGAGCAGGACAATGCCCTAGAGACTCCCCATATATTATGATCAGCGCCCAAGCCCCCTCTCCACCCAAGCTAGGACCAAGGAGACAGTGACACTGTCCTATCGAGCAGGATAATGCCCAAGAGACTGACCATATATTATGATCAGCGCCCAAGCCCCTCTCTAACCAAACTAGAACCAAGGATGGCCAGGCAATGGCTGCTAATGACTCAGCCGATAGACCTATAGGCTCCCCAATCCCCCATCCTTAGCTCAAAAGGATGGTGAGGTTGCAGCGACCAAAGAAACTAACGAGTTTGAGCGAGAATCGAACCCCAGTCTGGCGTTCACCAACCAGGGACGTTACCACATCGGAGACACAGTCCGGGTGTATGTGTTTGCTGTCCTTTAGTTAGTCTCGGAAGGTCGGTCAAGTCATCGATTATTTGAATCAGTGCCTCTGGTTTGCCTGCGGGTAATAAGAGATTACACATTAATCAAGTTAGGGTCTGGCATTAATCTAGCTGATTGAACAGTAATGAGGTCATATCAGTTAAGTTTGAATCTACGAAAATGCTTCTGGTTAACTTGGTTTGTTTTTTTTATGTGAGGCCTTTTATTTAGCAATTCTCCATAGTTATTCTGCAAGTTATCAATTAATATTATCAGGAATATTATATTTTGTAATGAATTTTTCTCTATAACGAAAAGTATATATATATACATATATATATATATATATATATATATATATATATATATATATATATATATATTTTTTTTTTTTTTTTTTTTTTTTTT
>NC_090740.1:112213294-112267260 GCF_036898095.1 Palaemon carinicauda | reverse complement strand
CATTGGCTAATTATCGATTTGCAGCTGGGACCTCTCATTGTCTCTCGTCGTTTTGGTAGTTCCGCTTCGGGAGTAATTACCAAGGAACCTAATAACCCAGGCAATGGCGTCTTACCTTCAAAGGTCGCCTCGTATTAATGAGGGATGTGTGGCACAGATAGATAGATATGTAGAGACTGAGATAGGTGGAGAATAGGCACGCAAGTCTTCGTTGATGAATGAAATGTCGAGAGAGAGAGAGAGAGAGAGAGAGAGAGAGAGAGAGAGAGAGAGAGAGAGAGAGAGAGAGAATTAAATTCTACTAGTCATTATTATTTTGTGAAGACGGGAGAGAGAGAGAGAGATTTGCGTTAATCAATTTATTGCGCCCATTGGTGTCAGACGTTTGAGTACATGGTAACAGTAATATTGTTTACATCTATAATGTAATTAAGTTATATCAAAAGAATACATAAAAGAGAGAGAGAGAGAGAGCGAGAGAGAGAGAGAGAGAGAGATTTGTGTTAATCAATTTATTGCGCCCATTAGCGTCAGACATTTGAGTACATGGTAACAGTAATATTGTAAATCTATAAAATAATTAATTTATGTCAAAAGAATACATAAGAGAGAGAGAGAGAGAGGGAGAGAGAGAGAGAGAGAGAGAGAGAGAGAGAGAGAGAGAGAGAGAGAATTTGTTTTAATCAGTTTATTGCACCCATTGGGGTTAAATATTTGAGTGCATGGTAACAGTAATATTGTTTACTTCTATATAGTAATTGAGTTATGCCAAAAAGAATAAAAAAAATAGACAAATTTAAGTACATATCAAAATCAAAAATAATATTGTTCACATCTTATATATTAAAGATTATACAAAGGAATTCATATGAATACAAAATTAAATTTAGTTGGATTTCGTAGGCAGGTTGTACCTATCTTTAGTTAATATTACAACAGTCAATTTAATAAAAGGGTAATGATTATTCAGTATCCACCAAAGTGAAAATGGCACATGAGGATCTCATCGAAAAAATTATTATCTGTCAATCATTTTTTCCATAGATCAGCTACTGTGAGTCTTTGGGGGTATTAAGCCATTAACAAGTGGACATTCCAGGCAAGAGTGTTCCAGGGTGTTGGCGTTAGGTGCGTCACATAACCTACAGGAGAGAGAGAGAGAGAGAGAGAGAGAGAGAGAGAGAGAGAGAGCAGTGTTATCTGCCGTTCATTGGCAACAGAGATAACTGTAAGTTAAAGAGAATCATGTCAACTTTCATGTGATTCCAAGATCGTCTTCAGTGGTCTGATAAGTTGTTGATGTCTTCGATGAGGTTTGAAGACAATATTTATACAGCTCTTAGAGATAAAAGCAGTATATATATATATATATATATATATATATATATATATATATATATATATATATATATGTATATATATATATATATTATATGTGTGTGTGTGTGTGTGTGTGTGTGTGTGTATAAAGAGAGAGAGAGAGGAGAGAGAGGAGGAGAGAGAGAGAGAGGAGAGAGAGAGAGAGAGAGAGAGGAGAGAGAGAGAGAGAGAGAGTTTGCCATTCGTTCAGAAGGTCAGACCTCAGAATGAAAATGACGAAAAAACTTTAGTTAAAATAAAATAAAAACAGAAGATTTTTCCTTAAGAGAACGGAACACGAACTCAATTGAACAGCGATTCATTCGCTAATAACGTGATCACGAAACGAGAGAAACAAGACGAAGAAATCCTTTGAACACGACAGAGAACAAAGCAAAGACGAAACACTCCAGTCAGGAAACGCCGCACAACAAATCAATTTTAAACAACTCTTTCTGACAAAGCATTTGTCATCCAGACAAACGGGCGTTATGGAATCTCATTCAATAATCATCGACTGTTCTATCAATGAGTAATAGAATTTCCCTAATTCCCAAGACGACGAAACTGTTGGGGAGAAATTTTCAAACTACCATTACTGAATGGGCGTCCGAGTTCTGCTAAGTGGCTCAGCACAATAATCCTTTTAACAATATTAGTTTATAGATTAACTATACCTTTATAGTTGATTATTGTTACAGGACCCTCTTCATTATTCACTATCTATAGGTTTTGTATCATTGTTATTCTATCTTTACGACTGTAGTGGCCGATGTGGTAACGTCCCTGACTGGTGAACGCCAGACTGGGGTTCGAGTCCATCTCAGAGTCGCGAGTTTCTTTGGTCACTGCAACCTCACCATCCTTGTGAGCTAATGATGGGAGTGTTTGGGGAGCCTATAGGTCTATCTGCTGAGTCATCAGCATCCATTGCCTGGCCCTCCCTGGCCCCAGCAGGGGTGGAGAGGGGGCTTGGGTGCTGATCATATATATGGTCAGTTTCTAGGGTATTGAAATGCTTGATAGGGCAATGTCACTGTCCCTTGCCTCTGCCATTCATGAACGGCCTTTAAACCTTTCAATTTGATTAATTATGTTTGCTGCAGTGAATTGACCAACACTCAAATTTCTTTTCACATTTTCAAATATAAAACAAAACGAGAGAGAGAGAGAGAGAGAGAGAGAGAGAGAGAGACGAGAGAGAGAGAGAGAGAGAGAGAGAGAGAGAGACTCATTTCACTAAAATCTCTCTCTCTCTCTCTCTCTCTCTCTCTCTCATTTTATTTTAACGTACATATGAAAATGTAACATGAAATTTCAGAGAGAGAAAGAGAGAGATTGTGGATGATTGACTCAATTTACAAATCTCTCTCTCTCTCTCTCTCTCTCTCTCTCTCTCTCTCTCTCTCTCTCTCATTTTGTTTTAACTTATATGTGAAAATGTAATATGAAATTTCAGATCTCTCTCTCTCTCTCTCTCTCTCTCTCTCTCTCTCTCTCTCTCCTCGGAGGACAGAAAAGAGATTTTACTAGATTTCCCATATAAAAAAGGATTGATTGTTTATTTATTTAGAGCTCATGGAGGCGGTTATATAAGAGAGTGAATCTATAATCCATCAAAAGGTCTGTTTATCCTACTAGCCAGATTATAGTTGCGTTTAAGAGGCTTTATTGGACATGTAGGCTATAAACGCCTGTTTTTTTTATTTCTTTTTTTTTTGGATACATACATGTGTGTGCATCTGTGTTTATATATATATATATATATATATATATATATATATATATATATATATATATATATATATATATATATTTGATACATACATGTGTGTGTGCAGCGTTTAAGAGGCTTTATTGAAAATGTAGGTTGTAACCGCCTGTTTTTTTTTTCATACATACATGTGTGTGTGCATCTTTGCTTTTTATATATATGCGATACATACATGTGTGTGCGCAGCGTTTGAAAGGCTTTATTGAACATGTAGGTTGTAAACACGTGTTGTTTTTTTTTTGTTTTTTTTTTTACATACATGTGTGTGCATCTATGTATTTTTATACATATACGATACATACATGTGTGTGCAGCGTTTGAAAGGCTTTATTGAACATGTAGGTTGTAAACGCGTTTTCTTTTTTATACATACATGTGTGTGCATCTGTGTTTATATATATATATATATATATATATATATGTATATATATACATACATATATATATATATATATATATATATATATATATATATATATATATATATATATATGATACATACATGTGTGCAGCGCATGAAAGGCTTTGTTGAACATGTAGGTTGTAAATGCCTGTTTTATACGTACATGTGTGTGAATCTGTGATTGTACATATATTTGATACATACATGTGTGTGCATCTGTTTATTATATATATTTGATACATTCATGTATGTGTATCTGTGTTTTTTCATATATATATATATATATATATATATATATATATATATATATGATACATACATGTGTGTGCATCTATGTTTCTGGATGCAATGCCAATTCACACTTAAAAATTTACCGTAAGAAATCGGTAAACATCCTGGAATAAATGTTGCCAGGCATTTACCGTTTTAAAAACGGATGTATTGACGGAAAGGAGTGATATTAAGATCACCAACCCATAAAAGATAATAACTAAGTAGGGTACAAAATACGGTCGCTCGTATTTTACTGAAATACGGCTGACAACAGTAGAATTCTACAGAGAATTTCCGATTATAATTACGGATTTTTAAGATTGTAGGCTCCCGCCATACATGAAATGTCTCGCTTTTTTTTTTTTCAAATCTGGTCACATTAGGTTAGAACAAAGATACTAGAGTAGATAATTATATTCAAAGGCTTAGTTTGGCTATGGAGAATTCATTATGTTATATGAGAAATGTCTATGTGAAATATTTTTAAAAGAAATTACTTCTAGAATTGTATCCAGAGAAGTAATTTGGTTTCTCTACGTTGATGATTTTGTTCTGTGTTTGGCAGCTTCAAGAGAAATTATTCAGGAATTTCTTTAGCAGAAATTGAATAACTTAGTTCAATTTATAAAAAACATATTAATGTGTTTGCATGTTTGTCAGTATCAATATATAATTCCTTATCATCTTCCTTTAATTATTGAACAAATAGAAATTTTTGTAATGCTGAAGAATTTGCTATTTAGGTAACCGTAATTCTCCGTCTCTCTCAAAATATTCTCAATTTTTTTTCTTTCCAGGGATTGGAGGACCTGGAAGAACTGGCCATACGACGATGTAAACTGGACAGCCTTCCCCCCGGAAGTCTCTCCGCCTTGAGCCGCCTCAAGGAGCTAGAAATAACGACCCACAATGGCGACTGGGCCGCCCTAGCTATGGATGTGGTCGAAGGGTCGCTGCCATCCCATCTGGAGAGGGTCTCCCTCGCCCACAACAACATCTGGACGATGCCCCCAATGGCCCTGTGTGGGAGGAGTCTCGGTCATCTGGATCTAGCCAATAACCACCTGCAGGATATCCAGGTTCTTGGGTTCACCGGGAGGGTGTATCCTTCCGCGTCGTCGCTGAACATCTCCAACAGCAGCTTTCACTTGCAGGAAGTGTATGTGACGGATGATTCAACAGAGTATTCGGATAATGACTGTGGCCAGGCACTGCAAGAGCTGCTCCTGGATTATAATGACTTGGTGAGGCTTCCCGCGGGTGGTTTCCGGGTCTTGGCCGGTCTCCGCGAGCTACATATTCGCAACAACGATATCAGGCTTATATCAAGTGAAGCCTTTGAAGGGCTTAAAGCCTTACAAAAACTCTATTTATCTAATAATCATATCATTGTTTTACAGAATGGAACTTTTCTTGATAATTCACAGTTAGAGGGTTTGTATCTAAACAATAACACATTAAGTTCACTTAGTTCAGGCGTTTTTGTGGGTTTGAAGGAGTTACAGGTACTCGATCTATCATATAATAGATTGTGGTTCGATGACGATGAAGAAGACCTATTCAAAAACCTACATAGATTAGTAATCCTCAATCTATCCCACAACTCTCTCTCTAGAATTCCATCCCATCTACTCAGCGATCTTACTTCTCTCCAACAACTAGATCTCTCTTTCAATTTCCTTTCCAATCTTAATACTGAAAGTCTCAACTTCCTTTCAAACTTATATTCCTTAGACGTATCCAGTAATCAGTTACATTCTGTTAAGGAAATTAGTTTAAGAGGACTTGTTGGGTTAAGTATTCTTGATCTGACCAACAACTCCATAACTGACATACATCCAAACGCTCTACATCACAGCTCGAATTTGAAAGAGGTTTACCTTGCTGCTAATCAGTTGCAGTCTATCCCCAGTGCTCTTCAGAATCTTTCTTTTTTAAAGATCATGGACATTAGCAAAAATGAGATAGTTAGTATCCAGCCTTTCTTATTTCGCGACCTCAGGAATTTAGAACACCTTGACATTAGCGTTAACAAAATGAGTGGCCTGTCAGAAGGATCATTTAATGGTCTTTCAAACTTGCAAACTCTTAACCTTTCATCTAATTATATAAGAACACTAAGTGATGGATCATTTAATGGTATCCCTAAAATTAGAGAGCTTATTATATCGAAAAATGAACTGAATGACATAAACGGTATTTTTGCTGGACTTGAACACCTAGAAGTGTTAGATTTGGCAGAAAATAACATAAAGATGTTTGATTACGCTTTTATTCCAAGACTGCTTATGAAACTCATCCTAAAAAGAAATCGGATTCAGAAGCTTGGAAACTTCTTCAAAGTGCATGGCATATTAACGCTGGAAGTCATTGATGCGAGTCACAATGCAATACAGAAATTAACAGAAGTGTCACTTCCAAACACCATAAGAGAAGTTATTCTTCACAATAATGAAATCAGTGTTATTCTCCCAAATACGTTCCGTGATAAAAGCGCTCTTCAGGTATTAGATATAAGGATGAACTTGCTAAGAAAGCTTGATCCACAGTCAGTCAGTGTTAGAGGCATGGCTGGAAACCAAGCACAAGCTCAGTTGTCCCTCTCTGGAAACCCACTACAATGTGACTGCGAGATGGAATGGCTTTTTGGATCCTCTGGCATTCCTCAGACAACACCAGTAGCAACAGAGGTGACGTTTTTGCAGCCTCGCGTTAATGACTTGGCTCTGGTTACCTGTACGTTATCGCATTCACGCACAGGTTCCACAGTCTTGACTCGAGTGCTTGAAACAACTCCTGAAAATTATCTGTGCCCGTATGAGACTCATTGCTTTGCAATTTGTCACTGCTGCGATTTCATTGCATGCGATTGTCAGATGAAGTGTCCAAGTGAATGTTCATGTTTTCATGATGACACTTGGTCTATAAATCTGGTTGACTGTTCTGGAGGAAATTTGAATCAGTTACCAGATAAGGTACCAATGGATGCTACAATAGTTCTGTTAGATGGAAACAACTTTGAAATTCTACATGCTCATCCATTCATTGGTCGACATAGCATACAACAATTGTATTTGAATAATTCCCAAATAAAAACTCTACACAATCGTACATTTCACGGTCTGACATCTCTGAGGTCTCTGCATTTGCAAGATAATATGATAGTACACCTAAAAGGCTTCGAGTTTTCTGGTCTTGGACAGCTTAAGGAACTTTACCTTCAAAATAATCGTCTATCTTTTATTAACAATGCTACTTTTGCTGACCTGGAATCCTTGGAAATATTGAGATTAGACAATAATTTCATTATTGATTTTCCTGTTTGGCTCCTAAGTAAGAATGTTTTCTTAACTCAAGTGTCAATTGCCAATAATCCATGGAAGTGTGACTGTCAGTTTGTTGAATCTCTCAGGGAATGGGAAAGCCACACGTCAAATCTGTTATTAGATCCCGAAAGTGTTTTCTGTGTTCACAGCAGTTCAGGTGTTGTTGGATCTGGCATCATTCTTCCTGGTTTCTCTTGCACCAAATCTCAACATGGTGTCATGAGGTATCAGTTTGGTCAACAAGAACTTCCATTTCTTGCAGGCAGTCTATGTGGTGGCGTTGCTCTCATTAGCGCACTGGTCGTCGTAGCAATGCTAATTGCTAGGCGCAGTGCATCAACAGCAAGTAAACTTGGAATTAATGATTCTCAAAATTACTGCCAAGAGGAGGATGGTAAAGTCTTTGATGCTTATATAAGCTACAGTGCTAATGATGCAAGTTTTACAAGAGATGTTTTAGCTACAAAACTTGAAAATAGCTGTCCTAGCTACAAGCTCTGCTTGCATTCCAGAGATTTTACTGAGAATAGTAGATTGTCGGAGTTTATATCACAGTCGATAAGCTTCAGCAGAAGAACAATAATAGTTCTTTCCAAAAATTATATTGATAATGAATGGAAAAATGCTATATTTAAGAAAGCACATACAGATAACTTGAAGGAGAGTGATACAAACATAATTGCCATTTACCACGATGGTGTGTCTTATTCATCTTTTGATGCAGATTTAAAGTCTGTCCTTAAAAACAGTACAAAGATTTACTGGGGAGATAAACATTTTTGGAAGAAACTAACAAATTCAATGCCACAAAAACAGACATATACAAACATACCAGTTTACATGTCTGATAACACATACAAACCCACAATGCCTTCTCCCATAACACAGCCTGCATCAACAATGCCCTCCTCTTCTTCCGTCCTTACCAGTACATCAGGTCTTACAACACCTTCAGATATGAGCAGAAAACCTTGTTATCAACAGGAAAATATAGAAACATATACTTCCCCACCACCCCCGAGGCCATGTTATGCCTCTCCATTGCCTTGCGACTATATCGTAATGCAAGGACAAGAGTGTAATGACCTAGAGTGCCCTTGTCATAACCAGTCTAGTAATGCCTTTGCTTTCACAAATGGTGACAGCTCTTCCCTCCATACGTATTCTTCCCTTGATGCATTTGCTAACAGCCTACCCCAAACCTCATCCTTGGAACCCTTCACTCCGCGAGCGACGTCCCCATCAAGCAATCACTATAGTGTCATTGATGTGCCTATAAGAAGAACCGTCCGAGAAAGCAAGAAGAAGAAAAAGAGGCCTCAGAGTCAGGCAGGTCCTTCTGCCACATTAGAACCCAATGAAGACTCTACAAAGCACCAAACCCAGAGTGACACTTTTAGAAGGACCAAAAGTCTACGAATTTCTAAGCATAAGAAAGATCGCAGTATTCCAGGCACTGCGGGGTCTCTTAGGGATTATCCTTGCGAGCAATATACAGATCCCATACCCACCTCAGTGAACAGCTGTGATGGTCTCAATACCCACAGCATAATGAATGCTAATGATTTGTACATAGGCCTTGCTGATTCACCTCCAGAACCTACAGCACTGAGCGAAGAGTGCTTCGTCTAGTCCAAAAGACTGTGATTCATTACAAGTAGTTTTTATCGTCACTATCTTCATCACAAATGTATCTACATATACAGTATATATTTTGCTTTACATGCAAACAGACCCCCAAATACATTAATTCATTTATATATATATATATATATGTATATATATGTATATATATGTATATACATATTCATAAATATATATATTACACGTTGTATACAGACTCAGGCATGAATATATTTATAGTCACATATAGTCATGCACAAATTGATTAATTAATGTATACTCACCTTGGGGTAAACATATATCCCTCTACTATTCAAGGCACTCAGGTCCTCAGGCTATGGGCAAACCAGTGATTTCACACTAGCACACACATAATGTTTATTACTCTTTCCAGACAGATATGTTAACTTGGACATGTGAAATATCCATCCATAAGTTGTGTATGCTGCCTTCTGTGTCAGAATGATTCGATAGAATTATTTTTATCTTTGGAATTGGATTTCTATGAACCAATAAACCTTGAAACTATAAGCATTCTGTGTTAGTTATCTTAATTGGATTGGGCTTGGCAACAGGCCACTGAGTACCTCTTCTGGAGGCTTTTTCGACCGAAACTACTACAAGGCCTACTCGTATACTCACCAGTGTGTATTTAATTGGTGGAATTACGTAGCTTCCCTTCGAAATACGGAACAAACTCCTTTTAACAAGTAGCACTCAAGAGAGTAAAATTCTTCTGTGGATCTTTTTCTTTATTTTTTTTTTCCTCTGTCGATTCCTGGCAGGAGACGAAAGAGTTGAAATTCGTATCCCATTTAGTGAATTCTTCGACCTTCTTGCCGTCGTTTAGTTTAGCATTGTGCTGCAACGGACAACGAATTGCATCTGCCCCAGTTACGAGATTGGCTGGGTCTTTTTTTAAAGAAATCTCAAATATAACAAGCTTTTGAAAACATATGAATATAGATTCATGTTATCTACAGTCTGGAGAGAGAGAGAGAGAGAGAGAGAGAGAGAGAGAGAGAGAGAGAGAGAGAGAGAGAGAGATTGAACTTTTGTTACCTTGGTTATATAACAGTTGAAGGAAATCGTATTTAGTGATAATCAACACTGGATTTATCGTCATCAAAACGTTCCTTGGTGTGTCCGACTACGTAAGGTTTTCGTCAAAAACAAGTTTATTGTAAACTGAAGATCATAAATACATACATATGTATATATACATACACATACTGTACAGTATATATATACATACACACACACACACACACATATATATATATATATATATATATATATATATATATATATATATATATATATATATCACAGACACATACATCCAAATATATATATATATATATATATATATATATATATATATATATATATATATACTGTATATATATCCATATACATACATACATACATACGTACACTCGGCTAGAGTACTGCGTCATTCAGGCCACAGTGTGAAGGAATGACTCACTCCCAGCATTTATGACTAACTGAACAGATACAACCTGGGTAAAGAACACACGTAAGAAATCAATTGAATCTCAGCAATGCGGTCCAACCCTTTTTTCCCTCTTTTATTCTTCTTTCTTCTCTTTTTCCGTTATCTTTCAGCAATGTTTTTGAGTTACGTCTTGTTTAGCAATTCTTTCTCACTTTATTCCTTTTTCCTCTTTATTTCTTCTTTCTTCTCTTTTTCCATTATCTTTCAGTAATGTTTTGAGCTACGTCTTGTTTAGCCCTGAGTAGCGATTTAAAGCTTTCATATGCATGTTCTGAAAATAAATAATTACCTAAAACTTGCTATCTTCCAAAAGTTCAAACTTGTAGCAAATGTTTTTAGGTTTAACATACTGGCATAAGTCTCTTTTTATAGTTTATATATGAAAGATGTTTTAATGCTGTTATTGTTCTTATCTTAATTTTTCATTGCTTCTCTTAGTTAATTTATTTCCTTATTTCCTTTCCTCACTGGGCTAATTTTTCCCTGTTAAAGCCTTTGGGCTTAAAGCATCCTGCTTTTCCACCTAAGGTTGTAGACTGAAGGTTTCACTATCTTCCAAGAGTCTTTTTTTATAGATTTGTACGTATGCATATTCGATCTTCCAAATGACAAATTATGGTGAAATTACACGGAAAAATTTAAACCTGTTTTCATAGACATATTCATATTATTTCAAATGACTGATTATCTTATCAATTCATTGAAGGAACATTTCAATTGCATTGTGCACCAGTCAAGGAAAGGTGAATTTTTTAATCTATAACAAAACTACGGAAAAGAAAAATTCTATTTTTTTATATATCGCAATGCTGAATAAAGTATAGAGGATGTACCTGCCACAAATATGTTGCTCTTTGTTCGTTGTTTGTTCCACCCAAGCTAGGACCAGGCAGGGCCAGGCAATGGCTGCTGATGACTCAGCTGGTCTATAGACTCCCCCCCCCTCCCGCATCCCTAGCTCACATGGATAGTAAGGTTGCAAAAACTAAAGGAACTGACGAGTCTGAGCGAGACTCGAACCCCCGACTGGCAATCAGCAAATGAGGCAAAATAGATAGCAGCAGAAGGTTACAGACAGATAAGCAGAGGCAGGGATTTCAGTCAAAATGAAGCAGTCATGTACTTTGCAATATCCATGTGGTGTAGACGTGCTGTGCGTGGTCCAGAATGTTCTTTGATGCATACTTCTAAAGCAAAAACTACTCTTATTAACGTATTGTTAATTTATGGTGAAACTAAACAACATAATTGTTACCAACTCTTGGCTGGTTATTAGTGACTGAACAGCAGCCAGTGCAGTGATTATTCCAGTTGGAGAGAGAGAGAGAGAGAGAGAGAGAGAGAGAGAGAGAGAGAGAGAGAGAGAGAGAGAACGTTTATATCTCAAGCCTACTTCTATTTGGACTCAGGAGTTAAAATGGTATAATGGTAAGGAATGATAATCAGAAGATAAGCCTATAGATTGGTCTCTTTTGTGATGTTTTTGAATCCTTCGCTTAAAGAAGTTGTTCGTCTGACATTTCCTTCATTTTATCTCTTTCCCTTTTACTTGCCCTGTTAAAAAAACCCTAATTTTAATCGGAAATTCTCCGTAAAAATGTATTGTTCTCAGCCGTATTTCAGTAAAATACAGGTAACCGTAATTTTACCCTACTTTGTTATTATCTATTTACGGATTGGTGACCGGAATATCACTCCTTAACGTCAATATATCCGTTTTCAAAACGGTAAATGCCTGGCAACCTTTATTCCAGGATTTTTACCATTTTTTATGGAAAATTTTTAACAGGTTGGATTGGTGGTGAGAAAGTTATGAAAACAAGATGTACAGAAGGATACTTTATAATCAGATGAGATGAATCACTGGATTAGAAAAGTCAGTATATGTGTAAGATAGATTTGCTGGCACAAGATTTCTAAGAATTTTCGACGTACTGTCTTCTGTATTGGTGTTTAAAGCCCTCTATACTATGTAAGATATCTCTCTCTCTCTCTCTCTCTCTCTCTCTCTCTCTCTCTCTCTCTCTCTCTCTCTCTCTCTCCAAAACCAAGACTTCTAAGGGTTGTTTAATCAGTGCATACATATATAATTATACCAATGAATTGATTGGTAGAGTGATTAACATCCATCTGAAGTTCGTATATCTAAATGTGACATTCTCTATGGCAGAGAAGGAATGGAGAAATTAGTGGAAGCTAAGCCAAGATGTAGCATAAATGATACGTTTAAACTTTCACCATAGACGTTTAATAATATTGTCTTCCATACAGAATGGATTATGTTATAGATAGACCAGGGAACACAAGACCTGCCACAGTTATCCAATACCCTGAGCGAATTGCACTGTATATGAGTTTTGAAGCCCTATTTATCTTTTCTGTCCTTGCGATTTTCGCAATTCAGTTATTAACACCACAATACATCATAAGTAATTTCCTTTGTGAATCCCCGTTTCAATGACCAACCACGAAGATTTGTTTTCCCTCTGAGTAATTGTTTATGGTGATTACATGCGATTCCATTATACAATGGTGCCATCTGTCATTCAAATCACCAGGCGATTCATTTACAAACCACCAGCCACTGTCCTTCATTTTACCAGTAAGTTACTGGGTGCTTTGCAGAACTGCTTGAGCTGAAACTGACCTCGAAATGTGCGAGGTCTTTGTTGTGAGCAGAGTCTCGAAATGTGCGAGGTCTTTGTTGTGAGCTGAGTCTCGAAATGTGCGAGGTCTTTGTTGTGAGCTGAGTCTCGATATGTGCGAGGTCTTTGTTGTGAGCTGAGTCTCGAAATGTGCGACAACTAGATTCATCTGTTGATATTCGTCTTCCCTTAATGTTTCGTGTGGTGTGACATTGATTATACGGATTGCACAATGTTCTTCTACTACGGTACAGACATGCGTGAATACATGCAAGAGATGGTAATGTTTATAGTCCGTATGCTATGTATATATTACATACGTGTAACAATTGTTTATATGTTCCTGCATATATGTGTATATATACACACATATATATATACAGTATATATATATATATATATATATATATATATATATATATATATATATATATATATATATGAGTATGTGTATATATAAATATATACTCATATATAAATACATATATATACACATACATATATATATATGTGTGTGTATGCATATCTGTGTATATATATATATATATATATATATATATTATATATATATATATATATATATATATATAATGTATATACACATATGTATGTGTGAATTTCCAAGAATGATCGATCCAACAACACCCATTTTAAACGACCGTGCGACGACATATTCCAACATATTTTAAACAGTTCTCAAATTCAGAATCAAATTCTAACATCGGTTCTTGGAGCTGTTATTACCATTGATTTCAGACGCAGATTATCCATCATTACCTAATATTTTACGCAAGGAGTTTTACTTTCCATCATTTTTATTATCTTCTAATCAGTGACTTCAGTTGCCAAGCGCTGCATGATAACATATTGAGTTAATTTTTCTAAATGGTTTCGTACATGATACATTTACTTGTTAACACGCACATTTCAGATATATATGACTAGTTTAATATATAAGGATTATGAAGCTTCAAACTGTTATGTTTATGGTGAATATAAATTGTTTTTTTTTCGGAGTACTGAAATACTTTTAATATACATTCAAATGCAGTACACATACACACATATAAATATATACATATATATATATATATATATATATATATATACAGTTAGAAAAATACATATATGTGTATATATACATATGTATTAATTCAGAATTATGTATATATAGTACATATATATATATATATATATATATATATATATATATACTGTATATATATATATATATGTGTGTGTATGTGTATATATATATATATATATATATATATATATATATATATATATATATATATATGAGTGTATATATGGGTCTGACCATGTGCGTGCATGTATATATTATGTATGTTGCTATTGACTGAATAACTCATCAGTATTAACATGAACAGAACATTCAGAAGATGTTTGCAGACTTCATAAGCAGAAAAACCTTTGATACGGGTAAAAAAAAAAGAAATAATTACAAATAGGACTAGAATGACTTAGAGAGAGAGAGAGAGAGAGAGAGAGAGAGAGAGAGAGAGAGAGAGAGAGAGAGAGAGAGAGAGAGAGAGAAAGAAATTGATTGATTGATTGATTACTTGGCGATCTCACATCACGATAGTTCGATCTTTTCTCAATCAAATACATTTTTTTAATTCCTCTATATTTCCATATTCTAGAATACATAAAAAATACAATCAGTATGTCGCAATGTATTTACAAAAATGGAATGACATACCTGGTCCATATTAGAAGTCAGGAAATGGCTAAACTGAAGTGTCATCATAGAATATCGGGAATTTCTAAACTGGAATCATGATATTAGTATATCGGGAATTACTAAACTGAAGTGTCATAATATTAGAATATCAAAAATTGCTAAACTTAAGTTTCATCATATTAGAATATTGGTATTTACTAAACTAAAGTGTCATCATAGAATATCGGGAATTGCAAAACTGAAGTGTCATCATAGAATATCGAGAATTGCTAAACTGAAGTGTCATCACAGAATTTGGGGAATTACTAAACTGAAGAGTCATCATATTATAATATCGGGAATTGCTAAAGTGAATTGGCATCACAGAATTTGAGGAATTGCTAAACTGAAGTGTCATGCTAGAATATCGGGATTGCTAAACTGAAGTGTCATCATATTAGAATATCGGGAAATACTAAACTGAAGTGTCATCATAGAATATCGGGAATTGCTAGACTGAAGTGTCATTATATTAGAATATAAAAAATTGCTAAACTGAAGTGTCATCATATTAGGATATTGGGAATTACTAAACTGAAGTGTCATCATAGAATATCGGGATTGCTACACTGAAGTGTCATTATATTAGAATATGAAAAATTGCTAAACTGAAGTGTCATTATATTAGAATATAAAAAAATTGCTAAACTGAAGTATCATCATAGACTATCGGGAATTACTAAACAGAAGTGCCAATTGCTGTACCTTTTAACTCATGAGGCAATACCAGAGGGACGAGGTCTTCAATAATGTACCAATATTGCTCATGGGAGCATCCGAGAGTTTAAATAAAAGAGAAACGGGGGTTAACGACCTGGTGCCCAAACCAGAGCCCTGGAAACTCTTTCACATTCAAATTTACATTCTCTTAACGAGGTGGCAATGTCGCCAGTGCCTGATCCTGACCACAGTGCCAAGCTATGTGCAGAAACAAAGTGCCAGAGTCAATGTGGGCTGAAATGTGTAAAAAAAATTGTTGATCGATTCTGTATGTCCTCATACTGATAATAACCATATTGTTTTATTCCTCATAAATTTGTGTTATATGCTCTCTCTCTCTCTCTCTCTCTCTCTCTCTCTCTCTCTCTCTCTCTCTCTCTCTCTCTCTCTCTCATATTGTTGATCGATTCTGTATTTCCTCATACTGATAATAACCATGTTGATTTGTGCCTCATAAATTTATGCTATATGTGCTCTCTCTCTCTCTCTCTCTCTCTCTCTCTCTCTCTCTCTCTCTCTCTCTCTCTCTCTCTTGTTGTGCTATTTGGGAATGGTAGAAATTTCCTTTGACCCACGTTCAAAATTCCTTTCATACCCGCTTTATCTGTTAAATGGAACCACCTCCACTTCGTCGCAACCTTTTTGTAATGTCATATTTGGCATAACACTTACATAAATACGTTGGTTTTGGGGGATGTTGACTGTATATATATATATATATATATATATATATATATATATATATATATATATACATATATATATACGTGTGTGTGAATATGTCTGTATGGACAGTATATAAATATATATGTATATATATCATTATATATATATATATATATATATATATATATATATACATATATATATGTATATAAATGTATCTATATATATGTGTGTGTATGAAGTATATATATATATATATATATATATATATATATATATATATATATATATATATAAATTATATATATACATGTATATATATATATATATATATATATATATATATATAACTCACTTGTGAGTTTAAATCTCAGTCTATGCCTCTCTTTGCCTGTCCCTGAGAACTGAACCAGAATATGTATCCTTCCTTCCTTTCCTGTATTTTCCTTCAACGCCTGTTTTCCTGGATTTAGTTTTAACTCCTCTTTGTAAGTAAAGTGTAAATTTGTATAATAATTGTATATCTAGTCAATGAGATAAATAATATATAAAGAAATCTAAGAGTAATTGTGATTTTTTTTCCTAAATAAAAGGTATATATACATATAATGGAGTTTTGCTTGCCTAAAATTAGCATAATTCTTTTCAAGGTGGAAAAATGAGGTTTTTTTTTTTCAATGGAAAGAGAGCTCTGGAATTCGAGATTAGAATTCTTTTTTTTTACTTTTCATTAATGAAGTTTATATATTTCTCGTCCTTTTTTATTTCCTTTCTGTTTCCCCTTTTTGATATTTCCTTTTACGTCTTTCAAAGCAGATTTTTTTTTCTTTTTTTTTTTGGCTGAATTGAAAAATGAGTTTCATGCATTTTATAACGAATTTCTTTATTAAAATCTAGTGGTTTCATTTATTTCACATTTTATACATTTCTATGATCTTTGTTATTATTATTATCATTATTATTATTATTATTATTATCATTATTATTATTATTATTATTATTATTATTATTATTATTATTAGCTAAGCCATAACCCTAGTTGGAAACGACCGAATGCTATAAGGCCAAGAATTACAACAGGGAAAAATTATGATAATGCTAGTTATTATCAGTAGTAGTAGTAGTAGTAGTAGTAGAACTAGTAGCAGTAGTAGTAGTAGTGATGTTTTCGACATTAGTGGTATGTAATTGTTGCTCATAGCATTGTATAGAATACTGAACACAAAAAAATGCTTTCACAAAAGTTAGAAAAATATTAAAAAAAAAAAAAAAAAAAAGGCTGAATGAAACAGAATACCATTGTGGGAAATATTCACCACAAAGAGAAAGAAAAAAAATGAATAAAAAAAAAAGACCTAAAAATAAGTGACTGATTGATCTATCCAAAATACTGTTTCGTAAAATACGAGGGAAGTCTTTGCTCCAAGATAAATCTTCGCACAAACACACACACACACACAATATACATATATATATATATATATATATATATATATATATATATATATATATATATATATACATACATGTATATACAGTGTATATATAAATATACATATATAGATATATATGTGTGTATATATATATATATATATATATATATATATATATATACATATATATATATATATATATATATATATATATATATATATATATATATATGTATATTTATATATATATATATGTATGTATGTATATATATCCATGTATAGATTTATATGTGTATATATGCATATATCATATATACACATATGTGTATACATATATATATATATATATATATATGTATATTTATATATATACACTGTATATATACATATATATATATATATATATATATATATATATATATATATATATATATATATATACATAGTATTCCATGCATCTAAACAAGACTCTGGGAGTATCAACTTTCGATGGTCTCTAGGTCCTCACGGCCTTAGGAATCACACTTTACAAATTTAACTTGTGGAATTTATTATCCAATTTCCGCCTGTCAATTTCGCTCCAAGTTTTGTGTGTTATACCATGATTCTAGTTTTAGCTGCAAAAAAAAAAAAAAAAAAAAAAAAAAAAAACATTAAAAAAAAAGAAAAAAAAATATTCAAGGTGAATCAAAACAGTAAAAAACAGAAAATCTATTTCTGACAAACAATCTGTGGATGGGGGGAGAGAGAGAGACTACTATACTAGTTGGAAAAACATTCTGAGAGTGCAGACATTCGTCACGGCACCTTATTTCTGTCGACCTTTTGCTCGACCTTGACCTTGATCTTTGATCTAGGGGCTTTTAAAATTGAATCAATTCCATGTCTCAACTTAAGAATTAATCCCTGAAAGTTTCAATACTCTGTGAGTAAAATTATGGCCAGGAAGTTGTTCACAAACAAACAGACAAACAGGGGCGAAAATATAGCCTCCTTCCAACAGATATCATAAAGGCTACCATGACCCCTGGCTAGTACAGGGGTAACGTGTTCGCTTAGCATTCCCATGGCAGCAGATCGATCCCAGCCCAAGACCATGAGTTCAAGCTGTTTACTGGGGGAGGCCACAGCTATGTTTGGGCACCACATTAGGGGATTGGGCTTGCCCGGCTGACGTTCTGGCGAGCATCTACTCTGATGGAACTGGAACTGAACGAGACACCTTTACCTTTACTTTAAACATGGAAGCAGGCGGTACTGGAATTCTGATATCTCAAAAACGACATTTTCCACAAATTTCTTGACAAACATTGATGTGATTTCGAATTTCAAGTACTTACTCCATCTACCGCCATTAGTTAGCACAAAACTAATCGTGTATTCTCAAATTGCAATATACATAATTGCATAGTATTAGATACATATGCAGAAGTATTCTCATATTCTCATTGTTCTCTAGTCTTGGGTAGTGCCATAGCCTCTGTACCATGGTCTTCCATTGTCTTGGGTTAGAGTTTTTGTGCTTGAGGGTACACTCGGGCACACCATTCTTTCTTCTTTCTCTTCCTCTTGTTTTGTTAAATTCTTTATAGCTTATAAAGGAGATATTTATTTTAATGTTGTCACTCTTCTTAAAATATTTCATTTTCCTTTTTCCTTTCCTCACTGGGTTATTTTACCTGTTGGAGCCTCTGAGCTTGTAGCATCCTGCTTTTCCAACAAGGGTTGTAGCTTAGCAAGTAATAATAATAATAATAATAATAATAATAATAATAATAATAATAATAATAATGTGGGCTTATAGCATTCTGATTTTCCAACTAAGGCTGTAGCTTTGTTAATAATAATAATAATAATAATAATAATAATAATAATAATAATAATAATAATAATAATACTCACGTAACTGAATGATCCATTTGATATTCCTAGGCCTTTGATTATTGGTTTGAATTTCCCCATTTATAAATTGATAACAAAATCGTTTTTGTGATTTCCTTTATATCATTTAAAAAGTTCAGTTTCAGGTAAATTTTAACCTATAGTCCATTTCTTTTAGCGAGTCATATTTGCACCGACTCACAACAGTACCCTTTTAGCTCGGAAAAGTTTCCTGGTCGCTGATTGGTTAGAATTATCTTGTCCAACCAATCAGCGATCAGGAAACTTTTCTGAGCTAAAAGGGCACCCCTGCGAGTCGGTGCAAGTATGACTCGCTAAAAGAAATGGACTGTAAGTTCTAACCTACTTTAGTTCATTAATACCTCTCGTGGTGAAAACAACGCTGTACTTTTATTTCTCTATCAAAGTAACAAATCTATTGATGATTATTTGCATCCAGTGAGATTCTCCTGATAGGTTATAATGATCATAAGCTATGATAAAGAAGGTTTGAAATCAAGGAAGTGATTTTTTTTTTTACTTTTCGATGCAACGGACAAAATTACTGGGTTAAGGTTAAGGTTAAGGTGTCTGGTTTCAGTTCCAGTTCCATCAGAATAGATGCTCACCAGAACGTCAGCCGGGCAAGCCCAACGCCCCAATGTGGTGCCCTACCACCGCAGTGGCCTCCCCAGTAAACAGCTTTCATTAAAAGGTTAAAGGTATCTGGTTTCAGTTCCAGTTCCACCAGAATAGATGCTCACCAGAACGTCAGCCGGGCCAGCCGAACACCCCACTGTGGTGCCCTACCACAGCAGTGACCACAGTAAACAGCTTAAACTCCCAGTCCTGGGCTGGGATTGATCTGCTGCCATGCAAATGCTAGGCAAACACGTTACCACTGTACTAGCCATGAGGCTAGCCAGGGTTGGTTACATCTGCTGAGAATTTTAGGCTTTCCTTGCTATAAGCCCATGGGCTCCAACAGGGAAAAATAGCCCAGTGAGGAAAGGAAATAAGGAAATAAACTGCAAGAGAAATTATTATTATTATTATTATTATTATTATTATTATTATTATTAGCTAAGCTACAACCCTAGCTGGAAAAGCAAGATGCTATAAGCAAAAGGGCTTCAACAGGGAAAAATAGCCCAGTGAGGAAAGAAAATAAGGAAATAAATAAACGATATGAGAAAAAATTAACTTTTTTTTAAGAACTAGTGAGTTAAAACTCGCATACATCAAAAAGTCAGGTACTAGTCTTTCCATCTCGATGTTATCTGTTTATTCGGACGCGAAATATTTCATTAATGGAAGCCTTCACGGGAGATATGTCAGGTCGAGTGGAAAAAAACTAAAAAAAACTGGAGAGCTGAAGCCAGGAGAGCTCTGTAGTAAGCATTTATTCATTTGGATTTCTCGTGGCTTGACATGATTCGTAAGAGGCAGACAATTCCACACTATTATTATTATTATTAGTAGTAGTAGTAGTAGTAGTAGTAGTAGTAGTAGTAGTATTAGCTAAGCTACAACCTTAGTTGGAAAACCAGAATGCTATAAGCTCACATTATTATTATTATTATTATTATTATTATTATTATTATTACCAGCTAAGCTACAACCTTAGTTGGAAAACCAGAATGCTATAAGCTCACATTATTATTATTATTATTATTATTATTATTATTATTATTATTATTATTAGCTAAGCTACAACCTTAGTTGACAAAGCAGGATGCTATAAGCCCAAGGGTTTCAACAGGAAAAAATAACCCAATGAGGAAAGGATATGATAAAGAATAAACTACAAGATAACTAATGAATAATTAAAATAAGATACCTTAGGAGCAGTAACAACATTAAAATAGATCTTTCATATATAAACTACAAAAACTAAAAAAATTAAAAAAACAGAGGAAGAAATGTAAGATAGAAATTAAATTATGCCTTAGCTCATATTTATATTTCAAGAATCGAGTCGAGTCATTAAAGGAATCGCATCATAAGAAAAAGTTGTCAGATTTAGCATTCCTTTAAATTTTTGTGACATTTGGAAGTTAATGGTAAGAAGAGGGATGCTAAACTCCAAGGATCTTCCATAAAGGAAGGTTCACACAGGATGTTTTTAACCGCAACGGACACCGCACATTTATGGCAGTATTGTTTCACTTAAAACGTTTTGACCTTAGCGGCCACGGCAAAGTAATGCCTTTTTGTATATATTTATTAACCTTTTTAGCAGTATCCAGTGTCAGATTGGACGGGCCAGCTCTGCAAGAGTCAAGTTAGACTTATTAGGCTGGTTATTCTCCTGCTTTTGATAATAGCAATAAATCTGCATTTATCTCGGAACGTCCGGCAACCGCTTGTTTGTGCGGCTCCGGCGCGCGGTGAGAACACCAAAGGCTCCGGCGTGCGGTAGAAACAGCAAAGGCTTCGCCACGCGGTGGAAACAGCAAAGGCTTCGCCGCGCGGTGGAAACAGCAAAGGCTTTGCCGAGCGGTGGAAACAGCAAAGGCTTTGCCGAGCGGTGGAAACAGCAAAGGCTTCGCCGCGCGGTGGAAACAGCAAAGGCTTTGCCGAGCGGTGGAAACAGCAAAGGCTTTGCCGAGCGGTGGAAACAGCAAAGGCTTCGCCGCGCGGTGGAAACAGCAAAGGCTTCGCCGCGCGGTGGAAACAGCAAAGGCTTCGCCGAGCGGTGGAAACAGCAAAGGCTTCGCCGAGCGGTGGAAACAGCAAAGGCTTCGCCGAGCGGTGGAAACAGCAAAGGCTTCGCCGCGCGGTGGAAACAGCAAAGGCTTCGCCGAGCGGTGGAAACAGCAAAGGCTTCGCCGCGCGGTGGAAACAGCAAAGGCTTTGCCGAGCGGTGGAAACAGCAAAGGCTTCGCCGAGCGGTGGAAACAGCAAAGGCTTCGCCGCGCGGTGGAAACAGCAAAGGTTTTGCAGCGCAGTGGAAACAGCAATGGCTTCGCCGAGTGGTGGAAACAGCAAAGGCTTCGCCGCGCAGTGGAAATAGCAAAGGCTTCGCCAAGTGGTGGAAACAGCAGAGGCTTCGCCGAGCGGTGGAAACAGCAATGTCTTCGCCGCGCGGTGGAAACAGCAATGGCTTCGCCGAGTGGTGGAAACAGCAAAGGCTTCGCCGCGCGGTGGAAATAGCAAAGGCTTCGCCAAGTGGTGGAAACAGCAGAGGCTTCGCCGCGCGGTGGAAACAGCAATGGCTTCGCCGCGCGGTGGAAACAGCAAAGGCTTCTCCGCGCGGTGGAAACAGCAAAGGCTTCGCCGCATGGGGGAAACAGCAAAGGCTTCGCCGCGCGGCGGTAACACCAAAGGCTTCGTCGCGCGGCGGAAACAGCAAAGGCTTCTCCTCGCGGCAGAAACACTAAAGGCTTCGCCGCACAGTGGAAACAGCAAAGGCTTCGCCGCGCGGCGGAAACAGCAAAGGCTTCGCCGCGCGGCGGAAACAGCAAAGGCTTCGCCGCGCGGTGGAAACAGCAAAGGCTTCGCCTAGTGGTGGAAACAGCAAAGGCCTCGCCGCGCGGTGGAAACAGCAAAGGCTCCGGTGTAGGGTGGAAACAGCAAAGGCTCCGGAGTGCGGTAGAAACAGCAAACATTGAACAATCGACCGCTCGTATCTAACCGCGCGGTGGAAAACACCCTGTGGGAAACAGGTCTTAGTTTGCAAGAATCTTCCACGTATAGAAAATTATATTTATTTCTTCACGATGTTATATTGGTGAGCGTGTGTGCGTACGTTTAAAAGGTTTAAAGACCGCTCATGAATGGCAGAGGCAAGGGACAGTGACATTGCCCTATCGAGCCAGACAATGCCATAGAGACTGACCATATATACATATGATCAGCGCCTAAGCTCCCTTTCCACCCAAGCTAGGAACAAGGAGGCCCAGGCAAGGCCAGGCAATGGCTGCTGATGACTCAGCAGATAGACCTACAGGTTCCCCGAAACGCCCCATCCTTAGCTCACAAGGATGTTGAGGTTGCAGCGACCAAAGAAACTAACTGAGCAGGACTCGAATCCCAGTCTGGCGTTCACCAGTCAGGGACGTTACCACCTTGACATTTTAGTATATAATGAAAAAAGTGTTTACAATAATGGTCAGAGAGTGGAATTATACCAAAAAGAATCAGAATACTAAGGACTCTGATGATGATAGAATTTTATTTGAAGACTGAGTCGTCTTAATATTCTCTAATCTTTCATTCCTGTCATCATTCACATCCCCGGGAGACGTTCTCACTATAGCATAATCCTCTATAAAAAGTATGAAGTAATTAACGCTTATATTTAGGAGTCACCAAAAGGTCAAAGTTCATGATGGGAGAAGTAAGAAGATCAGACTTCTATCCGTTACAAATTTCGCCATCGGAGACTTCCATTAACAAGATTAAAACTCTGCTTAAGATATTATATTTTTCCTTGTTTCCTTTCCTCACTGGGCTATTTTCCCTGTTGGGGCCACTGAGCTTATAACCTCCTGCTTTTCCAACTAGGGTTATAGCTTAGTAAGTACTGTAATAATAATAATAATAATAATAACAAATATATGAAATATTTATTTCAATGTTACTCCTCTTAAAAAATTTTATTTTCCTTGTTTCCATTCCTCACTGGGCTATTTTCCCTATTGGGGCCCCTGGTCTCATAGCATCCTGCTTCTCCAGCTAAGGTTGTAGCTTGGTAAGTAATAATAATAATAATAATAATAATAATAATAATCTTTTCTCTTTTCATTGACAGCCTTGCTGTTAAAAATGCTCGGATTAGTCAGCTTTCTCTTGTATAAATAATGCAGATTAAGTTGTGTGCCACTTTAGAGTTAAGCGACTTTAATTAACATCTCCTTAGGTTGACTCGGAGATTGAAAGTGCTGATTGTTTTCAACAACTGACCATATCCATTTAATTGATCAGCTGATGGAAATGTCAGTAGAGTATGACAAACCAGCATCTATGGCATTATTATTATTATTATTATTATTATTATTATTATTATTATTATTATTAACCATAGTTGGTAAAACAAGATGCTATAAGCCCAAGGGCTCCAACAAGGAAGAATAGCCCAGTGAGGAAAGGAAATAAGGAAGTAAATAAATGAGGTGGACAAATTAACAATAAATCATTCTAAAAACAGTAACAACGTCAAAACAAATATGTCATATAGAAACTATAAAAAGACTTATGTCATCCTGTTCAACATAGAAACATTTTCTGCAACTTTGAACTTTTGAAGTTCTACTGATTCAATTACCCGATTAGGAAGATCATTCCACAACTTGGTCACAGCTGGAATAAAACTTCTAGAAAACTGTGTAGTATTGAGCCTTATGATAGAGAAGGCCTGGCTATAATATTAACTGCCTGCCTAGTATTACGAATTGGTAAAACATTGAGACAAAAATCATTTATGATAACAGCTTCTGGCTGGGCAAAGATTCGAACCTATGCCTCTTAGCCGTAACCATGTCTGTATAAATGTGTATGTGTGTATGTGGGGGGAGGTGTGAATGGGGGTGTATGTGTATGCATGTTTGTATATACAAATTAAAGGTATGTTTGTATATACAAATTAAAGGTATGTTTGTATATACAAATTAAAGGTATGTTTGTATATACAAATTAAAGGTATGTTTGTATATACAAATCAAAAGTTGTCAACTATCTTCTTCACAGAATGAGAAACTAAACAATTGAAAATTAAACTGTTAATACAATTAAATCTCTCTCTCTCTCTCTCTCTCTCTCTCTCTCTCTCTCTCTCTCTCTCTCTCATGCAATTAAGATTATTTAAAGAGAAGATCTCAGCCATCTGAGCATTATAAATGCAAATTGAACGAAAGGAATTGAAAGGAATTAATCTGGAAATATTTGACTCTTTATCTTATTTCTTTTCGTAAGTTTCAATCCACTTTCGGTGATAGAAAAAAGAAAAACCTAACTTTTAAATTCGAAGTTATAAGAGAATTCATGAACCGTCATTTTGTGGTTGAGAGAGAGAGAGAGAGAGAGAGAGAGAGAGAGAGAGAGAGAGAGAGAGAGAGAGAGAGAGAGAGAGAGAGAGAGAGAATACAACAGTCCGTGGCATATGAAATTCGATAATTAATGGTAAATCCCTTTTTATGATTGAATAAAGTACCTCGGAAATGCTATTTTCTCCGAGAGAGAGAGAGAGAGAGAGAGAGAGAGAGAGAGAGAGAGAGAGAGAGAGAGAGAGAGAGAGAGAGGAAGTAGAACTGCGCCTGTATTCTATAAATTATTTAATTCTACTAAATGTAGAACAGGCTGACATAAGTCTTTTAATATTTTATAAATGAAATATGTTTTGATGTTGATACTGTTTTTAGAATATTTTATCTTAATTGTTCATTATTTCTCATATCATATATTTATTTCCTTATTTCCTCTCCTCACTGGGCTATTTTTTTCCTGTTGAAATCCTTGGGCTTATAGCATCTTGCTTTTTCAACTAGGGTTGTAGCTTAGCTAATAATAATAATAATAATAATAATAATAATAATAATAATAATAATGATAATAAAAATAGTTAAATTCTTCTCACTTAATATTCCATTTCCTGCAATTTTAACGAATACTGTATTTAGAGATAGCAGTAGTAGATGTTGTTGTTGTTGTTGTTGTTGTTGTTGTTATAACAGTAAAATTCTACTAACTCTTAATATTCCGTTTCCAGCAATCTTGACGAATAATTAGAAGCAATAGTTGTTGTTGTTGTCACTATTGTTATTATAACAATTAAATCCTTCTCACTCTTTAGAGGTAGTAGTAGCAGTTGTTGCTGTTGTTGTTGTAGTTATTGTTGTCACTGTTGTAATAGTTATTGTTGTAGTTATAGTTGTTACTGTTGTAATAGTTATTGTTGTAGTTAATGTTGTTACTGTTGTAGTAGTTATTGTTATAGTTAATGTTGTTACTGTTGTAATAGTTATTGTTGTTACTGTTGTAGTAATTATTGTTGTAGTTATTGCTGTTACTGTTGTAATAGTTATTGTTGTAGTTAATGTTGTTACTGTTGTAATAGTTATTGTTGGAGTTAATGTTGTTACTGTTGTAATAGTTATTGTTGTTACTGTTGTAATAGTTATTGATGTAGTTATAGTTTTTACTGTTGTAGTTATTGTTGTTACTGTTGTAATAGTTATTGTTGTAGTTATAGTTGTTACTGTTATAGTAGTAATTGTTGTTGTTATTGTTGTAACTGTTGTAATAGTTATTATTGTTGTTAGTTATTGTTGTTGTTATTGTTGTTACTGTTGTAATAGTTATTATTGTTGTTAGTTATTGTTGTTGTTATTGTTGTTACTGTTGTAATAGTTATTATTGTAGTTAGTTATTGCTGTTGTTATTGTTGTTACTGTTGTAATAGTTATTATTGTAGTTAGTTATTGCTGTTGTTATTGTTGTTACTGTTGTAATAGTTATTGTTGTTGCTGTTGTAATAGTTATTATTGTAGTTAGTTATTGCTGTTGTTATTGTTGTTACTGTTGTAATAGTTATTATTGTAGTTAGTTATTGTTGTAGTTATTGTTGTTACTGTTGTAATAGTTATTGTTGTTACTGTTGTAATAGTTATTGTTGTAATAGTTATTATTGTAGTTAGTTATTGTCGTTGTTATTGTTATTACTGTTATAATAGTAATAGTCACAGCAATATCATCGCACAAGCAAGTAAGGAACTTCGAGAGGCATACCGAAGATATTCCCCCATACTGAAGACACCCCTCTCCCCCCCGCCCCATACATTTATGACGACCCGTGGTTATTTCATGCTCTGGGGAACTCCAATGGCGATGTTCCGTGGGTGATACTTGTAAAACGGAACCAACTCAGTTCCTCGTCTTCGTGTATTTCTGCCATCAATGCATTTTCTCTTTATTTTCTTTCATTTCTTTTCATTTCCCCCTGTTCGTTTATTTAGTTTTCCTTGGTTTAGTTGTATTTATGTTTTTCTTTTTTATCTGTATTTCATTGGAATAAATCTATGAATTATTTCTAGCTAAGGAAATAGGGCAGCTATTGTTTTATTCATGTTAACCATATATATATATATATATATATATATATATATATATATATATATATATATATATATATATATATATATATATATATATATAAATATATATATATATATAGGTGTGTGTATATATATGATTATGTATGTAAACACGCGCACACGTAACAAACACATATACACACAACACATTCACTCATACATATATCCATATATTTTATATATATGCGTATGTATGTATTTATATTTGTAGACAGATACACACATTCATATATATATATATATATATATATATATATATATATATAAATTTATATATATACACATATATTTATACATATATATATACATATATATATATATATATATATATATATATATATATAAAACAGTAAAGCAGAATCTTACCGAAAAAAGATAGCATGAATCCTAATAGGAAAATAAGTCTGGAAAAAAAATAAGTAAATAAAAAAAAACCAACAAAAAGAAAAAAAAAATCTTCGTCAATCATAATACCTCATCATAAAGAGTCTCAAAATCCCTTATAATTTCGTTCAATTCCTAAAAAGATCGTTCGGGATTTTTATCTTTACCCATTCAAAGTTTCCCGTATTTTTCCAGATCAAGACGAAAGTTGAAATAACTTGGAATTAGCCGCATTGAAATGACTGTCTGTCTGCCGCCAGTGTTCGTAGTCTATAACTTTCTCGTTTCTCTTTTAAATTATATCTATAGATACACACATACACACACACACACACACACATACACACACACACACACAAACGCACAAACACATATCATCATCATCATCTCCTCTTACGCCTATTGACGCAAAGGGCCTCGGTTAGATTTCGCCAGTCGTCTCTTCTATCTTGAGCTTTTAATTCAATACTTCTCCATTCATCATCACATCAAACACTTGGCTGTCGACCAGTTCGACGAACGAGTTCGACAATCAAAACCCCCTTTCACACGTTCGAACATCACTTCAAACACCCGTCTGTCGAACCGTTCGACGAACGTGTTTGACAACCAAATACCCCGTTCACACGTTCGAACATCACATCAAACTCTTGTCTGTCGAACCGCGTTCGACGAACTGTTCTTAGATAAGGGACGATGTTAAGAAGAAAACACAAGACGTAAAAACTTGCAGAGGAGAATAATTGTTTCATCTTCCCTTTGATAAATTATTTAATTATTTTAAAAATAGAATGATAAAATACGTTTAAAGTAAATGTAATAGAATTTAAAACTTCCATTAAAAAAGTATTCACTAGATGTATTTTATATTTAAAAACATATTTAGATTAATAGTAAAAAATGCAATTGCAAATACAGTATATGTAAAATAAAAAATTATTCATGTAAATATACAATTGTGTATAAAATCGTAAGAATATAAATGTGCATAATAAAAAAAAATCTAATTTTCCTGTTGTATTCTTTATCAACAACAGATGTTTCAAAGGTTACAACAACCTCAGTTGTAGCAATGGTTATAATCACAACATCTTCGAAGCATCCCGAAATGATGGCGGTTGTGAATCGCGCAAAGAAATCACGTCATCTTTGTTGTAGTTGTTGGGAGCTCGATTGGTTATATGTGCGTTATGGGGGTTGTAGTAGCAGTTGTTTTTGTTATTGTTATTGTTATAGTTATTGTTCTTGTTGTAGTTGTAGTAGTAGTAGTAGTCACATATGAGATTGAATTATCTAGACAATATATAAAAATGCTCTATAGTTGTGGTGGCCGACGTGGTAACGTCCCTGACTGGGGAATGCCAGACTGGGGTTCGCATCCCGCTCAAACTCGTTATTTCTTTTGGTCGCTGCAACCTCACCATCCTTTTGAGCTAAGGATGAGGAAAAATCTCTAGTGTTGTGGTGGCCGATGGGGTAACGTCTCTGACGTGAATGCCAGACTGGAGTTTGAGTCCCGGTCAAACTCGTTAGTTCCTTTGGTCGCTGCAACCTCACCATCCTTTTGAGCTAAGGATGATGAAAAAGCTCTATTGTTGTGGTGGCCGATGCGGTAACGTCCCTGACTGGTGAATGCTAGACTGGGGTTCGAATCCCGCTCAAACTCGTTAGTTCCTTTGGTCCTTTGGTCGCTGTAACCTCACCATCCTTTTGAGCTAAGGATGATGAAAAAGCTCTATTGTTGTGGTGGCCGATGCGGTAACGTCCCTGACTGGTGAATGCTAGACTGGGGTTCGAATCCCGCTCAAACTCGTTAGTTCCTTTGGTCCTTTGGTCGCTGTAACCTCACCATCCTTGTGAGCTAAGGATAGGAGGGTTTGGGGGAGCCTATAGGTCTATCTGCTGAGTCATCAGCAGCCATTGCCAGGCTTTCCTTGGGTGGAGAGAGAGGGCTTGGACGCTGACCATATTATGGTTAGTCTCTAGGGCATTGTCCCTTGCCTCTGCCATTCATGAGCGGCCTTCAAAACCTTTTCAACCTTTTAAAATGAATGTTTATCCATAAGAGAATACAAGGAACATTCCTGAATGCATTACTACACCACATTTCACCAGAGTAAAGAAGCCTGCTCGAGATAAACACGAGTGAACAGACAAACAAGTTTGATGAAGGTGGCAGGGGATAATCACCTGTTATTATCATCTGCGAGGCAGGGAGCAGGAGTCGGAAGAGGAGGAGGAGGAGGAGGAGGAGGAGGAGGAGAAGCAGGAGGAGGAGCAGGAGGAGAGAGTGAAATGGAAAGGAGGTACTGAGAGGAGGTTGAGCCTGTGGGGGGAAGGGTTGGGTAGCTTGATCACGCCAGAATTGAGGTTAATTGAATGAAGGAGAAAAAGAGAGCGAAGTGAGGTCACAGCAGCCCACCTGTTGAGTAACTCCCTCTAGTTGCTGTTGTTGTTGTTGTTGTGGTTGCTTTTGCTCTGTCTGTTGCTGTTGTTGTTGTTTTTGCTGTTGCTATTGCTGTTGCTGTTGTTGCTGTTGCTGTTGTTGTTGTTGTTGTTGCTGCTTCTATTGTTGTTGTTGTTATTGTTGTTGCTGTTGTTGTTGTTGTTGTAGTTGCTATTGTTGTTGTTTCTGTTGCTATTGTTGCTGTTTCTGTTGTTGTTGTAGTTGTGTGTTGTTGTTGTTGTTGTTGTTGTTGCCTCTGTTTTTATATTGAACAGGCTGACCTAAGACTGTTTATAGTTTATATATGAGATATGTTTTAATGTTGTTATTGTTTTTAAAATATCTTATTTCAATTGTTCATAGCATCTTGCTTTTACAACTAAGGTTGAAGCTTAAGTAATAATAATAATAATAAGAAGAAGAAGAAGAAGAAGAAGAAGAAGACTTGGGAGATCAAGGTGAGAACGATGGCAAAAAAGTGGGGTCACGCCAAAGCGTTTCGAAGGAAATTGCAGGACAAGAAAAAACCCAGACGGAGAAACTTGATGTTAAATAGGTGCTGTGGAGGAAAAAAAGGAAAAAAACTGATTAATTCGTTGAAGAGGTGAAGTAGTTAAAGAGGAAAACAATAAAATGATTAGATACAATAAGAAAAGAGTAATGAAAACGCCCAATAAGGTTACTTCGATTGCTGGAGAACATGAAACTAAAATTGCAACTTAATGACAAATGAATAGAAAAAACTCTTCTAGGAGAAGGACACTCCAAAATCAAACCATCGTTCTCTAGTCTTGGATGGTGCCATAGCCTCTGTACCATGGTCTTCCACTGTCTTGGGTTAAAGTTCTCTTGCTTGAGGGTACACTCAGGCACGCTGGTCTGTCTTGTTTCTCTTCCTCTTGTTTTGTTAAAGTTTTCATAATTTATATAAGAGGTATCTATTTTAATGTTGTTACTCTTAAAATTTTTATTTTTCCTTGTTTCCTTTCCTCACTGGGCTATTTTTCCCAGCTGGACCTCTTGGGCATATAGCATCTTGCTCTTCCAACTAGGGTTGTAGCTTAGCAAGTAATAATAATAATAATAATAATAATAATAATAATAATAATAATAAAAACTGCTTTGCATAAAGAATAAAAGAAGCTTTGAATAATATGTTGAGACAGCAGAGAGAGAGAAAGAGAGAGAGAGAGAGAGAGAGAGAGAGAGAGAGAGAGAGAGAAGCAGGAAGGGAGAAAGTGAGAGTTTAACCTTTTCCATTAACAATTGGTCTCTCAAATTCATCGTATGCAAAGGTTCCTATACTTATTTCACCTACATCTTTCTGTTCTATTAAGTCTATTCCACCCCCCCCCCCCCTATTTCGAGTGGGACCCCCCCTCACCCCCCCCCCCCCCCCCGCCACGCCCCAGACTGACTCCTGCTGTTACTTTAATAGGGTTACTTTCCTCCTGAGAAGATTCCGACACTGTAACCCTCAACAGGCCTTTAACCTCATTTACATACAAGTATCACACTTCATACCTCTTCATCTCTTGCCTTTCCATAAGGCATCCTTATTTTCAATATTTTCTAAATATTGTCTCTTTTATCTCATTCATTGTTTCAGAATTTCCTCAGATTCATAATAAATAAGTATCTTTGATGTAGCCAATTCTTATTCGGTTTGCAATTGATATTCTCAAATCAGATATTCCCATTCCAGTTTTTTATGTCTTTTCTCTTCATTCAGTGTTTATTAACATCACTTCATTAAAGAACAATTTCACCTTTTTCTTCTTCTTTCTATTATCGTTAAGTATTTTTGACTCGCTAACTGATTCTACCTTCTCCAAAATCTTCTTCATCTTCTTTGTATTATCGTTTAGTATTTATAACTCGTTAACTGATTCTACCTCCTCCAACATCTTCATCTTCTTTCTATTATCGTTAAGTATTTCTGACTCGCTAACTGATTCTACCTCCTCTAACTTCTTCTTCTATCTATTATAGTTAAGTATTTCTGACTCGTTAACTGATTCTACCTTCTCCAAATTCTTCCTCTTCTTTCTATTATCGTTAAGTATTTCTGACTCGTTAACTGATTCTACCTTCTCCAAATTCTTCATCTTCTTTCTATTATCGTTAAGTATTTCTGACTCGTTAACTGATTCTACCTTCTCCAAATTCTTCATCTTCTTTCTATTATTGTTAAGTATTTCTGACTCGTTAACTGATTCTACCTTCTCCAAATTCTTCATCTTCTTTCTATTATCGTTAAGTATTTCTGACTCGCTAACTGATTCTACCTCCTCTAACTTCTTCTTCTATCTATTATTGTTAAGTATATCTGACTCGTTAACTGATTCTACCTTCTCCAAATTCTTCATTTTCTTTCTATTATCGTTAAGTATTTCTGACTCGTTAACTGATTCTACCTTCTCCAAATTCTTCATCTTCTTTCTATTATCGTTAAGTATTTCTGACTCGCTAACTGATTCTACCTCCTCTAACTTCTTCTTCTATCTATTATAGTTAAGTATTTCTGACTCGTTAACTGATTCTACCTTCTCCAAATTCTTCATTTTCTTTCTATTATTGTTAAGTATTTCTGACTCGCTAACTGATTCTACCTCCTCTAACTTCTTCTTCTATCTATTATTGTTAAGTATATCTGACTCGTTAACTGATTCTACCTTCTCCAAATTCTTCATTTTCTTTCTATTATCGTTAAGTATTTCTGACTCGTTAACTGATTCTACCTTCTCCAAATTCTTCATCTTCTTTCTATTATCGTTAAGTATTTCTGACTCGCTAACTGATTCTAGCTCCTCTAACTTCTTCTTCTATCTATTATTGTTAAGTATATCTGACTCGTTAACTGATTCTACCTTCTCCAAATTCTTCATCTTCTTTCTATTATCGTTAAGTATTTCTGACTCGCTAACTGATTTTACCTCCTCTAACTTCTTCTTCTATCTATTATTGTTAAGTATATCTGACTCCTTAACTGATTCTACCTTCTCCAAATTCTTCATCTTCTTTCTATTATCGTTAAGTATTTCTGACTCGTTAACTGATTCTACCTTCTCCAAATTCTTCATCTTCTTTCTATTATCGTTAAGTATTTCTGACTCGCTAACTGATTCTACCTCCTCTAACTTCTTCTATCTATTATCTTTAAGTATTTCTGACTCGTTAACTGATTCTACCTTCTCCAAATTCTTCATTTTCTTTCTATTATCGTTAAGTATTTCTGACTCGTTAACTGATTCTACCTTCTCCAAATTCTTCATCTTCTTTCTATTATCGTTAAGTATTTCTGACTCGCTAACTGATTCTACCTCCTCTAACTTCTTCTATCTATTATCGTTAAGTATTTCTGACTCGTTAACTGATTCTACCTTCTCCAAATTCTTCATTTTCTTTCTATTATCGTTAAGTATTTCTGACTCGTTAACTGATTCTACCTTCTCCAAATTCTTCATCTTCTTTCTATTATTGTTAAGTATTTCTGACTCGCTAACTGATTCTACCTCCTCTAACTTCTTCTTCTATCTATTATTGTTAAGTATATCTGACTCGTTAACTGATTCTACCTTCTCCAAATTCTTCATTTTCTTTCTATTATCGTTAAGTATTTCTGACTCGTTAACTGATTCTACCTTCTCCAAATTCTTCATCTTCTTTCTATTATCGTTAAGTATTTCTGACTCGCTAACTGATTCTACCTCCTCTAACTTCTTCTATCTATTATCGTTAAGTATTTCTGACTCGTTAACTGATTCTACCTTCTCCAAATTCTTCATTTTCTTTCTATTATCGTTAAGTATTTCTGACTCGTTAACTGATTCTACCTTCTCCAAATTCTTCATTTTCTTTCTATTATCGTTAAGTATTTCTGACTCGTTAACTGATTCTACCTTCTCCAAATTCTTCATCTTCTTTCTATTATTGTTAAGTATTTCTGACTCGCTAACTGATTCTACCTCCTCTAACTTCTTCTTCTATCTATTATTGTTAAGTATATCTGACTCGTTAACTGATTCTACCTTCTCCAAATTCTTCATTTTCTTTCTATTATCGTTAAGTATTTCTGACTCGTTAACTGATTCTACCTTCTCCAAATTCTTCATCTTCTTTCTATTATCGTTAAGTATTTCTGACTCGCTAACTGATTCTACCTCCTCTAACTTCTTCTTCTATCTATTATAGTTAAGTATTTCTGACTCGTTAACTGATTCTACCTTCTCCAAATTCTTCATCTTCTTTCTATTATCGTTAAGTATTTCTGACTCGCTAACTGATTCTACCTCCTCTAACTTCTTCTTCTATCTATTATTGTTAAGTATTTCTGACTCGTTAACTGATTCTACCTTCACCAAATTCTTCATTTTCTTTCTATTATCGTTAAGTATTTCTGACTCGCTAACTGATTCTACCTCCTCTAACTTCTTCTTCTATCTATTATTGTTAAGTATATCTGACTCGTTAACTGATTCTACCTTCTCCAAATTCTTCATTTTCTGTCTATTATCGTTAAGTATTTCTGACTCGTTAACTGATTCTACCTTCTCCAAATTCTTCATCTTCTTTCTATTATCGTTAAGTATTTCTGACTCGCTAACTGATTCTACCTCCTCTAACTTCTTCTTCTATCTATTATTGTTAAGTATTTCTGACTCGTTAACTGATTCTACCTTCTCCAAATTCTTCATTTTTTTTCTATTATCGTTAAGTATTTCTGACTCGCTAACTGATTCTACCTCCTCTAACTTCTTCTTCTATCTATTATTGTTAAGTATATCTGACTCGTTAACTGATTCTACCTTCTCCAAATTCTTCATTTTCTTTCTATTATCGTTAAGTATTTCTGACTCGTTAACTGATTCTACCTTCTCCAAATTCTTCATCTTCTTTCTATTATCGTTAAGTATTTCTGACTCGCTAACTGATTCTACCTCCTCTAACTTCTTCTTCTATCTATTATTGTTAAGTATTTCTGACTCGTTAACTGATTCTACCTTCTCCAAATTCTTCATTTTCTTTCTATTATCGTTAAGTATTTCTGACTCGCTAACTGATTCTACCTCCTCTAACTTCTTCTTCTATCTATTATTGTTAAGTATATCTGACTCGTTAACTGATTCTACCTTCTCCAAATTCTTCATTTTCTTTCTATTATCGTTAAGTATTTCTGACTCGTTAACTGATTCTACCTTCTCCAAATTCTTCATTTTCTTTCTATTATCGTTAAGTATTTCTGACTCGTTAACTGATTCTACCTTCTCCAAATTCTTCATCTTCTTTCTATTATCGTTAAGTATTTCTGACTCGCTAACTGATTCTACCTCCTCTAACTTCTTCTTCTATCTATTATCGTTAAGTATTTCTGACTCGTTAACTGATTCTACCTTCTCCAAATTCTTCATCTTCTTTCTATTATCGTTAAGTATTTCTGACTCGCTGACTGATTCTACCTCCTCTAACTTCTTCTTCTATCTATTATTTTTAAGTATATCTGACTCGTTAACTGATTCTACCTTCTCTACCTTCTTCCTTTTCTTTCTATTATCGTTAAGTATTTCTGACTCGTTAACTGATTCTACCTTCTCCAAATTCTTCATCTTCTTTCTATTATCGTTAAGTATTTCTGACTCGCTAACTGATTCTACCTCCTCTAACTTCTTCTTCTATCTATTATCATTAAGTATTTCTGACTCGTTAACTGATTCTACCTTCTCCAAATTCTTCATCTTCTTTCTATTATCGTTAAGTATTTCTGACTCGTTAACTGATTCTACCTTCTCCAAATTCTTCATCTTCTTTCTATTATCGTTAAGTATTTCTGACTCGTTAACTGATTTTACCTTCTCCAAATTCTTCATCTTCTTTCTATTATCGTTAAGTATTTCTGACTCGTTAACTGATTCTACCTTCTCCAAATTCTTCATCTTCTTTCTATTATCGTTAAGTATTTCTGACTCGCTAACTGATTCTACCTCCTCTAACTTCTTCTTCTATCTATTATCGTTAAGTATTTCTGACTCGTTAACTGATTCTACCTTCTCCAAATTCTTCATTTTCTTACTATTATTGTTAAGTATTTCTGACTCGTTAACTGATTCTACCTTCTCCAAATTCTTCATCTTCTTTCTATTATCGTTAAGTATTTCTGACTCGTTAACTGATTCTACCTTCTCCAAATTCTTCATCTTCTTTCTATTTTCGTTAAGTATTTCTGACTCGTTAACTGATTCTACCTTCTCCAAATTCTTCATCTTCTTTCTATTATCGTTAAGTATTTCTGACTCGCTAACTGATTCTACCTCCTCTAACTTCTTCTTCTATCTATTATCGTTAAGTATTTCTGACTCGTTAACTGATTCTACCTTCTCCAAATTCTTCATTTTCTTACTATTATCGTTAAGTATTTCTGACTCGTTAACTGATTCTACCTTCTCCAAATTCTTCATCTTCTTTCTATTATCGTTAAGTATTTCTGACTCGCTAACTGATTCTACCTCCTCTAACTTCTTCTTCTATCTATTATTGTTAAGTATATCTGACTCGTTAACTGATTCTACCTTCTCCAAATTCTTCATCTTCTATCTATTATCGTTAAGTATTTCTGACTCGCTAACTGATTCTACCTCCTCTAACTTCTTCTTCTATCTATTATTGTTAAGTATTTCTGACTCGTTAACTGATTCTACCTTCTCCAAATTCTTCATCTTCTTTCTATTATCGTTAAGTATTTCTGACTCGCTAACTGATTCTACCTCCTCTAACTTCTTCTTCTATCTATTATTGTTAAGTATATCTGACTCGTTAACTGATTCTACCTTCTCCAAATTCTTCATTTTCTTTTTATTATCGTTAAGTATTTCTGACTCGTTAACTGATTCTACCTTCTCCAAATTCTTCATTTTCTTTCTATTATCGTTAAGTATTTCTGACTCGTTAACTGATTCTACCTTCTCCAAATTCTTCATCTTCTTTCTATTATCGTTAAGTATTTCTGACTCGCTAACTGATTCTACCTCCTCTAACTTCTTCTTCTATCTATTATAGTTAAGTATTTCTGACTCGTTAACTGATTCTACCTTCTCCAAATTCTTCATCTTCTTTCTATTATCGTTAAGTATTTCTGACTCGCTAACTGATTCTATCTCCTCTAACTTCTTCTTCTATCTATTATTGTTAAGTATTTCTGACTCGTTAACTGATTCTACCTTCTCCAAATTCTTCATCTTCTTTCTATTATCGTTAAGTATTTCTGACTCGCTAACTGATTCTACCTCCTCTAACTTCTTCTTCTATCTATTATTGTTAAGTATATCTGACTCGTTAACTGATTCTACCTTCTCCAAATTCTTCATTTTCTTTCTATTATCGTTAAGTATTTCTGACTCGTTAACTGATTCTACCTTCTCCAAATTCTTCATTTTCTTTCTATTATCGTTAAGTATTTCTGACTCGCTAACTGATTTTACCTCCTCTAACTTCTTCTATCTATTATAGTTAAGTATTTCTGACTCGTTAACTGATTCTACCTTCTCCAAATTCTTCATCTTCTTTCTATTATCGTTAAGTATTTCTGACTCGCTAACTGATTCTACCTCCTCTAACTTCTTCTTCTATCTATTATTGTTAAGTATTTCTGACTCGTTAACTGATTCTACCTTCTCCAAATTCTTCATTTTCTTTCTATTATCGTTAAGTATTTCTGACTCGTTAACTGATTCTACCTTCTCCAAATTCTTCATCTTCTTTCTATTATCGTTAAGTATTTCTGACTCGCTTACTGATTCTACCTCCTCTAACTTCTTCTTCTATCTATTATTGTTAAGTATATCTGACTCGTTAACTGATTCTACCTTCTCCAAATTCTTCATCTTCTTTCTATTATCGTTAAGTATTTCTGACTCGCTAACTGATTCTACCTCCTCTAACTTCTTCTTCTATCTATTATTGTTAAGTATTTCTGACTCGTTAACTGATTCTACCTTCTCCAAATTCTTCATTTTCTTTCTATTATCGTTAAGTATTTCTGACTCGTTAACTGATTCTACCTTCTCCAAATTCTTCATCTTCTTTCTATTATCGTTAAGTATTTCTGACTCGCTTACTGATTCTACCTCCTCTAACTTCTTCTTCTATCTATTATTGTTAAGTATATCTGACTCGTTAACTGATTCTACCTTCTCCAAATTCTTCATCTTCTTTCTATTATCGTTAAGTATTTCTGACTCGCTAACTGATTCTACCTTCTCCCACATCTTCATCTTCTTTCTATTATCGTTAAGTATTTGAAATACGCTAACTGATTCTACCCCTTCCAACTTCTTCATCTTCTTCTTCTTTCTATTATCGTTAAGTATTTGAGACTCGCTAACTGATTCTTCTCTTCTTCTTCTTTCTATTGTAATTAAGTATTTAAGAACTGCTTACTAATTCTACCTTTTCCAACTTCTTCTTCTTTCTATTTTCGTTAAGTATTTCTGACTCGCTAACTGAACCTACCTTCTCCAACTTTATTTCACAACAACACTGTCGCAACACACATTCCATTTTCCAAACTCTCTAGCAGCACCTATTATCCTCTTGGCAATTATTTCTCTAACTGCCATTACAACTAGATTATATGCACAAAGTCTCTCACACAAACCTCCCACATCGAGTAATATCCTTGATATTTTACTATTATAATTATCATTATTATTATTATTACTTGTTAAGCTACAACCCTAGTTGGAAAAGTAGGATGCTATAAGCCCAGGGGCTCCAACAGGGAAAATAGCTCAGTGAGGAAAGGAAATAAGGAAAAATAAAATATTTTAAGAAGAGCAGCAATATTACAATAAATATCACTTTATAAACTATAAAAACTTTAACAAAACAAGAGGAAGAGAAATAAGATATAAGATAGAACAGTGTGCCTGAGTGTACCCTCAAGCAAGAGAACTCTGACCCAAGACAGTGGAAGACCATGGTACAGAGGCTATGGCACTACCCAAGACTACAGAACAATGGTTTGATTTTGGAGTGTCCTTCTCCTAGAAGAGCTGCTTACCATAGCTAAAGGGTCTCTTTTACCCTTACCAAGAGGAATGTGGCCACTGAACAATTACATTGTAGTAGTTAACCCCTTTTGGTGAAGAAGAATTGTTTGGTAATCTCAGTGTTGTCAGGTGTATGAAGGCAGAAGGGAATCTATAAACAATAGGCCAGATTTTTCGGTGTCTGTGTAGGCAAAGGGAAAGAACCGTAACCAGAGAGAAGGACACAATGCAGTACTGTCTGGCCAGTCAAAGGACTCCATAACTCTCCAGCGGTATTCATGATATATTTATTTTATATATTCTCTTTTATTCTGAATTAGATAACAAAAATTAAATGATTAATGAAGCCCAGATCAGTATATAAACCAGGAGAGGAGTGATATCAATGTACCAAAATAGGAAATATAAATTATACTTAATATTTTTTAATGAGGCGCATTTGCACCGACTCGCAGCGGTGCCCTTTCAGCTCGGAAAACTTTCCTGCTATCTGATTGGTTAGAATTACCTTTCCCAACCAATCAGCTTTCAGGAAACTTTAACGAGCTAAAAGGGCACCCCCACGAGTCGGTGTAAATCTGCCTCACTAAAAGAAATTGACTATAGACAGTGGTAAGGAAACTATTCTCAATATAGGAGAAATATTTTTTAAAAAATAGTGTATCTGTTTCGGCACTAACATTGGCGACTGAGTATTTTTGCACTTTACAGTGCCTTAAAAGAAATACAATTCTAGGAAGCGAAAAGAGGAATACTGCAGGCAATATGGACGAAAAAGCGAAAAGAGGAATACTGCAGGCAATATGGACGAAAAAGCGAAAAGAGGAATACTGCAGGCAATATGGACGAAAAAGCGAAAAGAGGAATACTGCAGGCAATATGGACGCAAAAGCGAAAAGAGGAATACTGCAGGCAATATGGACGAAAAAGCGAAAAGAGGAATACTGCAGGCAATATGGACGAAAAAGCGAAAAGAGGAATACTGCAGGCAATATGGACGAAAAAGCGAAAAGAGGAATACTGCAGGCAATATGGACGCAAAAGCGAAAAGAGGAATACTGCAGGCAATATGGACGAAAAAGCGAAAAGAGGAATACTGCAGGCAATATGGACGAAAAAGCGAAAAGAGGAATACTGCAGGCAATATGGACGGGATTACTCTATGTATATAGTCTCTCTTGCCAATTATTTACCTTGGAATGTGGTGCTAATTGCAGACATATAACAGCATCCAAAAGATATCGCCCGCACCCGAAGCAAGTCATGCGTGGGCGCGTGCGAAAATTCGATTTATGGATAAATGCAGAGTGCCATAGAACACGGTCGTTAAGCAAAGTCTTAGAACTGGGTCGTTAGCGGTATCATTTGCATGTAGGCTCGCCATTAACAGTCGCACATACATTTGCAGACTGCCCCACCATTTACACCCAAAGCCACCGTTCATTAGATACTGTACAGCCAGTAATGCCATTTACTTGCCGGTGTGCATTTTGCAATTAAGCCCGGGCCATTTACGCGCGGCTATAACATTGGTATTCACTTACGGAAATTTTAGGGGAGGCTTGGTCTGCTGATTATAAATCTATATTGAAAATGAGTTACGTGATCGCGAAAATTTTTCGAAAAGTGGATCCCCAGGGTAGTGTCGAGTTATGGAAGACACTTTATATATATATATATATATATATATATATATATATATATATATATATACGTATACATATGTGTGTATATATATACATATATATATATATATATATATATATATATATGTATACATATATATATGTATATATGTATACATATATATATGTATGTATATATATATACATATATATATATGTATATATATACATATATATATATATATATATATATATATATATATATATATATAACGAGTATACAATGAATATCAGAGATATATTTACATTAATGGCTGAATCCCGTCAGTAATTCTCTAAAATCAATAACCAAGCGGGTCATATTTTGGATTCATCCACACGAATTATAATATACAGTATGTATATGAATATATGCTATAGTGAAATAGACTCTTAATTTGGCAGTAACTGTTATTCTATCTCTAAGAGTTAATCCCTCCTATAGGTTAGAGTTCTCTTGCTTGAGGGTACACTCGGGCACGCTATTCTATCCAATTTCTCTTCCTCTTATTTTGTTAGAGGTATTTATAGTTTATATAGGAAATTTTTTTAATGTTACTATTTTTAAAATAATTAATTTTTCCTTGTTTTCTTTCCTTACTGGGCTATTTTCCCTGTTGGGGCCCCTGGGATTATAGCATCTTCCTTTCTAACTAGGGTTGTAGTTAGCAAATAATAATAATAATAATAATAATAATAATAAGGGAATTACTAACAGTCGAGGAAAAAGAGATTTAATGAATAGTAACACTTGATAACTGAAAAGAATTAAATTGCTAAATTAGCTGTTCTGGCTCATGCATACTTACATACACACGGATATAAAAGAGCACTCAGATGAATAAGCTGTTCTAACTTATGCATACTTACACACACACACGTATATAAAAGAGCAGAGAGATTCTTGTATCAGAAAAAGAAAATTGATAGAAGCTGCAAGATTCGTAGAAGCAAAAGCGACAAGCAGCCAACTCCTCTCTCTCTCCAGTTTCTTGATCTTTAAGACTTGGTGTTCTTGAAAGGAAGCCAAATTTGGCATTGAAATTTATCGATACCTTCCTATATTTCATATAACTTTATTTTCATGAATATTGCATGTAGAATTCCGTTAAGGCAGGGAGGTTCTTCGTTTTTGTTTCCCCTTCCAGTTTCCAGGAATGCTACTTATTTCTGTATCTTGGAAAACATGGAAATAAATGTGGAACAATGTTTTTACTCGGATTTATATATATATATATATATATATATATATATATATATATATATGTATATATATATATATATATATATATATATATATATATATATTATGTTTTTATGTTGACCAGGCTGACATGAGTCTTTTTACAGTTTATATATGACATATCTGTTTTTGGCGTTGTTAATAGGACATATCTGTTTTGATGTTGTTACTGTTTTAGAATAATTTATTGTTAACTTGTTCTCATCATTTATCTATTTCCTTTCCTCACTGGGCCATTTTTCCTTATTGGAGCCCTTGGCCTTATAGCATCTTGCTTTTCAACTGGGGTTGTAGCTTGGCTCGTAATAATATATATATATATATACATATATATATATATATATATATATATATATATATATATATATATATATACATATATACATATATATATATATATATATATATATATATATACAGTATATATGTATATGTATGTATAAATGTATATGTATGTATATATATATATATATATATATATATATGCATATATATATATATATATATATATATATATATATATATATATATATGTATATATATATACATATATATATATATATATACATAAATATACATTTATACATACATATTCATATATACTGTATATATATATATATATATATATATATGTATATATATATATATATATATATATATATATATATATATATACAGTATATATGTATATGTATGTATAAATGTATATGTATGTATATATATATATATATATATATATATATGTATATATATATATATGTATATATATATATATATATATATATATATATACATGTCGTAATCTACTATCCTGTAAGGTTGTGGTGCCCTATTGGAAACGTCCTTGCCTGGTAATTTGTCGGACAAGGGTTCGAGTCCCGCTCGAGCTCGATAGTTTCTTGTAGTGTCTGCAACCTCACTATCCTCGGGGAAGCCTATAGGTCTGCATACTGATAAGCAGTCATTGTCTGGTCCTCCTTGGTCCTAGCTTGATGGGAGAGGGCTTGGGCGCTGATCACTTCTTATATGGTTAATCTTTAAAGCATTATCCTACTAGCCAGGGCACGGGCTCTTGCCTCTGCCGTTCATGAGCGGCCTTTAGGAGCCTTGAACTAATTTTTCCCTTTGTAAGACTGGTCTAGGCCTCAAAAATTCGTGTGGAAATGCAGCACTAAATGTTGAAGTCATTTGTCCTCAAAAAACGGTAACTACGGGTTGTGATGGCCGCTATAGTAACGTCCCTGACTGGGGTTCGAGTCACTCTCAGACTCATTAGTTCATTTGGTCGCTTCAACCTCACTATCCTTGGGAGCTAAGACTTTGGGGGAGCCTATAGGTCTATCTGCTGAGTCATCAGCAGCCATTGCCTGGCCCTCCTTGATCCTAGCTTGGGTGGAGGGTGGGTCGGACGCTAATCATTACTTTATATATGGTCAATCTCTAGGGTTTTTGCTGCTTGGTAGGGCAATGTCACTGTCCCTTCCCTTTGCCATTCATGAGCGGCCTATAAACCTTTACACTCTGACTAGAATATCTGTAGAATGGTTAAGTGGTTTCAACCTAACTTGTGTTTGCAGTTTAAATGTTATTACAGTTTCGTGCTTCAGTACTGTATCTTTAGTTCCAGTTGTATTCGGGTTAGTGCGTGCTACATGTTTTATGAAACGTCTCAATCCATATTGTGTCCAGGGGAAATAGATTAAAACTGATTAAAACTTGAATATTTCAATGACATTAACTGCAAAACTTTAGTATGTAATATTCATCATCATCATGATCATCATCATCATCATCTCCTTCTACGCCTATTAACTCAAAGGGCCTCGGTTAGATTTCGCCAGTCATCTCTATCTTGCGCTTTTAAATCAATACTTCTACATTCGTCATCTCCTGCTTCACGCTTCATAGCCCTCAGCCATGTAGGCCTAGGTCTTTTAAATTATCTAGTGCCTTGTGGCCCCCAGGTAAAAGTTTGGTGAAGTAATCTCTCTTGGGGAGAGATTACATTATGAGATGGGACGTAACTCGAAGAAATACTATTTTACTTTTTTTACTTATTTATACATTAATTCAATTATCACAGTTATATATACAATCACTATTTTTTTATGAATATTTTTCTAAACTCGAAGAAAAACTATTTTACTTTTTTTTTACTTATTTATTCATTAATTCAATTAGCACAATTATATATGTAATTACTATTTTTTATGAATATTTTTCTAAACTGCATTTACAAAACCAGTCTGTCTTCATGTTCCAAAGCTGTCGTTAAACGAAACCAATTCCAGTTAAGCTTTAATATCCCTGACTAGTCTTCATTCCAAAGAAGTCCAATTTCCTCTCAACGAAAATGCATTAAATTGTCTCTCGGCTTCATTTAAGTCGACTTTATCCTTTTACATTGTATTTGCAGCACATTATCTTGTCCGCCTAATGTCTAGCAGTCTTTCACGTAAGTGATATTAGATCTTTTTTTCATCTTTTTCTTATCTTCGACTCGTTCTTACCTTTCCATTGATATGAACTTACGTTATCTTTTCGAAAGCGAAACCATTATCGTATTTAACTGATGCTCTTGTTTTACGTTTTATAATCAGTGATAGAAAACGATTTGGGTTGTGGTGGCCGATGTGGTAACATCCCTAACTGGTAGACGCCAGACTGGGGTTCGAGTCCTGCTCAAACTCGTTACTTCCTTTGGTCGCTGCAACCTCACTATCTTTGAGAGCTAAGGATGGTCTATCTACTGAGTCATCGGCAGCCATTGCCTGGCCCTCCTTGATCCTAGCTTGGATGGAGAGAGGGCTTGGGCGCTGATCATATGTATATATTGTCAGTCTCTAGGGCATTGTCCTGCTTGAGAGGGCAATGTCACTGTCCCTTGCCTCTGCCATTCATTAGCGACCTTTAAAGGGTAGAAGAGGCTCTTTAGCTATGGTAAACAGCTCTTCTAGGAGAAGGACACTCCAAAATCAAACCATTGTTCTCAAGTCTTAGGTAGTGCCATAGCCTCTTTACCGTGGTCTTCCACGTTGGAGTAGAGTTCTCTTGCTTGGGGGTACACTTGGTCACACTATCTTATTTTTTTTCTTCTTGCCTTTTTTTTAAGTTTTTCAATATATATATATATATATATAAATATATATATATATATATATATATATATATATATATATATATATATATACATATATGAAAGATTTATTCCAATGTTGTGCCTGTTCTTAAAAAGAATTTATTTTAATTGTTCGTTACTTCCATTGTAGTTTATCTATATTCTTATAGCCTTTCCTCACTTGGCTATTTTCCCTGTCGGAGCCCCTGGGCTTATAGTATCCTGCTTTTCTAATTAGGGTTGTAGCTTAACAAGTAATAATAATAATAATAATAATAATAATAATAATAATAATAATAATAATAATAATAATAATAATAATAATAATAATAATAAAACGACAAAACAACATACTGTCAAGGTTTTCGAAATATAAACACACACTATTGTGCTATTAGTAATTCTCTAAATTCGACTTTTAAAGTGCTTTCAGTTACTACAGTGATGTGAAAGCTATTCCTTTGGCACCAAGTTCTCTCTCATCAAATACTACAGTGATGTGAAAGCTATTCCTTTGGCACCAAGTTCTCTCTCATCAAATACTACAGTGATGTGAAAGCTGCTCCTTTGGCACCAAGTTCTCTCTCATCAAATACTACAGTGATGTGAAAGCTATTCCTTTGGCACCAAGTTCTCTCTCATCAAATACTACAGTGATGTGAAAGCTGCTCCTTTGGCACCAAGTTCTCTCTCATCAAATACTACAGTGATGTGAAAGTTATTCCTTTGGCACCAAGTTCTCTCTCATCAAATACTACAGTGATGTGAAAGCTGCTCCTTTGGCACCAAGTTCTCTCTCATCAAATACTACAGTGATGTGAAAGCTACTCCTTTGGCACCAAGTTCTCTCTCATCAAATACTACAGTGATGTGAAAGCTATTCCTTTGGCACCAAGTTCTCTCTCATCAAATACTACAGTGATGTGAAAGTTATTCCTTTGGCACCAAGTTCTCTCTCATCAAATACTACAGTGATGTGAAAGCTGCTCCTTTGGCACCAAGTTCTCTCTCATCAAATACTACAGTGATGTGAAAGCTACTCCTTTGGCACCAAGTTCTCTCTCATCAAATACTACAGTGATGTGAAAGCTATTCCTTTGGCACCAAGTTCTCTCTCATCAAATACTACAGTGATGTGAAAGTTATTCCTTTGGCACCAAGTTCTCTCTCATCAAATACTACAGTGATGTGAAAGCTGCTCCTTTGGCACCAAGTTCTCTCTCATCAAATACTACAGTGATGTGAAAGCTACTCCTTTGGCACCAAGTTCTCTCTCATCAAATACTACAGTGATGTGAAAGCTATTCCTTTGGCACTAAGTTCTCTCTCATCAAATACTACAGTGATGTGAAAGCTGCTCCTTTGGCACCAAGTTCTCTCTCATCAAATACTACAGTGATGTGAAAGCTACTCCTTTGGCACCAAGTTCTCTCTCATCAAATACTACAGTGATGTGAAAGCTACTCCTTTGGCACCAAGTTCTCTCTCATCAAATACTACAGTGATGTGAAAGCTATTCCTTTGGCACCAAGTTCTCTCTCATCAAATACTACAGTGATGTGAAAGCTACTCCTTTGGCACCAAGTTCTCTCTCATCAAATACTACAGTGATGTGAAAGCTACTCCTTTGGCACCAAGTTCTCTCTCATCAAATACTACAGTGATGTGAAAGCTATTCCTTTGGCACTAAGTTCTCTCTCATCAAATACTACAGTGATGTGAAAGCTGCTCCTTTGGCACCAAGTTCTCTCTCATCAAATACTACAGTGATGTGAAAGCTATTCCTTTGGCACCAAGTTCTCTCTCATCAAATACTACAGTGATGTGAAAGCTACTCCTTTGGCACCAAGTTCTCTCTCATCAAATACTACAGTGATGTGAAAGCTATTCCTTTGGCACTAAGTTCTCTCTCATCAAATACTACAGTGATGTGAAAGCTGCTCCTTTGGCACCAAGTTCTCTCTCATCAAATACTACAGTGATGTGAAAGCTGCTCCTTTGGCACCAAGTTCTCTCTCATCAAATACTACAGTGATGTGAAAGCTACTCCTTTGGCACCAAGTTCTCTCTCATCAAATACTACAGTGATGTGAAAGCTGCTCCTTTGGCACCAAGTTCTCTCTCATCAAATACTACAGTGATGTGAAAGCTGCTCCTTTGGCACCAAGTTTTCTCTCATCAAATACTACAGTGATGTGAAAGCTATTCCTTTGGCACCAAGTTCTCTCTCATCAAATACTACAGTGATGTGAAAGCTGCTCCTTTGGCACCAAGTTCTCTCTCATCAAATACTACAGTGATGTGAAAGCTACTCCTTTGACACCAAGTTCTCTCTCATCAAATACTACAGTGATATGAAAGCTACTCCTTCGGCACCAAGTTCTCTCTCATCAAATACTACAGTGTTGTGAAAGCTACTCCTTTGGCACCAAGTTCTCTCTCACCAAATACTACAGTGATGTGAAAGCTACTCCTTTGGCACCAAGTTCTCTCTCATCAAATACTACAGTGTTGTGAAAGCTACTCCTCAGGCACCAAGTTCTCTCTCATCAAATACTACAGTGTTGTGAAAGCTACTCCTTTGGCACCAAGTTCTCTCTCATCAAATACTACAGTGTTGTGAAAGCTACTCCTTTGGCACCAAGTTCTCTCTCATCAAATACTACAGTGTTGTGAAAGCTACTCCTCAGGCACCAAGTTCTCTCTCATCAAATACTACAGTGTTGTGAAAGCTACTCCTTTGGCACCAAGTTCTCTCTCATCAAATACTACAGTGATGTGAAAGCTACTCCTTTGGCACCAAGTTCTCTCTCATCAAATACTACAGTGTTGTGAAAGTTACTCCTCAGGCACCAAGATCTCTCTCATCAAATACTACAGTGTTGTGAAAGCTACTCCTTTGGCACCGAGTTCTCTCTCATCAAATACTACAGTGATGTGAAAGCTACTCCTTTGGCACCAAGTTCTCTCTCATCAAATACTACAGTGATGTGAAAGCTACTCCTTTGGCACCAAGTTCTCTCTCATCAAATACTACAGTGTTGTGAAAGCTACTCCTCAGGCACCAAGTTCTCTCTCATCAAATACTACAGTGTTGTGAAAGCTACTCCTTTGGCACCAAGTTCTCTCTCATCAAATACTACAGTGATGTGAAAGCTACTCCTCAGGCACCAAGTTCTCTCTCATCAACTACTACAGTGATGTGAAAGCTACTCCTTTGGCACCAAGTTCTCTCTCATCAAATACTACAGTGATATGAAAGCTACTCCTTTGGCACCAAGTTCTCTCTCATCAAATACTACAGTGATTTGAAAGCTGCTCCTTTGGCACCAAGTTCTCTCTCATCAAATACTACAGTGTTGTGAAAGCTACTCCTCAGGCACCAAGTTCTCTCTCATCAAATACTACAGTGATGTGAAAGCTACTCCTTTGGCACCAAGTTCTCTCTCATCAACTACTACAGTGATGTGAAAGCTACTCCTTTGGCACCAAGTTCTCTCTCATCAAATACTACAGTGTTGTGAAAGCTACTCCTTTGGCACCAAGTTCTCTCTCATCAAATACTACAGTGATGTGAAAGCTATTCCTTTGGCACCAAGTTCTCTCTCATCAAATACTACAGTGTTGTGAAAGCTACTCCTTTGGCACCAAGTTCTCTCTCATCAAATACTACAGTGATGTGAAAGCTACTCCTTTGGCACCAAGTTCTCTCTCATCAAATACTACAGTGTTGTGAAAGCTACTCCTCAGGCACCAAGTTCTCTCTCATCAAATACTACAGTGTTGTGAAAGCTACTCCTTTGGCACCAAGTTCTCTCTCATCAAATACTACAGTGATATGAAAGCTACTCCTTTGGCACCAAGTTCTCTCTCATCAAATACTACAGTGATTTGAAAGCTGCTCCTTTGGCACCAAGTTCTCTCTCATCAAATACTACAGTGTTGTGAAAGCTACTCCTCAGGCACCAAGTTCTCTCTCATCAAATACTACAGTGATGTGAAAGCTATTCCTTTGGCACCAAGTTCTCTCTCATCAAATACTACAGTGTTGTGAAAGCTACTCCTCAGGCACCAAGTTCTCTCTCATCAAATACTACAGTGTTGTGAAAGCTACTCCTCAGGCACCAAGTTCTCTCTCATCAAATACTACAGTGATGTGAAAGCTACTCCTTTGGCACCAAGTTCTCTCTCATCAAATACTACAGTGTTGTGAAAGCTACTCCTTTGGCACCAAGTTCTCTCTCATCAAATACTACAGTGTTGTGAAAGCTACTCCTTTGGCACCAAGTTCTCTCTCATCAAATACTACAGTGATTTGAAAGCTACTCCTCAGGCACCAAGTTCTCTCTCATCAACTACTACAGTGATGTGAAAGCTACTCCTCAGGCACCAAGTTCTCTCTCATCAAATACTACAGTGATATGAAAGCTACTCCTTTGGCACCAAGTTCTCTCTCATCAAATACTACAGTGATTTGAAAGCTGCTCCTCAGGCACCAAGTTCTCTCTCATCAAATACTACAGTGTTGTGAAAGCTACTCCTCAGGCACCAAGTTCTCTCTCATCAAATACTACAGTGATGTGAAAGCTATTCCTTTGGCACCAAGTTCTCTCTCATCAAATACTACAGTGTTGTGAAAGCTACTCCTTTGGCACCAAGTTCTCTCTCAACAAATACTACAGTGATGTGAAAGCTATTCCTTTGCCACCAAGTGCTCTCTCATCAAATACTAGTGTTGTGAAAGCTACTCCTTTGGCACCAAGTTCTCTCTCATCAAATACTACAGTGATATGAAAGCTACTCCTTTGGCACCAAGTTCTCTCTCATCAAATACTACAGTGTTGTGAAAGCTACTCTTTTGGCACCAAGTTCTCTCTCATCAAATACTACAGTGGTCAAATACTACAGTGATGTGAAAGCTACTCCTCTGGCACCAAGTTGTCTCTCATCAAATACTACAGTGATGTGAAAGCTAATCTTCAGGCACCAAGTTCTCTCTCATCAAATACTACAGTGATGTGAAAGCTACTCCTGAGGCACCAAGTTCTCTCTCATCAAATACTGGAGTGATGTGAAAGCTACTCCACAGGCACCAAGTTCTCTCTCATCAAATACTACAGTGATTTGAAAGCTACTCCTGAGGCACCAAGTTCTCTCTCATCAAATACTACAGTGATTTGAAAGCTACTCCTCAGGCACCAAGTTCTCTCTCATCAAATACTACAGTGATGTGAAAGCTACTCCTCAGGCACCAAGTTCTCTCTCATCAAATACTACAGTGATGTGAAAGCTACTCCTCAGGCACTAAGTTCTCTCTCATCAAATACTACAGTGATGTGAAAGCTATTCCTTTGGCACCAAGTTCTCTCTCATCAAATACTACAGTGATGTAAAAGCTACTCCTGAGGCACCAAGTTCTCTCTCATCAAATACTACAGTGATGTGAAAGCTATTCCTTTGGCACCAAGTTCTCTCTCATCAAATACTACAGTGATGTAAAAGCTACTCCTGAGGCACCAAGTTCTCTCTCATCAAATACTACAGTGATGTGAAAGCTATTCCTTTGGCACCAAGTTCTCTCTCATCAAATACTACAGTGATTTGAAAGCTACTCCTCAGGCACCAAGTTCTCTCTCATCAAATACTACAGTGATGTGAAAGCTATTCCTTTGGCACCAAGTTCTCTCTCATCAAATACTACAGTGATGTAAAAGCTATTCCTTTGGCACCAAGTTCTCTCTCATCAAATACTACAGTGATGTAAAAGCTATTCCTTTGGCACCAAGTTCTCTCTCATCAAATACTACAGTGATGTAAAAGCTACTCCTGAGGCACCAAGTTCTCTCTCATCAAATACTACAGTGATGTGAAAGCTAATCTTCAGGCACCAAGTTCTCTCTCATCAAATACTACAGTGATGTGAAAGCTATTCCTTTGGCACCAAGTTCTCTCTCATCAAATACTACAGTGATGTGAAAGCTAATCTTCAGGCACCAAGTTCTCTCTCATCAAATACTACAGTGATGTAAAAGCTATTCCTTTGGCACCAAGTTCTCTCTCATCAAATACTACAGTGATGTGAAAGCTAATCTTCAGGCACCAAGTTCTCTCTCATCAAATACTACAGTGATGTAAAAGCTATTCCTTTGGCACCAAGTTCTCTCTCATCAAATACTACAGTGATGTAAAAGCTATTCCTTTGGCACCAAGTTCTCTCTCATCAAATACTACAGTGATGTAAAAGCTACTCCTGAGGCACCAAGTTCTCTCTCATCAAATACTACAGTGATGTGAAAGCTAATCTTCAGGCACCAAGTTCTCTCTCATCAAATACTACAGTGATGTGAAAGCTACTCCTCAGGCACCAAGTTCTCTCTCATCAAATACTACAGTGATGTGAAAGCTAATCTTCAGGCACCAAGTTCTCTCTCATCAAATGCTGAACTTGCTTTTTTTTACAATTTGAATTAAGACGGGAGTCATTATCCTCTAATTTCTGCCTACCATTACGTGGAAAGTGATTGAAATTACTGACACCAACCTCAGATGAAGAGGTCGAGGTGTTAAGTGTGTTGTGGCGAAAGGAAACAACGAGATTCTTCCACCTGTTTGCAAGGTAGGAGGAAGTCTCCCATCACGTAGGAAAGAGAAGAAGAAGGAAATGAAAGGGTCCAAAAAGTTGAAGCTGGTTAACTAGAGACCCACTGGTAAAAAATTTGCATTAAAAAGATGGTAAATGCCTGGCAACATTTATTCCAGGATTTTTACCGTCTTAAAAACTGGCATGTTATTATTATTATTGTTATTATTATTATTATTATTATTATAATTATTATTATTATTATTATTATTATTATTATTATTATTATTATTATTATTATTATAATTATTATTGTTATTATTATATTATTATTATTATTATTATTATTATTATTATTATTATTATTATTATTCCTTGCTAAACTACAACCCTAGTTGGCAAAGCAGGATGCTATAAACCCATGGGCCCCAACAGAGAAAATAGCCCAGTGAATAAAGGAAACAAGGGAAAATAAAATATTTTAAGAACAGTAACAACATTAAAATAGATATTTCATATATTAACTATAAAAACTTTAACAAAAGAAGAGGAAGAGAAACAAGATAGAACAGCGTGCCCGAGTGTACCCTCAAGCAAGAGAACTCTAACCCAAGACAGTGGAATACCATGGTACAGAGGCTATGGCACTACCCAAAACTTAGAGAACAATGGTTTGATTTTGGAGTGTCCTTCTCCTAGAAGAGCTGCTTACCGTAGCTAAAGAGTGATATTACGGTAACCAACCCGTAAGATATAAGAACAAAGTAGGGGGAAAATTACGGTCGCTTGTATTTTACTGAAATACGGCAGAGAACAGTATACTTTTACTGAGAATTTCCGATTAAAATTAAGGGTTTTTTCAAAAAGGACAGTGCAAGTAATGTAGGGTAAGGAAGAAGAAAAAAAGACAGTCTTCTGAATATTGCAGAGTGACCTAGCAGCAATGTGGGTAGGTTAGTAGGTCGTAGCGGGTCTTAAAAGCGACCCAGGTCGTAGGAAGTAATTGACAAGGTGGATTAGTGAGGTTGTTTCGTATACATCCAGGTAAAAAAAAAAAAAAAAAAAAAAAAAAAAATTATTTCCTACTTAAGTATACTTTTAAAACACTAACTTTATTCTTTAAATGTTTTATTTTAATGTTATTAGTGTTTTGAATATTTTATTTTGATTGTTCGTTACTTCTTTGTAGGTTATTCCTTTCCTTGTTTCCTTGCCTCATTGGGCTATTTACCTCTGTTGGAACCCTAGGGTTTATAGCTTCTTGCTTTTCCAACTAGGGTAGTAGCTTAGCTAATAATAATAATAATAATAATAATAATAATAATAATAATAATAATTCATTAGATTTTTCTTGCTTGATGGGTACACCACTGCCATCTCAATATATTGAGACGGCAATGGGTACACTCGGGTATACTATTCTATCTAATTTCTCTTCCTCTTGTTTTGTTAAAGTTTTTATAGTTTAACTGGGAAATATTTATCTATATGCTGTTACTGTTATTAAAATATTTTATTTTCCCTTGTTTCCTTTCCTCGCTGAGCTATTTTCCCTATTGGGGCCCCTGAGTTAAAGCATCCTGCTTTTCCAGCTAGGGTTGTAGCTTAGTAAGTAATAATAATAATAATAATAATAATAATAATAATAATAATAATAAATATAGGAGATATTTATTTCAATGTTACTCTTCTTAAAAGATTTTATTTTCCTTGTTTCTTTTCCTCACTAGGCTATTTTCCCTGTTGGGGTCCCTGGTCTCATAGCATCCTGCTTTTCCAACTATGGTTGTAGCTTAGTAAGTAATAATAATAATAATAATAATAATAATAATAATAATAATAATAATAATAATAATAAATATAGGAGATATTTATTTCAATGTTACTCTTCTTAAAAGATTTTATTTTCCTTGTTTCTTTTCCTCACTGGGCTATTTTTCCCTGTTGGGGCCCCTGGTCTCATAGCATCCTGCTTTTCCAACTAGGGTTATAGCTTGGCAAGTGATAATAATAATAATAATAATAATA
>NC_090740.1:112175794-112208294 GCF_036898095.1 Palaemon carinicauda | reverse complement strand
CTCTTCTAACCTTACAAGAGGAAAGTAGCCAACTGAACAATTACAGTGCAGTAGTTAACCCCTTGGGTGAAGAAGAATTGTCTAGTAATCACAGTGTTGTCAGGTGTATGAGGACAGAGGGGAATCTGTAAAGAATAAGCCAGACTATTTGGTGTCTCTGTAGGTAAAGGGAAAGAACCCTAACCAGAGAGAAGGGTCCTATGTAGTACTGTCTGGCCAGTCAAAGGACCCCATAACTCTCTAGCGGTAGTATCTCAACGGGCGGCTGGTATATAATAATGTGTATTTATATATAGAAAGATATACGGAAATGTATTTACTTTTTATTCATTTTAATATAATATATATATATATATATATATACATACATACATATATATACGGAAATGTATATACTTTTTATTTATTCTAATATATTATATATAGATATATATGTATATATACATATAAATATATGTATACATATACAATTTATTGATTTATAATAATGTGCATTTATACATAGACTGATATACGGAAATGTATATACTTTTTGTTTCTTTTGATATATTATATATATATACATATATATATATACATCCATAGATATAAATATACTTCCTATATACATACATGTATAAACATACATAAAAAAGAGCATAAAGTTTTAAATTTATTTTACCAAGAAAAGATAAGCTGAAATACAATAGCGTTTTGTTTACCTATACGGATAAATCTTTCGAACTACGAAGGAAAAAAATTGAGAGAAGATGACTATTAGATTGAGAGAGAGAGAGAGAGAGAGAGAGAGAGAGAGAGAGAGAGGGGGGGGGGAAGAGGGAGAGAGAGAAGATCAGGTCAGACTTTGGCAGATGAATTAAAAGGTTGATAAATTACTCCTGTTGAGCAGATGGTAGGTAAGAGAAAGTGAAAGGGGATGCCCTATTAAAACTCTCTCTCTCTCTCTCTCTCTCTCTCTCTCTCTCTGCGTGTGTGTGTGTGTGTGTGTGTTTCCACATGTCATTTCATATGCCTTTTCTACCTTCATTTCCTTTCGAGTTTCCAAATGAAAAGTAATGCTCTGATATACATCATCATCTCTCTCTCTCTCTCTCTCTCTCTCTCTCTCTCTCTCTCTCCTAAGGTGTGGCTTTATCGCTCCATCCTCGTGATAGAAAGAATAAGCGTCGGTGATTTCAGTCGATGATGCCATGAAGATAAAAATATAGTCGAGATGAAGAGTCAAGATTGAGTCGAGATATGATAAAGATAAGATGAAAAAGGAATAGATAAGAATAGCGGTGAAAGATCAGATTGATAAATAAAAACTAAGAAGGGAGACATTAAAGAAAGAACAGGTAAAAGATAGATTTAGATATACGAGGAGAAAAGATATGTTTGGGAGAAAACGTGAAAATGACTTAGAAATTACAGAGACTTTTTAATGTTAACATTGTAAAATATAAATGAAATTATTACTAAGGAAAACGAACGTAATCTACAACAGAAAACCCCCGGGAAATGACGAATATATTTTCATGACAATCCTACAGATATTATTATTATCATTATTATTATTAGTATTATTATTATTATTGTTGTTGTTGTTGTTGTTGTTGTTATTACTATCATTATTATTATTATTATTATTATTATTATTGTTGTTGTTGTTGTTGTTGTTGTTGTTGTTGTTGTTGTTGTTGTTGTTGTTATTATTATTATCATTATCATTATTATTATTATCATTATTATTCTTATTATCATTACTTGCTAATCTACAGCCCTAGTTGACAAAGAAGAATGCTATAAGCCCGAGGACTCCAACAGGGAAAATAGCCCAGTGAGAAAAGGAAACTACAAGAAAAGTAATTAACAATTAATATAAGATATTCGAAGAACAGTAACAACATTAAAATGAATATTTCATATAAACAACTATAAAAACTTTTAAAACTTTTATGCCGTGACAAAGTGGCACAAGCCATCAGGGACCACGAAATTGTATCTTGGTGGCATGTTGGAAAGTGCCAATTTGCACGCTATGCGCAGGGTTGCCAGTTTGGCCTTTTTCAGACCAAAAAAAGTCAAATTTGTCCTTTTTCAGGCCAAAAAACTCAAATTTGGCCCTTTTTAAAAATTGGTTGGCCTTTGGTAATATGAAAAAAGACGGGCCTTAAATACTATATATTTGGCCTTTTCTACTAATGGGTTGGCCTTTTAAAGCTTCCGTTGATTAGAAGTTTACTTTTCCTCATTTAGAAAACATGGCTCTAGTCTTTGTTGGCCTTTTTGTATATTACAAAAAGCTTCACTGTTCATGTATATACTGTATTTTAAGTAAAGATAAAATACTCAATACTACAGTCATCATCTTTATTTGTTAGCTTTAGACATAACTTGTGTCAACTTCAGCCTACCTGGGCCTAATGACGCAAAGGGCCTCGGTTAGATTTCGCCAGTCGTCTCTATCTTGAGCTCTTAATTCAATTCACTATCTGCAATTGTTAAGTAAAATTAATAAAAATCAATATGAATTACCAGTGTATTTGATGGTAAGGAACAGGCTCTTAGAAAAGACCGTAATTTTAATCGGAAAACCTCCGCAAAAAATATACTGATCTCAACCGTATTTCAGTAAAATACAGGCGACCGTAATTTTACCATATTTGTTATTATCTTTTACGAGTTAGGGGAACGTAATATCACTCTCTTATTTTAAAGGCCGCTCATGAATGGCAGAGGCAAGGGACAGTGACATTGCTCTAGCAAGCAGGACAATGCCCTAGAGACTGCCCATATATATATATATATATATATATGATCAGCAGCCAAGTCCCCTCTCCACTCAAGCCCCCTCTTCACCCAAGCTAGGAACAGGAAGGCCAGGCAATGGCTGCTGATAACTCAGCAGATAGACCTACAAGCTCTTGAAACCCCCCAACCTTAGCTTACTATAATGGTGAGGTAGCAGTCACTAAAGGCACTAACAAGTCTGAGTGGGACTCGAACCCCCGTCTGTCAAATACCAGGCAGAGACGTTACCAATCAGGCCACAACAACCCTATTGATATTTAGAATATATTGTTTACATTGATGACAAATCTATCAGAAAGTATTCTTCTGATTAATGTCTGGTCTGGAGTTGACAGGAGGAGGCTTGCTCCATGTCGTAAAGTTTAATGTCCCATTCAGGAAAGTGGGCCAGCTACCTGAGGGAGCACAGCGGATCGCAATCATTTGAATAATTCAGAGGAAAATCCTGAGATCAGAGAGGGATATATTTCTGAATGTGCGTTGTTTTAACTGACATGTGACTTTGCCAAAAGACAACGGATGTACAATGTAGATTGAGTATTTTGCGAGCAAAAAAAAATAGAAATCAAAAGTCAACGAGCATAGATTTAGTTGCTGTGTGACTTTGTTAAAAGACAACGGATGTACAATGTAGATCGAGTATTAATTTTGCGAGCAAAAAAAATAAAAATCAGAAGAAAACGGGCATAGATTTAGTTACATGGAAATCAAAAGTCAACGAGCATAGATTTAGTTACATAGAAATCAAAAGTCAACGAGCATAGAGTTAGTTATGAATTATTTATTTGCTAGCAAAAAAAAAAAATTTAAGTAATCGGTAGTTCGATTGTCCTTTTCCCAAATCTGCATTAAATTAAATTTACAGTTCATATACATTTCTTCAAAAGTAGATAGCAAGCATTAAAATTACCTTCTAATCAAACTCTCTCTCTCTCTCTCTCTCTCTCTCTCTCTCTCTCTCTCTCTCTCTCTCTTTGCAGGGAAAAAAGTTCTGTCCTACTAATGCAAGAACAAGTAGAAGAAAAGATATTAGAATTCTCTCTCCCTAGGGAAAAAAAGATCTATTAATGCAAGAACAAGTAGAAGAGATATCAGAATTATCTTCTAATAACACATCTCTCTCTCTCTCTCTCTCTCTAAAGAAAAAAATTCTGCTAATGCAAAAACAAGGAGTAGAAGAAGAAATAGCAGAATTATCTTCAAATCAAGCATCTCTCTCTCTCTCTCTCTCTCTCTCTCTCTCTCTCTCTCTCTCTCTCTCTCTCTCTCTCAGGGTTGCCTTCCAGAGTTATCTTGTAAACCAACATCCCTAGGATTCTTCTCAGCATCCTTCCTTCTCGCTCTCCCCTCGGCGTCTTCCGGCCTTTAAATGGCCACGTCAGTTTCGCTCCTTCCCGGATGTGAAGTAAGAGTAAGTTTGACACATTTATATTTATACTGAGGGGATCAATGGGTAGAGAGAGAGAGAGAGAGAGAGAGAGAGAGAGAGAGAGAGAGAGAGAGAGAGAGATGCTTGAAAAGAAAATAATTCTGTAATCTCTTCTCATTGTTCTTGCATTAGTAGAACGTTTTTCCTTTGAGAGAGAGAGAGAGAGAGAGAGAGAGAGAGAGAGAGAGAGAGAGAGAGAAAGAGCGATGCTTTATTAAAAGATAATTCTGATATCCCTTCTTCAATTCCTTCTTCTTGCATTGAAGAATAGAGCTGTATTCCTTAGAGAGAGAGAGAGAGAGAGAGAGAGAGAGAGAGAGAGAGAGAGAGAGAGAGAGAGGCTTTATTAGAAGATAATTCTAATATCTCTTCTTCTATTCCTTCTTCTTGCATTAGAAGAATAGAAGCTTATTCCCTAGAGAGAGAGAGAGAGAGAGAGAGAGAGAGAGAGAGAGAGAGAGAGAGAGAGAGAGAGACTACGAGATGGAAATAGACATGACAACGAGACACGTTGCGGTCGCTCAGACTTCAAGTTGTATTCAACTTTTATCATTTTTTTCTTTATTTTCATTTTTGGTATTTTCAATCTATGTCTGCATTCATTTTCGCTCATTCTTCAAGTTTTATTCACCTTTTATCATTTTTTTTTTTTTTTATTTTAATTTTTGGTATTTTCAATCTATGTCTGCATTCATTTTCGCTCATTCTTCAGGTTTTATTCACCTTTTATCATTTTATTGTTATTTTATTTTTTTTATTTTCATTTTATTGTTATTTTCATTTTATTGTTATTTTCATTTTTCGTTATTTTCATTTTTTGTTATTTCCAATTTTTGGTTATTTTCATTTTCTTATTATTTTCATTTTTTGTTATTTTCATTTTTTTTTTATTTCCAATTTACGTCTACATTCATTTTCTTCCTTGTGTTCATCTATTTATGTCATGTAGCAATAATGAAGATAAGAGAATGTGTAACAGAAATGTTAAATGTTATGGAACATAAATTTACATGAACATTTTATGTGTTATTGAAGGAACATCTGTACCAATAGAACTAGAATTATGCTCTCTCATTCCCCCTTATGTTTCCGCTGTGAAAATGAATTCATTATATTCTTTATCAATGTAAAGTTGACTTGCAACGAAAGGTCGAAAGTGCAAGTGATAGAAGTCGAAGAACATGAAATAAACATAAAAACGAAAATGTCAAAGAGCAGGGAAGAAATAAGATAAAAAAAAATTAAATACAATGTAAGTGAAGTAAGATATTAAATTAATTTGCAGAGGCAAAGGAAAAGAATCACGGTACACTGTTGAATATTTCCGTAAAAAACTGTAAAAATCCTATAATATTTGTTACCAGGTATTAACCGTTTAAAAAACGGACATATTGACGTTAAGGAGTGATATTATGGGCACCAAACGGTAAAAGATAATCACAAAGTAGGGTGAAAGTTACGGTCGCCTGTTTTTTACTGAAATACGGTTGAGAACACTATATTTTCATGGAGAATTTCCGATTAAAATTACGGTTTTTTTAACAGTGTAGGTGACGCTACCATCCTTAATGGCAACTTCCCCAGTTGACATAATTGAGAATCTACTAAGTTCGCCTGTATTTTACTGAAATACGGCTAAGAACAGTATAATTTTACGGAGAATTTCCGATTAAAATTACGGGGTTTTTTTAACAGTGTAGGTGACGCTACCATCCTTAATGGCAACTTCCCCAGTCGACATAATTGAGAATCTTCTAAGTTTTCAAGAATTTACCTAATTTAACAACTAGTTAATAAGGTAAATCTTTACCTTGTGAGCTATTATGGTTTAAGGTGATAAAGAATTTAAATGTGAATGATCTATTGTTAATATCACCTTTGTTTACAGACTGATGATATTATAGTCCCTTTCAATAAAATTATTTGAATGTAATTTTGCTACATATCAAATAACTTCGATAATTATTTAGATGCAGAGAGAGAGAGAGAGAGAGAGAGAGAGAGAGAGAGAGAGAGAGAGTTACAAGGATTTTGGATGTCTCAAAGACATTTTAGTCCATCCGCGGATACCCCATTTTCTCTTTGGTGGAGCGATTTAGTTTAAGCATTTAGAGAGTTCTTATGATCTTGTCTAACTTATTCTCGAATTCTAGAGAGAGAGAGAGAGAGAGAGAGAGAGAGAGAGAGAGAGAGAGAGAGAGAGAGAGAGAGAACAAGAAGTTTCATTTTGCAGACGAGCGTAATAACAGGTCAAGTCGTATCGTTGAAATTTAATTGAGTTTGTTGGTGTGTTAAGTGTAATAATATTGTTACACATTAGTAGATGATTATTCATTTAGAAATGCCCCCTTTATGATATTATCTCTCTCTCTCTCTCTCTCTCTCTCTCTCTCTCTCTCTCTCTCTACGAGTTCGAGAATAAGTTAGACAAGATCATAAGAACTCTCTAAATGCTTAAACTAAATCGCTCCACCAAAGAGCAAATGGGGTCTCCGCGGATGGACTAAAGTCTTTGAAGCATCCAAAATCCTTGCAACACACACTCTCTCTCTCTCTCTCTCTCTCTCTCTCTCTCTCCCTCTCTTCCTCTCTTGTCATGGAGACGCAAGATCTTGTTATGGGGACGGAAGATCTTGTCATGTGGACGCTAGATCTTGTCATGTGGACGCAAGATCTTGTCATGTGGACGCAAGATCTTGTCATGGGGACGCAAGATCTTGTTATGGGGACGCCAGATCTTGTCATGGGGACGCAAGATCTTGTCATGGGGACGCCAGATCTTGTCATGGGGACGCAAGATCTTGTCATGGGGACGCCAGATCTTGTCATGGGGACGCCAGATCTTGTCATGTGGACGCAAGATCTTGTTATGGGGACGCAAGATCTTGTCATGGGGACGCAAGATCTTGTTATGGGGACGCAAGATCTTGTCATGGAGACGCAAGTACTTGTCATGTGGACACAAGATCTTGTCATGTGGACGCCAGATCTTGTCATGTGGACGCAAGATCTTGTTATGGGGACGCAAGATCTTGTCATGGGGACGCAAGATCTTGTTATGGGGACGCAAGATCTTGTCATGGAGACGCAAGTACTTGTCATGTGGACACAAGAGCTTGTCATGTGGACGCCAGATCTTGTCATGGGGACGCAAGATCTTGTCATGGGGATGCAAGATCTTGTTATGGGGACGCAAGATCTTGTCATGGGGACACAAGATCTTGTCATGTGGACACAAGATCTTGTCATGGGGACGCCAGATCTTGTCATGTGGACGCAAGATCTTGTTAGGGGGACGCAAGATCTTGTCATGGGGACGCAAGATCTTGTTATGGTGATTGGTAAGTATTATGATATTTGATTGGTGTTGAACATACAAAATAGGGCCAAGTAAGTATTATGCTATTTGAGAGAGAGAGAGAGAGAGAGAGAGAGAGAGAGAGAGAGAGAGAGAGAGCGAAAATTACTTTAAAGCAAAAAACTAATTAGCGACTAACTGGAAGAACATAAACAAGGCTTACAATTGGCCATACTTTCCTCCATTACCTTTCAAAAAAGAAAAAAAAAATGTCTTCTCCGTTCGATTAAAAACAACTTTCTCTCTAAGTATCACTAAATCTTCGTTTGGGTTTCTCCTCAGAGTAATTTTAAATTAGAGAGAGAGAGAGAGAGAGAGAGAGAGAGAGAGAGAGAGAGAGAGAGAGAGAGAGAGAGAGAGAGAGAGAAGACCTTTTTCCACCATGTCCGCAATTTAAGGCTAATTATTGCAAATAACTTGGTTCCTGTTCACATTTGAGATGTGCCATTAACTCATTAGCTTATCGGTGACAGTAACTTTGCCCTTTCCCCCGAGGGCGTTCATTTACTGCACCCTCGCGTGCCTGTGCAAAATCAACAATAAACATATTCAGAACGGAGTGACCTTCTGCCATTCGGATTTCATTGAGATCTCAATAGCAGCGCGAGTCACAAACGCTCTGTATTATCATAGTCATCATCATCATCGTCTCCTCCTACGCCTATTGACGCAAAGGACCTAAGAGGAATCATTGGCTAGATTCGTCAAAGGTAGGCAGGTCCTTGTGATGCGCAGTGCCTATCTTAACTAAGACGAGTGACCCCTGCCGGTAAGATCAGTAAGATCATCCGCTAGGCATCAAGGATTCATTAGCTAGAATCATCAAAGGATAGCCAGCTCCTCGTGATGCGCAGTGCCTATCTAACTAAGGTTAGTGACCCATTCCTGTCCATACCAATTCCAGTAAGATCATCCGCTAGGCATCAAGGATTCATTGGCTAGATTCCTCAAAGGATAGCCAGTTGCTTATGATGCGCAGTGCCTATCTAACTAAGGCTAGTGACCCATTCCTGTCCATACTAATTCCAGTAAGATCATCCGCTAGGCATCAAGGATTCATCGGCTAGATTCATCAACGGATAGCCAGTTCCTTGTGATGCGCAATGCCTAACTAAGGCAAGTGACCCCTGCCGGTCCATACTAATTCTAGTAAGATCATCCGCAAGGCATCAGGCGTAGAAGCGGTATTAAAGGTTGTACTGATTAAGTAGTGAGGGTAAGAACGTGTATAAAAAAAAAGAGTTAGCAGCTAGAGTGGATATGAATATGTTGAGGTGGTTTGGCCATGTCGAGAGAATGGAAAGTGGCTGTCTGCTAAAGAAGGTTATGAATGCAAGAGTTGATGGGAGAAGTACAAGAGGAAGACCAAGGTTTGAGTTGTTGGATAGAGTGAAGAAAGGTCTGGGTGATAGGAGGATAGATGTGAGAGAAGCAAGAGAGCCTGCTAGAAATAGGAATGAATGGCGAGCGATTGTGACGCAGTTCTGGTAGGCCCTGCTGCTTCCTCCAGTCGCCTTGGTGACCACTGAGATAGCAGCAGTAGGGGATTCAGCATATGAAACTTCATTTGAGGTGGATAACGGGGGAGGGTGTGCTGTGGCACCCTAGCAGTACCAGGCAAACTTGGCTGAATCCCTCGTCAGGCTGGGAGGAGCGGAGAGAGGAAAGGTCTTCCTTTGTTCCTTTGTTTGATGTCAGCTACACCCCAAAATTAGGGGAAGTGCCTTGGTAAACAGATATACCAATTAAAAACCGATTTCTCAGAGGTATTAAGCTTAAGGTCTCTTAAACTAATTGAAAGCATCTTTAAATGCTGCCATTTATGTAAGTATACAGTATGAATGTACGAATCAGGCCAAGGCAAACTGTCATTAGAGTAAAGCAGCATCTATATATATGTACTATTTATGAACATCTCAGCAAATGTGTTGAAAACTAAAAAAAATTGACAGCTAGACACCTCGACGGCTGCCGAGTGGCTTCCAACCTATGAGACCCAAGGAACGTTAGACATTTTAATTCGCACCAACAGGTGCTGAAATCACTTGGCGTAGCTGATCGACAGGCAATGTAACCGACAACCCATTGGGGGAAAAATCTCTTGAAAAGAAAGTCAAACGTTAGGCCTGTACATGCAGTCTTCCCGGGTGAAACTGACACGGAGATATTGGACGCGTGAGAAATGCGCTGCTCTCATTTAGCTGTCAGTTATACTGTCTCACAGGGAAAAGTACCTTGAGACAGGTGACAGAAGACGGGATACGAGAACTGAGTAGATTTGGACAATTGACAATTGGGTATTCGCTACGAAGTGGTTGCGGAAGAAATTTGAAGGTAAATGCTAACCTGGAGTTATATGTTTTCGCCCCTGTTTGTCCGTCATTCTATTTGTTTGTGAACAGCTTCCTGGCCACAATTTTACTCATAGAGCAGTGAAACCTTCAGGGATTATTTGATATGTTAAGACGTGGAAGTGATTCAATTTTGAAAGTCCTAGGTCAAAGGTCAAGGTCAAGGTCGAGCAAAAGGTCGACCGAATCAAACCCTAACCTTAACACGAAGTTTCGCGCATGGTTGTCACACAGACTTAAAATACTCCTATTGTCTAAATTGATTCTGGGAAACGCAAGCTGGTTTCGAAAAACAAGCTGCGGTAGTGGAGGTCTGCATTCTCAGAATGCTAACCAACAGAAACTTTAGAACTTCAAACTTGCAGCGAATGTTTATATGTTGAATTGACTGACTTGATTTTCTCTTCATAATTTATATAAGTCATTTGTTACTGAATCTCAAGATATCTTATATCTTTTATTCATTATTTTCCATATAGTTTATATATTTCTTGATTTCCTTTCCTCACTGGGCTATTTTCTCTGTTGGAGCCCTTTGGGCTTAGAGCATCCTGCTTTTACAACAAGGGTTATAGGTTACCTAATAATAATAATAATAATAATAATAATACCTCGACGCGGTAAAAGCTTTGTTCATCGCCATGATCAGCAAAGCTGTTCTAGTCAGGGCCTTCCATACTAGGTTGGTTTGCTGTGAGCGATCAGACAAAAGATTCTCACTACCATCAATCTGCAGTGGCCAGCATGATGATGAAAACTGGCCAAATCCCAGACATGAATAAGTACATGTTTGAGGCCTTTGTCCTGCAGTGGACTAGAAACGGATGTATTTATCGTTGTAGTTGTTGTTGAGATATATATATATATATATATATATATATATATATATATATGTGTGTGTGTGTGTGTGTGTATATATATAAATTTATATATATATATATACACCTGTATATATATGCGTGTTTATACATATATATATATATATATATATATATATATATATATATATATATATATATATTTATGCTGTATACAAATATATATATATATATATATATATATATGTATATACATATGTATATATGTATGTATGTATGTATGTATGTATGTATGTAAATATATAGGTGTGTGTAAAAGGAGCGCTAAATATTTCTCTCTCTCTCTCTCTCTCTCTCTCTCTCTCTCTCTCTCTCTCTCTCTCTCTCTCTCTGGTCTACATCACTAGGCTTTCTTCCTCTCTTCTAACATAGAGCATAGTAAACTTTCCTCAATATATCACAATAAACAAGTCTTCAAAAATATCACCTACCCACCGGGACATTCATTACTGTCGAGAATCCAATAACTTTATCAGAACATCAGAGAATTTTCTATATCTTGTATCTAGGGCTGTTCCAGTTCATATAAACGTCAAAAGAAATCAGAGTAAAGTTCTCTTAACAACAACAATCCCTGGAGCCTACTGAGAGAGAGAGAGAGAGAGAGAGAGAGAGAGAGAGAGAGAGAGAGAGAGAGAGAGAGAGAGAGAGAGAGGAGGAAATCTCATGACAATAAACCAAGCTGGAGAGTGATATAGTTTATTACAGGTGCTTTCAAGGGTGACCTGTAACCTATATAATGGAGGACTGATGGTTAAGTTTTGTAATTTAACAGATGGACCATTAATCTTGCAATGATAACTACAGCATGAGAGAGAGTTCCTCTTTGGAAGAAGCAACGAAAACATGTTCTTCCATACAAGAGGCTACTGAAGAGAAATCACTCCTGTAAAAATGGTAACGAGGGAGTTCACTCCTGGAAGAAGGAATGAAACGAATATTCCTCTGAGACAACGTGACGTGAAAGTGTTAACCTTGATTAGGTATAGAGAGATTGAGTTCCTTCGTGTAATAAACAATGAGGGAGAGTTCCCTCTCAATAAAAAAGAAGGCAGATAGGTCCCTTCTGCAATAAGCAAAGAGGGAGAGTTCCCTCATGGAGAAAGCAACAAAAGTGATTTCCCTCATGAAAGAAGTAACCAAAGAGAGTTCCCTCATGGGGGAAGCAGCCAAAAGATGTTCACTCATGGAAGAGGCAACCAAATAGAGCTCCTTCGTGGAAGAAGCAACTAAAGAGAGTTCCCTCATGGAAGAGGCAACCAAATAGAGCTCCTTCGTGGAAGAAGCAACTAAAGAGAGTTCCCTCATGGAAGAGGCAACCAAATAGAGCTCCTTCGTGGAAGAAGCAACTAAAGAGAGTTCCCTCATGGAAGAGGCAACCAAATAGAGCTCCATCATGGAAGGAGCAACAAAAGAGATTTCCCTTATGGAAGAAGCAACGAAAGATGTTCCCTCATGGATAACGCAATTAAAGAGAGTTCCCTCAGGGAAGAAGCAATTAAAGAGAGTTCCCTCATGGAAGAAACAACTAAAGAGAGTTGCCTCATGGAAGAAGCAACGAAAAATTTTCCCTCATGGATAACGCAATTAAAAACAGTTCCCTCATGGAAGAAGCAATTAAAGAGAGTTCCTTCATGGAAGAAGCAACTGAAGAGAGTTCCCTCATGGATGAAGCAACTAAAGAGAATTCCCTCATCGAAGAAGCACCCAAAGAGAGTTCCCTCATGGAAGAGGCAACCAAATCGAGCTCCATCATGGAAGAAGCAACCAAAGAGAGTTCCCTCATGGAAGAACCACCAAAGAGAGTTCCCTAATGGAAGAAGCACCAAAGAGAGTTCCCTCATGGAAGAAGCAACGAAAGATGTTCCCTCATGGATAACGCAATTAAAAACAGTTCCCTCATGGAAGAAGCAATTAAAGAGAGTTCCCTCGTGGAAGAAGCAACTGAAGAGAGTTCCCTCATGGAAGAAGTAACTATAGAGAATTCCCTCATCGAAGAAGCACCCAAAGAGAGTTCCCTCATGGAAGAGGCAACCAAACCGAGCTCCATCATGCAAAAAGTAACTAAAGAGAGTTTCCTCATGGAACAAAGAGAGTTCCCTCGGGGAAGAAGCAACCAAAGAGAGTTCCCTCATGGAAGAAGCAGCCAAAGAGAGTCCAATCAAGGAAGAAGTAATTAAAGAGATTTCCCTTCAATAAGAAGAACTTTCCTCCACAGAACCTTCAGTATCTATCTACGAGAGGAATTTCCTTCCAAGAAGGAGTAACGTGATAGAGTTCCCTCCTGGAAGACGCCGGGCAGAGATGAAAGGGAAGGTTTGTAGCTGGAAGATGACGTCACTAAAAGAAGAGAGCGAGGAAGGTAGGAATAAAAGGCAGCGATAGAAGCTGAGGTGAGGAAGATGGCTGTGAGAGAAGCAAAGGTCACAGACAGAGAGAAAGTTGGAATTATTTAGATCGGTAAACTAGAGGAAGAGGAGAGTGGAAATGGAATGGTAAAGAGGAATGAAAACGATTGAATATATTGAAATTATAATAACAGTTAATAATTATTTTTTTTCATATGATAATCAATGGAATTAAGGGGAAATTAAAGATAATGTGCTGGAATATGTTAGAATGTACAAATGGGATTTTTGAGAGTTTGTTTCTACTACTACTACTACTACTACTACTACTGCTGCTGCTGCTGCTGCTGCTGCTGCTGCTGCTACTACTACTACTAATAATAATAATAATAATAATAATAATAATAAAAATAATAATAATTAAAATTATAAAAATAGTAATAATAATAATAATAATAATAATAATAATGATTATAATAATGATAATAATAATAATAATAATAATAATAATAATAATAATAATACTTTCAACTCTCCCAACTCCTACCGAATATATCCAATCACTATCTGGGCCAGACTTCATTAGAAATGGCGTCTTTGGGCAAATCTATTAGATTTCCAGGTTTGATAATCGGCTCTTCATTATCCTAATTAGGATTATAAGAGATTGACGCTGTGTAAAGTTCGCGAACAAGTAATGGCGGGGGGGGGCCACCGAGTAAGCGTAATCGCGGAGCCACCGAGTAAGCATAATATAAACAATTTATGCCAGCGAATCGGCTGCCTTATTAATGCAGTCAGAGCATAAGTAATTCTCTCCGAGATGATTGTTTCCTGGGATGAGAAGCGTCAGTGAGCAGGGTTTGAACTTTTAAGGTAATTACCTTAGTTTGAGGTAATTTGCACGGTTCAAGGTAATTTTTAAGGTAATGATGATGAGCAGGGTTTAAACTTTTAAGGTAATTACCTTAGTTTGAGGTAATTTGCATGGTTTCCATGTCATTTTTAAGGTAATTGCCTTAGTTTGAGGTAATTTGTATGGTTTCAAGGTAATTTTTAAGGTAATGATATTGAGCAGTTTAAACTTATAAGGTAATTACCTTAGTTTGATGTAATTTGCATGGTTTCAAGGTAATTTTTAGGGTAATGATATTGAGCAGGCTTTGAACTTTTAAGGTAATTACCTTAGTTTCAGTTAATTTGCTTGGTTTCAAGGTAATTATTTAAGGTAATGATATTGAGCAGGGATTAAAATTTTAAGGTATTTACCTTAGTTTGAGGTAATTTGCATGGTTTCAAGGTAATTTTAAAGTAATAATATTGAGCAGGGTTTAAACTTTAAAGGCAATTACCTTGGGTTTAAACTTTTAAGGTAACTACCTTTAGTTTGAGGTAATGTGCATGGTTTCAATGTAATTTTCAAGGTAATTATATTTTGTAATGTAATTTCGGTTTTACTAGCTTCAAATTTAAGGAAATTTGAAAAGTTTTAAGGTAATCTAAGGTAAAAAGCAGCAGCATTTAAGGTAATAGCTACATGCTTAAGTTTAAACCCTGGACTGAGCCTGGAGAGGCTCGCCTAAATTTTGGCTCGAACAAAAAAGAAAGATTTATTCTAACATTATTTTTGTTCTTAAACTTCTCTTTTAAGAATAGCAACAACATTAAAATAAATATTTCCAATATGAACTATAAAAACTTTAACAAAACAAGAAAGAGTGAATTTGGTGTTTAGTCTTATTCAGGATTTTTGATTCTGGTGAAAAAAAAAAAACTGTAAAATTACTTTTTAAACGTTTAAAGGCCGTTCATGAATGGCAGAGGCAAGGGACAGTGACATTGCCCTATCAAGCAGGACAATGCCCTAGAGACTGACCATACATACATATGATCAGCGCTCAAGCCCACTCTCCACCCAAGCTTGGACCATGGAGGGTCAGTCAATTTATGTTGATGCCTCAGTAGATAGACCTATAGGCTCCACCAAACACCGCCCCCCCCCACCCCCTATCCTTAGTTCACAACGATGGTGAGGTTGCAGCGACCAAAGCAGCTATTAGTGTCTCGGTTTGCTCAGGATTTCTTGTTCTGTACACTATACTCATTTTTTTTAATGAGGCGCATTTGCACCGACTCGCAGCGGTACCCTTTTAGCTCAGAAAAAAATTTCCTGCTATCTGATTGGTTAGAATTATCTTGTCTAACCAATCAGCGAGCAGGAAACTTTTCAGAGCTAAAAGGGCACCCCTGCAAGTCGGTATAAACCAGCCTCACTAAAAATAATTGAATATAGGGACATGAACAGAAGGGATTGTCTCTTTCACACAAAGACCAATCGCTTTGAGGAGTAAGACATCATCTCATTTTTATAGTCACTGTAACTTTTACACATACTAATATATTCATTAATGATCACAAGAAGCAGAATTTAAAGTAGTCAGGAGTAGTCACAAGAACAGAAAGCCTTTCATTAGTGTATTGGAGTAATTAACAGAAATAAATACACGGACTTTTCTTCTTCTTCTTCGTCTTCTTCGTCTTCTTCTTTTTCTTCTTCTTCTTCGTCTTCTTCTTCTTCTTCTTCTTCTGTTGATTGCCCGGAGCTTTTCTCCGTACAGGGAGTGGGGGCTTTTTAACAAAATGTCATAGCACACACCCCACTCCTCCCCAGTGAAAAGGGATTCGAAGAATGGAAGAGAAATGGAGAATTCCTGGGGTAGTGAAGAAATGATGTCTGGGAGGATAATCAAGAGAGAGAGAGAAAGTTAAAAGGAGTTACAAGGATTTTGAATGTCTCAAGTACTTTTTAGTCCTTCAGGGAGACTCCATTTGCTCTTGGGTTGAGCGATTTGGTTTGAACATTTAAAGAGAGAGAGAGAGAGAGAGAGAGAGAGAGAGAGAGAGAGAGGGGGGGGAGAGAGAGAGAGAATTAAAAGGAGTTACAAGGATTTTCAATGTCTCAAATACTTTTTAGTCCTTCAGGGAGACTCCATTTGCTCTTGGGTAGAGCGATTTGGTTTGAACATTTAAAGGAGAGAGAGAGAGAGAGAGAGAGAGAGAGAGAGAGAGAGAGAGAGAGAGAGAGAGGTGGGGTCCACTAGACGAAGGTGAGAAGTCATCGGTATGGGAAAGTAGATTGAGCGCGGGTGGGGTTTGTATTGTGGGCCCTCAAGGGAGGGCGATGCTGGTGGAACTGGAAGGTATCTCCAGGTCCTGGAATAAAGAATTTAAGTGCCTAGAATGGCCACATCCCCCCCTCTTCCCCTCCCCTCCCCTCTCCCCCCCCCCCTGCTCTACAGTGTGAGAAATCTTAGACAAGTGATTACAACAAAGAGTAGGTTATAACTCAGAAGGACTTTAGTCATCATCCTCTCTTCCTACGACTATTGACGCAAAGGGCCTCGGTTAGAATTCGCCAGTCGTCTCTATCTTGACCTTTTTAATCAATACTTCTCCATTCATCATCTCCAACTTCGCGCTTCATAGTCCTCAGCCATGTAGGCCTGGGTCTTCCAATTCTTCTAGTGCCTTGTGAAAACCAGTTGAAAAGTTGGTGAACATATCTCTCTTGGGGAGTGCGAAGAGCATGCCCAAACCATCTCCATCTACCCCTCATTATGATCTCATCCACATATGGCGCTCGAGTAATCTCTCTTATAGTTTCATTTCTAATCCTGTCATGCCATTCAACAAAGCTCTACATAAATAATTTCTACAGGGACATAAATAACTCGAAGATTGTCAATTTGACAAAATGAAAATTAGCTCTTCTATATATATCTGGTTTCTAAATATAAATAGCAATAATATATCAAAATTCAAAAAAACACATAACAAATGAATAAACAAAATAATGATCAATCATTTTCGAAGATTGAAAATTGGACTAAACGAAAATTAACTTTTCCATTTCTATCTGGCTCCTGAATAGAAATATCAATAATATACCAAAATAATAAAAAAACATAAGAAATAAATTTAAAAAAATGACTAATCATTCTATGAAAAAGAACGCAAAATAATTAGTTGGTAAAATGATAGAAATAACAATAAGATACCAAATTAAAAAAAAAAAAAACAAGAAATAAATGAACAAAAAAGGACTAATCATTCTATGAAAAAGAAGACGGGAAAATTAGTTGGTAACATGAAAGAGAAACTCACTAACCAAAGACAAATCCAACCATAGAAAAAAATCGAAACAAAAAGACGAGTAAATATTGCTTTCAAAAAAAGAAAAAAAAAATATTTACCAGATTGAAAATCCAGACTCATAGACCCCACCTAATCTGAACATGCGGGGAACTTCTTTCCTGGTCAGTGAACTCTTTCAGAATATGATAGTTGCCTCTCACAGTAATCATTTCTTGCTGGAGTAATCTGAGGGAGACAAAATACGAAGAAGAATTGGTCTTGGAGTTGATGGGGGAGGAGGGGGGGGGGGCAAGTTGTACTGTACGAGTACGCCATTTCTATGTAGCGTGTACAGGGGTAATGTCAATAAAGGATAGTTTGATATATATGTGTATATATATATATATATATATATATATATATATATATATATATATGTGTGTGTGTGTGTGTGTATGTTTATATATATAATGTGTATATACATATATATATATATATATATATATATATATATATATATATATATATATATATATATGTATGTATATATATATATATATATACAGCGTACATATATATATATATATATATATATATATATATGTGTGTGTGTGTGTGTGTTTGTGTGTAATTTCTATGCGTATATATATATATATATATATGTGTGTGTGTGTGTGTATACATATATATATATATATATATATATATATATATATATATATATATATATATATACATACATGTATTTATATATATACATATATATATTTATATGTAAATATATACATATATAAATATATACGCACACACACACACACACACATATATATATATATATATATATATATATATATATACATATAAACATGGCAAATACGAGTCTGACGAACTTCCACTCTCGACCTTTGCACAGATCCTCTACATTGAAGCAAAACCTCCCAAATAGAAAACGATGAATTATGATATGTCGGAGCATCTAAACATCATTAGAGCGAAGTAAATGACCTCAGGAATGAATAGTCAGTTTCGTGTATGACCTGAATAAGTTGCGTTTGATCATCAAACCATTAGAAAAAAAAAATACATCCGCGTCAGATGTTAAAAGCTTGTTTACAAACGTCATGATGTGGGAGACGAGAGAAATCTTTTCCGAGTGCGTATATTATCCTATTTTCCTGCTTAAAGTATACGTAAAACTAGAGGGGCACTCAGTAGAACGTAGCCTTAAAACATAACCTCCTTCCAACTTCGTTAGCTAAGGTAAAGAGTAGAAAGAATTGGGATTTTACTTAGAACCTCAACAGATGTCTATTTGAGTCATTTATAAAATAAAAACTGAAACCAATTATCATATACTAACTATCAGCAATTGTTAAACATGAAAGGTTTTATTCAAAGGTAATTCTAACGGAGTGAAAATTCACCTTTCAATGATATAGGACCGGAAGTTCTCCTTCCAACCTACCCCATATTCAAATAAGTATTCGATAGTGAAATTCATAACCAGGACCAATTCCGATCCATTTACAATATCAACCATAATTTTCAAATATGGTGGCTGGCTATTGAAAACATCCCTGCCTAGCGATCACCAGACTGGAGTTCGGGTCCCACTCTTGCTTCATAGTTTCTTGTAACGTCGGCAACCTCACCATTCTTGTGAGCAAAGGATGGAGGGTTTTGGGGGAGCCTATAGGTCTACTTGCTGAGTTATCAGCAACCATTGCCTGGCCCTCCCTAGTCCTAACTTGGTTAGGAAGGGCTCAAGTGAAAATCATATGTATATATGGTCAGTCTCTGTGGCATTGTTCTGCTTGATAGGGACTTGCTACTGTCCCTCGAATCTGTAAAGAAAATCGTATGTATATATGGTCGGTCTCTGTGGCATTGTTCTGCTTGATGGGGACTTGCTACTGTCCCTCGAATCTGTAAAGAAAATCGTATGTATATATGGTCAGTCTCTAGGGCGTTGTGCTGCTTGATGGGGACTTGCTACAGTCCCTCGAATCTGAATAGAAAATCGCATGTCTATATGGTCAGTCTCTAGGGCGTTGTGCTGCTTGGTGGGGACTTGCTACAGTCCCTCGAATCTGAAAAGAAAATCGCATGTCTATATGGTCAGTCTCTAGGGCGTTGTCCTGCTTGGTGGGGACTTGCTACAGTCCCTCGAATCTGAATAGAAAATCGCATGTCTATATGGTCAGTCTCTAGGGCGTTGTGCTGCTTGGTGGGGACTTGCTACAGTCCCTCGAATCTGAAAAGAAAATCGCATGTCTATATGGTCAGTCTCTAGGGCGTTGTGCTGCTTGGTGGGGACTTGCTATAGTCCCTCGAATCTGAAAAGAAAATCGCATGTCTATATGGTCAGTCTCTAGGGCGTTGTGCTGCTTGGTGGGGACTTGCTACTGTCCCTCGAATCTGAAAAGAAAGTCGCATGTCCATATGGTCAGTCTCTAGGGCGTTGTGCTGCTTGGTGGGGACTTGCTACTGTCCCTCGAATCTGAATAGAAAGTCGCATGTCCATATGGTCAGTCTCTAGGGCGTTGTCCTGCTTGGTGGGGACTTGCTACAGTCCCTCGAATCTGAATAGAAAGTCGCAGGTCCATATGGTCAGTCTCCCGGGCGTTGTGCTGCTTGATGGGGACTTGCTACAGTCCCTCGAATCTGAAAAGAAAGTCACAGGTCCATATGGTCAGTCTCCCGGGCGTTGCTCTGCTTGATGGGGACTTGCTACAGTCCCTCGAATCTGAATAGAACGTCGCAGGTCCATATGGTCAGTCTCCCGGGCGTTGCCCTGCTTGATGGGGACTTGCTACAGTCCCTCGAATCTGAATAGAACGTCGCAGGTCCATATGGTCAGTCTCCCGGGCGTTGCCCTGCTTGATGGGGACTTGCTACAGTCCCTCGAATCTGAATAGAACGTCGCAGGTCCATATGGTCAGTCTCCCGGGCGTTGCCCTGCTTGATGGGGACTTGCTACAGTCCCTCGAATCTGAATAGAACGTCGCAGGTCCATATGGTCAGTCTCCCGGGCGTTGCCCTGCTTGATGGGGACTTGCTACAGTCCCTCGAATCTGAATAGAACGTCGCAGGTCCATATGGTCAGTCTCCCGGGCGTTGCCCTGCTTGATGGGGACTTGCTACAGTCCCTCGAATCTGAATAGAACGTCGCAGGTCCATATGGTCAGTCTCCCGGGCGTTGCCCTGCTTGATGGGGACTTGCTACAGTCCCTCGAATCTGAATAGAACGTCGCAGGTCCATATGGTCAGTCTCCCGGGCGTTGCCCTGCTTGATGGGGACTTGCTACAGTCCCTCGAATCTGAATAGAACGTCGCAGGTCCATATGGTCAGTCTCCCGGGCGTTGCCCTGCTTGATGGGGACTTGCTACAGTCCCTCGAATCTGAATAGAACGTCGCAGGTCCATATGGTCAGTCTCCCGGGCGTTGCCCTGCTTGATGGGGACTTGCTACAGTCCCTCGAATCTGAATAGAACGTCGCAGGTCCATATGGTCAGTCTCCCGGGCGTTGCCCTGCTTGATGGGGACTTGCTACAGTCCCTCGAATCTGAATAGAACGTCGCAGGTCCATATGGTCAGTCTCCCGGGCGTTGCCCTGCTTGATGGGGACTTGCTACAGTCCCTCGAATCTGAATAGAACGTCGCAGGTCCATATGGTCAGTCTCCCGGGCGTTGCCCTGCTTGATGGGGACTTGCTACAGTCCCTCGAATCTGAATAGAACGTCGCAGGTCCATATGGTCAGTCTCCCGGGCGTTGCCCTGCTTGATGGGGACTTGCTACAGTCCCTCGAATCTGAATAGAACGTCGCAGGTCCATATGGTCAGTCTCCCGGGCGTTGCCCTGCTTGATGGGGACTTGCTACAGTCCCTCGAATCTGAATAGAACGTCGCAGGTCCATATGGTCAGTCTCCCGGGCGTTGCCCTGCTTGATGGGGACTTGCTACAGTCCCTCGAATCTGAATAGAACGTCGCAGGTCCATATGGTCAGTCTCCCGGGCGTTGCCCTGCTTGATGGGGACTTGCTACAGTCCCTCGAATCTGAATAGAACGTCGCAGGTCCATATGGTCAGTCTCCCGGGCGTTGCCCTGCTTGATGGGGACTAGCTACAGTCCCTCGAATCTGAATAGAACGTCGCAGGTCCATATGGTCAGTCTCCCGGGCGTTGCCCTGCTTGATGGGGACTTGCTACAGTCCCTCGAATCTGAATAGAACGTCGCAGGTCCATATGGTCAGTCTCCCGGGCGTTGCCCTGCTTGATGGGGACTTGCTACAGTCCCTCGAATCTGAATAGAACGTCGCAGGTCCATATGGTCAGTCTCCCGGGCGTTGCCCTGCTTGATGGGGACTTGCTACAGTCCCTCGAATCTGAAAAGAACATCGCAGGTCCATATGGTCAGTCTCCAGGGCGTTGCCCTGCTTGATGGGGACTTGCTACAGTCCCTCGAATCGGAAAAGAACATCGCATGTCCATATGGTCAGTCTCTAGGGCATTGTCCTGCTTGTTAGGGACTTGCTACAGTCCCTCGAATCTGAAAAGAACATCGTATATCTATATGGTCAGTCTCTAGGGCATTGTGCTGCTTGATAGGGACTTGCTACAGTCCCTCGAATCTGAAAAGAAAATCGTATGTATATATGTTCAGTCTCTGGGGCATTGTGCTGCTTGATAGGGCATTGCCACAGTTCCTAGCCGCTGTTATTCAAAAGCGACCTTCAGACGTTTAAACCTGAACCCTAGGTTAGTTTAAGTTGGGTTATGTTATAACACAGTCCTGTATTCTACCTATATGATTTACTATGACCCTGGGTAAGATTAAGTACTCACACCAAGACGTGTTATTATCATTATTATTATTATTATTATTATTATTATTATTATTATTATTATTATCATTATTATTATTATTATTATCAATATTATTATTTTTTATTATTATTATTATTTTCATTATTATTATTGTTATTATTACTTACTAAGCTACAACCCTAGTTGGAAAAGCAGGAGGCTATAAGCAACAGAGGCTCCAATAGGGAAAATAGCCTAGTGAGGAAAGGAAACAAGAGAAAATAAAATATTTCAAGAACAGTTACATCAAAATAAATAATAGCATTAAAAGGTACTGATGTTTTTAGTTGAAATGTCTTCAACCCCTGTTGCATTAGTATTCCAAAATGTCAAGTACAAAAGATTTACTGAAATGAAATACATTTCCATTCATCATTTCAAGGAAGTCGATCCATCAATGGAAAAAAATGTCCAAACAACGATTATAAAAAGATTGAAGATCAACATTACCTAATTGAAAAGCGATTTGCCTTTTGGCTAGTTGGTAAAAATGATAGGTTGCTATCGACTATATATATATGTATATATATATATATGTATATATATATATATATATATATATATATATATATATATATTTTCATGCATGTATACATACATATATATATATATATATATATATGTGTGTGTGTGTGTATGTTTGTGTGTGTGTGTGTGTAAATTCATACACATAAATAAAATACATATATGTACATATGTGTGTAGGTGTATATATATATATATATATATATATATATATATATATATATATATACATGTAAACGTAAAATGTATCATTTAAAAGCAATAACGAAACAAGATAAAAATCCCAACACAGGAGTGACTCAGTCAACCATTTGAGCTTCATAAATGTGATTATTGATAACGCGATGAACCTCATCAATCAGCTCATTAGTGTCACGCTTGGTGTCAATCACTTGACACAGCAGCCTTTTTCATCTGATGGTTCCAGGACTCGGTTCGCTCGCTTAATTCAATTCCCATTTAGTTGGGTTTGTACACTCCTTGCTTGTTTCCCCATTTTACTTCTTTGTTTTACCTCTGTTTTACCTTTTCCTTGGGTTTGTACACGTCCTGTGTGTCTCCCCATTTTACTTCTTTGTTTTACCTCCGCCAAAGAAGTTTGAAGGAGGTTATGTTTTACCCCCTATTTGTGTGTTTGTTTGTGACCAGCTACCTGGCCACAATTTTAATCGTTGAGTAATGAAACTTACAGGGTTTAACTATTATGTAAAAAATCTAGAAATTAATAGATTTTGGAAGGTCAAGGTCGAAGGTCAAGGTTAGGGTCAAGTAAAACGAAGTTTGTGTGTTTGTTTGTGAACAGCTTCCCGGTCACAATTTTAATCGTAGAGTAATGAAACTTGCAGGGATTGACTGTTATGTAAAAATCTATAAACTATTAGATTTTGGAAGGTCAAGGTCGAAAGTCAAGGTCAAAGGTCAAGGTTAGGGTCAAGTAAAATGTTGTTTGTGTGTTTGTTTGTGAACAGCTTCCTGGACACAATTTCAATCGTAGAGTAATGAAACTTACTGGGATTAACTGTTATGTAAACATCTAGAAATTATTAGATTTTGAAAGGTCAAGGTCAACGATCAAGTAAAATGTCCAATTCACGTAATCAGCCATAAGTCTGGACATCTTTGTCACACAGACTTCAAACTTGGTTCATTTTTGAGTGTATGAAAATCCACCCCAATTAATACATGTTTACGTCAAAGGTCAAGGACAAGGTCGAGCAAAAGGTCGGGAAATAAACTGCAGCGGCGGAGGTCTTTACTCTACTTAGGGACTCTCCAGTTTAACTTTGATAGTGATGCTGGGAACTCACAGTCATAGATCTATCAATGTCTCCATTAATTCTTAAGAAAGATTTAATCAGTTTAGCGGAACCTTTTCATACTTGTTTATAGAGAAAGATCAAAGGTGGATGGACTGTATCAAGGATGACCTTCGATCAAAGGGATTAACCGGTGATGAGGTGTGGGACAGAGGTAGATGGAGAAAGCTGACCAGAAACATCGACCCCACATAGAAGTGGGAACAGATGTAGACAAAGGAGAAGAAGAATGTAATATTGAAACTTATTTTTCCTTATCCAAGTTGATGTAGTCAATTAGTTAGTTTTTATTTAAAGCCTCAGTTAATTCCAAGAAGTTTACAGTACTATTTAAGATTATATATTTTCTTTCGCCAAATATTTTCGACAAGTTTTGGCTAACCGAAATTTTTACTTGTTTCATAATAGAGTTTATTTTGTTTTACCAGAAAAATCCCATAATTTTTTGTATTGGGGTTTTCATAAATCAATATTTCAAATCACTTTTGAATGTCACTTGATATAGAACAATAAAAGAAATAATAATAAAATAAAAAATAAGAAATAAAGAAAAAGAAAGAGGAAGGTGGAAATTGGAATGGAAAGCACCAAAGATGAAAGAGCAAATAATGAACGAAATGTAGTGAAACAAGAAGAATAAATAGAGGAGAAATAAAGGTAAGACGAACGTTGAGAAAGCGAAACGAGAAGAAGTCGAAACCTGAATAATGAATAGAGAACTGAAAAGGATCAGTGATAAGGAATAGAACTACGAAACCCAATAAACGATGGATAGAAAGAGAGACGAAGAAAAGGGAAATGTTGAACCAGTCAGAAACAGAGATAGCGAGACTCCAAAAACAAAAAACGCAGAAGAGGAAAAAAATGAGCAGAAACAGAGATAACGAGACTCCAAAAATAATAAAAAACGCAGAAGAAGAAGAAAAAAAATGAGCAGAAACAGAGATAACGAGACTCCAAAAACAAAAAACGCAGAAGAAGAAGAAAAAAAATGAGCAGAAACAGAGATAACGAGACTCCAAAAATAATAAAAAACGCAGAAGAAGAAGAAAAAAAATGAGCAGAAACAGAGATAACGAGACTCCAAAAACAAAAAAAACAAAAACAGTAAAGAAAAAGAAAAAAAAATAAGCAGAAACAGAGATAACGAGACTCCAAAAACAAAAAACGCAGAAGAAGAAGAAAAAAAAATGAGCAGAAACAGAGATAACGAGACTCCAAAAAAAAAAAAAAAAAAAACGCAGAAGAAGAAGAAGAAGAAGAAGAAGAAGAAGAAGAAGAAAGAATTTAAGTTCTGGCTGGATGGAGATGACACAGTATTTGAGGCGGATAATAAGATGAGTTACTGAAGGGATGAGAGAAGACAGCAGGACATGTAAATGGAAAGAGACAGACAGACAGAGGATAAAAAAAAAATCTGAAAATGGAAATTCAGATTTAAAAACATTATCATAATTATCTTTTGAATTACTTCAAAATATAAGGATTACTTTGGTGAAATTCCAACAGATGAAAAAATTAATTCTGGATATAATAGTTCCAATTTAAAAACATTGTCATAATTATCTTTGGCTTGGCTTCAAAACACAAGGATTACTTTTGTGAAATTCCAGAGGATAAAAATAATAAATTCTGGAAAAAGTAATTCCGATTTAAAAACATCATCATAATTATCTTTGGAATTACCTCAAAACACGGGAATTACTCCGGAAAAAATATCAAAAGGAGAAAAGCAAGAAGAGCCTTAACATGGGTTGTTGTGGCCTGATTGGTAACGTCTCTGCCTGGTGTTTGCCAGACGGAAGTTCGAGTCCCGTTAGTGCCTTTACGGTCTGTAACCTTACCATCCTTATGAGCTAAGGTTGCGGGGTTTGGGGGAGCCTCTAGATCTATCTGTTGAGTCATCAGCAGCCATTGCCTAGCCCTCCTTGATCCTAGCTTGGGTAGAGAGGGGCCTTGGGCGCTGATCATATAATATATGGTCAGAATCTAAGGCATTGTCCTGCTTGGTAGGGCGATAACACTGTCCCTTGCCTCTGCCATTCATGAGCGACCTTTGAACCTTTAAAAAGTATAAAATGAAGTGGTTGCAAGAGAAAATGCATCTCTTGCAATGTCTGGAAATGTTTGCTTGTTCCTCTTCATTTAAATGTCATGGTGAATTCCCCCTGGCTATACAACCTTGCATCTTATCAACCTCAGCTCCTAACTCTGAGATCTTCAGCTGACTGAGGCATTTAAATATTTCCTGATTATTATTATTATTATTATTATTATTATTATGAGGCTGGGAGGAACGTAGAGAGTAGAGATCCCTTTTTGGTTTTTGTTTCATTTGTTGATGTCGGCTACCCCACAAAATTGGGGGAAGTGCCTTGGTATATGTATGTATGTATTATTATTATTATTATTATTTGCTAGGCTACAACCCTAGTTGGAAAAGCAAGATGCTATAAGCCCAGGGGCCCCAACAGGGAAAATAACCCAGTGAGGAAAGGAAACAAGGAAAAATTAAATATTTTAAGAATAGTAACATTTAAATAAATATTTTCTATATAAACTATGAAAACTTTAACAAAAAAAGAGGAAGAGAAATGAGATAGAATAGTGTTCCCGAGTGTGCCCTCAAGCAAGAGAACTCTAACCCAAGACAGTGGAAGACCATGGTACAGAGGCTATGGCACTACCCAAGACTAGAGAACAATGGTTTGATTTTGGAGTGTCGGGTAGTTGGATCGGTAGAACTTCAAATGTTCAAAGTTGCAGTAAATATTTTCATGGCATAAGTCTTTCTATAGTTTATATATGAAAGATGTGTTTTGATATTGTTACTGTTTTCAAAATATTTTGTTAATTTTTTCTCCTATCGTTTATTTATTTCCTTATTTCCTTTCCTTACTGGGCTATTTTTCCCTATTAGATCCCTTAGCTTTATAGCGTCATGCTTTTCCAACTAGGGTTGTACCTTAGCTAATAATAATAATAATAATAATAATAATAATAATAATAATAATAATAATAAAATACCAACCAAGATATATGAAAAAATGAACGAAACTTTCCCAACATGGAAACTGTATAAAACAAGAACTCAAGAGAAAAAAGGGAAATGATTCTTTGAAGTAAGGACTCCTTGAAAAGAAAAGTGAGTTGGAAACGCGATCTACATTTGTCATCTCCCTTGATATAATCTGTTCAATCCAGGCTAACAAGGTTATTTGCTGAGGAGGAGGAGGAGGAGGAGGAGGAGGAGAAGGAGAAGGAGAAGGAGAAGGAAGGGGAAAAGGGAGATAGGAATAATTTTTGAAGGAGGAATAAGGAGCTGAAATGGAAGAGGAAACAACGAACGAGAGAGGATAGAAATCACGAAGCAGAAAATAAGATAGATGAGAAAGAAGGAGGAGGAATAAGGAGATGAAATAAAAGAGAAAATAACGAACGAGAAATGAAAGAAATGATGAAACAGAAAATAAGATAGGGGATAAAGAAGGAGGAGGAATGAGCTGAAATGAAGTAGAAAACAACGAACGAGAAATGAAAGAAATTACGAAGCGGAAAATAAGATAGGTGATAAAGTAGGAGGAGGCATAATGAGCAGAAATTAAAGAGGAAACACCGAACGAGAGAGGAAAGAAAGTACGAAGCAGAAAATAAGATAAGGGATAAAGAAGAAGGAGGAACAAAGAAATGAAATAAAAGAGAAAATAACGAACGAGAGGAAATGAAAGAGCTGAATAAGCAGTAAATAAGAAGGAGGAGGCATAAGGAGCTGAAATGAAGTAGAAAATAACGAACGAGAAATGAAAGAAATTACGAAGTAGAAAATAAGATAGATGAGAAAGGAGGAGGAAGGAGATGAAATAAAAGAGAAAGTAACGAACGAGAGGAAATGAAAGAACTGAATAAGCAGTAAATAAGAGAGGTGGAAAGAAGAGTAAGATTATTGTCGAGAAAAGAGAAATATTAGAAATCGAACAGAATAATTCCATAAAGGGACGGTGACATCGTCCTATCGAGCAGGACAATGCCCTAGAGACTGACCATATATACGTATGATCAGCGCCCAATCCACCTTTCCACCCAAGCTAGGACCAAGGGGGGCCAGACAGTAGCTACTGATGACTCGGCATATAGCCCTCTAGGGTCCCCCAAAACAACCCATCCTTAGCTCACAAGTATAGTGAGGTTACAGCGACCAAAAGAACTAACGAGTTTGAGCGGGACTTGAACCACCTCTCCACCCAAGTTAGGACCAAGGCGGACCAGACAGTTGCTACTGATGACTCAGCATATAGCCCTATAGGCTCCCTCAAACCACCCATCCTAGCTCACAAGTATAGTGAGGTTACAGCGACCAAAAGAACTAACGAGTTTGAGCGGGACTCGAACCACCGTCTACCAGGTGGAGATGTTAACATGTTCGAAGGCGAGTGTTTGAAATGATGTTCGAACGTGTGAACGGCGTATTTGGTTGTCGAACACGTTCGTCGAACGGTTCGACAGGCGAGTGTTTGAAGTGATGATCGAACGTGTGAACTGGGTATTTGGTTGTCGAACACGTTCGTCGAACTGTTCGAAGGAAGTCTGTTCTCGCCTGACTTTTGTGGACGGGGCTTCATTGTCCCCAAACCTTATGCATTTGTGGTTGACTCCACCTCTTCGAACCGTTTGACAAACAGGTTCGACAACCGGGTTCGACGAACCGTTCGATAGTGTAAAGCGGGGTTCAGAAGAGGAAGGAGAAGGCTAGAAACGCGATATGAATATGGTATTTCCCATAATGAATAAATGAATAATTTGAGGTTTTCTGGCATCTTCCCCATAATGAATGCGCTGAAGTATAATTGTGATTCATTCGATTAATGTCGAGAAGGATTTTGACCAATTAGAAGGATGGTGTATAAGGAGACAGAAAACAGGAGAAAGACATTTTTTAAATGTAAAGGAAATTGGAAATAGTAACGTAAGGAGCGAATATTAAGAAGCCAAGGATTATTGAAGAAGAAGAAGAAGAAGAAGAAGAAGAAGAAAAAGAAGAAGAAGAAGAAGAAGAAGAAGAAGAAGAAAAAGAAGAAGAAGAAGAATCATAAATTAGGATTATTGAAGAAGAAGAAGAAGAAGAAGAAGAAGAAGAATCACAAATAAGGATTATTGAAGAAGAAGAAGAAGAAGAAGAAGAAGAAGAAGAAGAAGAATCATAAATTAGGATTATTGAAGAAGAAGAAGAAGAAGAAGAAGAAAAAGAAGAAGAAGAAGAATCATAAATTAGGATTATTGAAGAAGAAGAAGAAGAAGAAGAAGAAGAAGAAGAAGAATCACAAATAAGGATTATTGAAGAAGAAGAAGAAGAAGAAGAAGAAGAAGAAGAAGAAGAATCATAAATTAGGATTATTGAAGAAGAAGAAGAAGAAGAAGAAGAAAAAGAAGAAGAAGAAGAATCATAAATTAGGATTATTGAAGAAGAAGAAGAAGAAGAAGAAGAAGAAGAATCACAAATAAGGATTATTGAAGAAGAAGAAGAAGAAGAAGAATCATAAATTAGGATTATTGAAGAAGAAGAAGAAGAAGAAGAAGAAGAAGAATCACAAATAAGGATTATTGAAGAAGAAGAAGAAGAAGAAGAAGAAGAAGAAGAAGAAGAAGAATCATAAATTAGGATTATTGAAGAAGAAGAAGAAGAAGAAGAAGAAAAAGAAGAAGAAGAAGAATCATAAATTAGGATTATTGAAGAAGAAGAAGAAGAAGAAGAAGAAGAAGAAGAATCACAAATAAGGATTATTGAAGAAGAAGAAGAAGAAGAAGAAGAAGAAGAAGAATCATAAATTAGGATTATTGAAGAAGAAGAAGAAGAAGAAGAAGAAGAAGAATCACAAATAAGGATTATTGAAGAAGAAGAAGAAGAAGAAGAAGAAGAAGAAGAAGAAGAATCATAAATTAGGATTATTGAAGAAGAAGAAGAAGAAGAAGAAGAAAAAGAAGAAGAAGAAGAATCATAAATTAGGATTATTGAAGAAGAAGAAGAAGAAGAAGAAGAAGAAGAATCACAAATAAGGATTATTGAAGAAGAAGAAGAAGAAGAAGAAGAAGAAGAATCATAAATTAGGATTATTGAAGAAGAAGAAGAAGAAGAAGAAGAAGAAGAATCACAAATAAGGATTATTGAAGAAGAAGAAGAAGAAGAAGAAGAAGAAGAAGAATCATAAATTAGGATTATTGAAGAAGAAGAAGAAGAAGAAGAAGAATCATAAATTAGGATTATTGAAGAAGAAGAAGAAGAAGAAGAAGAATCATAAATAAGGATTATTGGAGAAGAAGAAGAAGCAGAAGAAGAAGAAGAATAAGAAGAAGAAGAATCATAAATTAGGATTATTGAAGAAGAAGAAGAAGAAGAAGAAGAAGAAGAATCACAAATAAGGATTATTGAAGAAGAAGAAGAAGAAGAAGAATCACAAATAAGGATTATTGAAGAAGAAGAAGAAGAAGAAGAAGAATCATAAATTAGGATTATTGAAGAAGAAGAAGAAGAAGAAGAAGAATCATAAATTAGGATTATTGAAGAAGAAGAAGAAGAAGAAGAAGAAAAAGAAGAAGAAGAAGAAGAAGAAGAAGAATCACAAATAAGGATTATTGAAGAAGAAGAAGAAGAAGAAGAAGAAGAAGAAGAAGAAGAAGAAGAAGAAGAAGAAGAATCATAAATTAGGATTATTGAAGAAGAAGAAGAAGAAGAAGAAGAAAAAGAAGAAGAAGAAGAAGAAGAATCATAAATTAGGATTATTGAAGAAGAAGAAGAAGAAGAAGAAGAAGAAGAAGAAGAAGAAGAAGAAGAATCACAAATAAGGATTATTGAAGAAGAAGAAGAAGAAGAAGAAGAAGAATCATAAATTAGGATTATTGAAGAAGAAGAAGAAGAAGAAGAAGAATCATAAATTAGGATTATTGAAGAAGAAGAAGAAGAAGAAGAAGAAAAAGAAGAAGAAGAAGAAGAAGAAGAAGAATCACAAATAAGGATTATTGAAGAAGAAGAAGAAGAAGAAGAAGAAGAAGAAGAAGAAGAAGAAGAAGAATCATAAATTAGGATTATTGAAGAAGAAGAAGAAGAAGAAGAAGAAAAAGAAGAAGAAGAAGAAGAAGAATCATAAATTAGGATTATTGAAGAAGAAGAAGAAGAAGAAGAAGAAGAAGAAGAAGAATCATAAATTAGGATTATTGAAGAAGAAGAAGAAGAAGAAGAAGAAGAAGAAGAAGAAGAAGAATCACAAATAAGGATTATTGAAGAAGCAGAAGAAGAAGAAGAAGAATCATAAATTAGGATTATTGAAGAAGAAGAAGAAGAAGAAGAAGAAGAAGAATCATAAATTAGGATTATTGAAGAAGAAGAAGAAGAAGAAGAAGAAAAAGAAGAAGAAGAAGAATCATAAATTAGGATTATTGAAGAAGAAGAAGAAGAAGAAGAAGAAGAAGAATCACAAATAAGGATTATTGAAGAAGAAGAAGAAGAAGAAGAATCACAAATAAGGATTATTGAAGAAGAAGAAGAAGAAGAAGAAGAATCATAAATTAGGATTATTGAAGAAGAAGAAGAAGAAGAAGAAGAATCATAAATTAGGATTATTGAAGAAGAAGAAGAAGAAGAAGAAGAAAAAGAAGAAGAAGAAGAAGAAGAAGAAGAATCACAAATAAGGATTATTGAAGAAGAAGAAGAAGAAGAAGAAGAAGAAGAAGAAGAAGAAGAATCATAAATTAGGATTATTGAAGAAGAAGAAGAAGAAGAAAAAGAAGAAGAAGAAGAAGAAGAATCATAAATTAGGATTATTGAAGAAGAAGAAGAAGAAGAAGAAGAAAAAGAAGAAGAAGAAGAATCATAAATTAGGATTATTGAAGAAGAAGAAGAAGAAGAAGAAGAAAAAGAAGAAGAAGAAGAAGAAGAAGAAGAATCACAAATAAGGATTATTGAAGAAGAAGAAGAAGAAGAAGAAGAAGAAGAAGAAGAAGAAGAATCATAAATTAGGATTATTGAAGAAGAAGAAGAAGAAGAAGAAGAAAAAGAAGAAGAAGAAGAAGAAGAAGAAGAAGAAGAAGAATCATAAATTAGGATTATTGAAGAAGAAGAAGAAGAAGAAGAAGAAAAAGAAGAAGAAGAAGAAGAAGAAGAAGAATCATAAATAAGGATTATTGAAGAAGAAGAAGAAGAAGAAGAAGAAGAAGAAGAAGAATCATAAATTAGGATTATTGAAGAAGAAGAAGAAGAAGAAGAAGAAAAAGAAGAAGAAGAAGAAGAAGAAGAAGAAGAAGAAGAAGAATCATAAATTAGGATTATTGAAGAAGAAGAAGAAGAAGAAGAAGAAAAAGAAGAAGAAGAAGAAGAAGAAGAAGAATCATAAATAAGGATTATTGAAGAAGAAGAAGAAGAAGAAGAAGAAGAAGAAGAAGAAAAAGAAGAAGAAGAAGAAGAAGAAGAAGAATCATAAATAAGGATTATTGAAGAAGAAGAAGAAGAAGAA
>NC_090740.1:112076267-112160294 GCF_036898095.1 Palaemon carinicauda | reverse complement strand
AACGTTTTCTCTATGCATACATAGAGTAGAATCTTGTTTTTCCGAAATGTATATGTCATAGATTTCAAGAATGGGGTTTTCAGTAAACAACCATTTAAAATGTTACAGTATTTTTACTAATATACAGCTAACACCGTCCAAAATGATATTTTACGTATATCTTAAGTTCTATTTTAGTTTAGTGTAATTATTTCTTATTATATTGTGGCTCGTTATCTGCGCATATTTAACTACTCGATTTATCAGAACGTAAAGCAGGCTAACTACATCCTGTAGACACTAGTCAATTCGTTTAAAACTTACATATGTTATGTAATAGTCTCTCTCTCTCTCTCTCTCTCTCTCTCTCTCTCTCTCTCTCTCTCTCTCTCTCTCTCTCTCTCTCTCTCTCTCTCTCTCTCTCCATGTCTTTCGATCTGCTGAGACACCAGTCAATTTGTTTAAAACTTAAGTACGTTTTGTAATAGGCTGTTTATTTTAAAGATTCTCTCTCTCTCTCTCTCTCTCTCTCTCTCTCTCTCTCTCTCTCTCTCTCTCTCTCTCGATCTGTTGAATTGGGACTTCGAGATCCACTCAAAGTACGATGATTTCGTCGTATTTATTGAATAGATAAATTTCCTAAATACGTACTAAATATCCTTGTTCATTCCCCCAGTACCAATTTCCTGTTGGAGCCCTTTGGCATTATAGCATCCTGCTTTTCCAACCAGGGCAGTGACTTAGCTAATAATAATAATAATAATAATAATAATAATAATAATAATAATAATAATAATAATAATAATAATAATAATAATAATAATAATAGGATTTATTGACTGTTTGTTGACCCTCTGTTATACATCGCTTCAATCTTTCATTTTGTTAAATGATCTTGAAAAGTGAATGATCTTTTGAAATCACATCTCGATGAACTGACTGCCAAATTAGATGAATTTCTTAAACGGTGTTGGCCCTATTATTTTTGTATTTCTTACGATACTACGTCGTGTTCATATTGCCAGTCTTATTACTTAATTGGTTACTTACAAACTTAATTGGTTACTTATTTACTTACTTCATTGGTTACATACAAACTTACTTAATTGGTTACTTGTCTACTTACCTAATTACTTAACAATGTTACTTTCAGAACGCTTATGTGGTCTCATGCCACACAGAAATCTTGGACACAAAGTAGGATTCGATAGATTTTATGTCACGTAGAAAGTTTCAATCTCAAATATTTGGAGATTTATATCCTTTAGTCATTATCAATTATTAGATTTACCTTAGCGTAACTCAGAAAACCAGAAAATAATTAATTTTCCTTAAAAACTTAAATCATTATTAGTGGTCATGTTGGATATTATCCATTGAAAATTTACTGATCATAATCAGCTTCATATTTGATACTAATTATGTATCTTTCTCTTTTGCAGATGGTGTGATTCACCTGGACAGGAAAGAGGGTATTACCGAGACTTTTAAAAAGCCAGGAAATTTTGTTAATAAAAAACCCAGTCGTTAATGGTGGTCCCCCAGGAGACACGAAGTCGATTTAAAAGCAAATTTACATCTCATTTATTATTACATCCTGTATTCTGTAAATCTAAATATCCTTCTGTGTCTCCTGGCTGGTGACGTCTGCATGTGGAAACCTGGCGGTGGGACATATTAAAGGATTTCGGATCCTTTAATGTAACGCAAGCATGTGGCATCAGTACTGACTGGTTGGATGCGTAGATTTCAATACTTGTAACATAAGACTTTTAAATTCAATTATAATAGGTCTTTGTATTTTAGTTACTTTGTTTCACTTGTATATTAGATGTGAAATTTTGTTTATACGGGGCACCGCACTTGTGGGGCTGGGCTTGTCCGGCTGACGTTCTGGCGAGTATCTATTCTCATGAAGCTGAAACCACAAACCTTTTAAATAGTCTGTCAGTGAAATAAGTCAATATTTCCTTTCCAAAATACAAGAATGTCATTAGAAACGCAGAGTATAGTGGAGTCTCCGATTGGCTAAGTCAATCTTCGACTAAGGGCCCCACTTTTGGGGAATTTGTCACAAACCGGTGATTTCTGCTGTTCAGGACATAAAACTTGGGTACATGATCCATATCTGTCTTGGTTTTTGGGGGAGGAAAATGTATTTTTAGCACTCAAATATCCTTATGTCAATCAGAATTTAGCAATCATTTTCTCTATAGGTGAATATTCAACAACTGAAATTTGGTTTTGATATGTAAGGTTAGAGTATAGTAATATTTAATGACAACAATTAAAATTCGGCTTCAATGTGTAAAATTAGATTGATAATTTTAATAAACATTTGAAATTTGGCTTCAATATGTAAAATCAGCTTGATGATTTTAATAAACAATTGAAATTTGGCTTCAGTATGTAAGGTTAGTTCATAATAATATCTAGTTACCATGACACTCAATATTGTTATAGGTTCACGAATATATCTTAATAGGACACACTGAAATCAAGACACAAATAGGCTCTTAATATTTAATTAATGTTTGTGGTATCATAAAGAAATTTATGAAAAGTCAATGTACTTTATATTAAAGTTATAGAAGACGCAACAGTGTATCAAATGATTATTTCTGAGAGAATTGTTAAATCTTATTTAGGGGAATTCTAAGGGCTTGTCGAGAAATGTATTTTTCGTCAGTAAAACATTCATTCCAGTCATAGACTCAGGGAAAAGAAGGTCCAGGTTTTTAAACAAGCGTTTTTAACTAGGGTGTGGTTGGCCTATGTGGTGACGTCCCTGACTGGTGTTCCCCGGACTGGGGTTCGAGTCCCGCTTAAACAGGGGGATAGTTTACTAGCGCCAGTAACTTGCGGCAAATAAACTTTCCAGGATAGCAAGCCTTTGCACAGGGATAGTTTGCTGACGTCAGTAAACTGGCACCAGTAAACTATCCCCGGGTAAATGGTCCTTTAGTCCCTTTGGTCGTTGCAACCTCACCATACTTGTGAGCTACCGATTGGGGGTTCGGGGGAGCCTATAAGTCTATCTGCTGAGTCACCAGCAGCCATTGCCTGGCCTTCTTTGGTCCTAGCTTGGGTGGAGATGGGGCTTGGGCATATGTATATAAGGTCAGTCTCTAGGGCATTGTCCTGCTTGATAGGGCAATATCACTGTCCCTTGCCTCTGCCATTCATGAGTGACCTTTAAATCTTTTGTAAACAATGGAGGGAATGGCGGTAAAAGCATATATTTTTCAGGTTTATTTTTTTTTTTACGCTTTCGCGAATTTTTATGACTGAATTCTTAGAAATTTGAATAAGCAGCGATTCTCTTACAAAAGACTTAAATTGGCGAAGATTTTTTATTTTTATTTTGACGTTTGACAAAATAGTTTTTTTTTTTTTTTCTTTTTTAACGCGTGATAAGTTCCAAATCTGTGAGATTGCTCGACAGTCATTTTCTGTTTTTGAGAACAGTACAGTCTAGTTTTTAATCGTAGTTGCTGGTAAAGAAAGAAACGGAGACATTAGCCTACCAGTGCCTGGTTCTAGGCCTATATTCCTTTTTAAACCCATTGATGAAATTAGAAGGCCGTATTTTCGTAAAATCAAGTCGATATTCAACTTAAATATTACGGTACTGAGTTCTAGTTACATATTCTGATTTGATTCGGGAAAAAAAATGCAAATTTTCTCACATTTTGAAGGTTGTGAAAACTGTTGGTGGCGATAAAATGTCGTAAAAGACGGTTTAATTACCTCAGCCAACGAAGTTGGAATAAGGTTATGTTTTCTCCCCTGTTTGTGTACTTTTTTTGTGAACAGCTTCCTGGCCACAATTTCATTCATAGACTTATGAAACTTGCATGGGTTAACTGTAATGTAAAAACCTGTAAATGAGTCAATTTTGGAAGGTCGGTCAAAAGTCAAGGCCACAGTCAAGCAAAATGTCCAATTCACGTAATCAGCCATAAGTTTGGACGTCATTATCACAGATATTGGTACCACCTGGGGTGGCAAAATGTCACTGTGTTTTCTTGATAGGTATATATCCATAGATGAAAAAAAAGTTTGAAGCCAAGCTTAGAGCAGTAGCTTAATGCTAATAATCACCTCATGAAGATCTACGAATGGTCCCAATATAGGATACAAAATTTTGGGGTAGGGGAAATGTAAATTGCAATATCTTTTGAAGTAATGGTCCAATATCTGCAAGTTACCACTCAAAATGTTGGGAATTTTATGTTCTACGACATTATACATAATTTTTTCCAATATGCCAATAAACTAGGTCACTAGAGGTCAAAAGGTCATAAAATGTTGCCCTTGCATAAAATTTGTACCTCTGTTCAAAACATCTCCCCAGCTACTGCACCAATGGGAATTTTTCCACTGAAATGAGCTTAGATAGAAGATATTAAGTGTCCAACTCTATTTTATGCCTAAAAGTGTTATATCTATATGTATCTGAAGTATGGTACTTAACGGTATTTGACACATATTTGGAAAAGGCCATTTTTTTTTTAATGAAACACCTGCCAACATAAAGATGACAATTTGTTGCTCGTTCATGCAATTTTACAAACAGATTTTCCCAATCAAGGGCAAAAATCATGTCAGAATGAGTTTATTTCATCTAGGACTATTTTAACATTTAAAGGTCAATGCCCTGGGGTCAAGGTCAAGCACATACACCACTTAACTTTGGAAACGCGTGTTACTTCTATCTGACAGAACAAAACATAACAATATGAGGACCCATCTTTCAACAAATACAAAAATGTTGATACTTGCAAACATTTTTTTGGATTTGTAGGCCTACTTATCTCCTACCCTAAAGTCATGCTCCCAGGATATTTTTCGGCCTCTTTGAATCAGTAAACTTTTTTATCTCGTCCTTCACCAGTGTCGTCATCATCAGATGAGCCTTCAAATTCAATAGTCCCCTGCTCCTCCTCCTCCTCCTCTTCCTCCATGTTGCTACATGTCTGTAACTTGCAAAGGTATGTGCACCTCATTCTGTTCTGTAGGCACGAACAACTCTCCTCCAAGCACTGCTTTTGACAGTTGTAGGTGATCAACTCCATGACAGCCTCAGGGGCAGGTGGTGCTTCGCCCCAGTTGATCACTAACTCTCCTTCATCTACCCTTCACCCATGGCCAACTGGAGAAGGAATATCTGGATTCCTTTCCAAACTTCTTTTCCAGATGGCACACTGATAGTTGGCTCTCTTGCAGTGATTGACAAGGAAGATGCACATGGTGGCAGTTGACAAGACTCAGCCTCGCCTTTCTTCGAACAAAAAATGGAGAAACGCAACTCATTTATGCTGTTAATTGTTGTCCTGGCACTATAAAGGGAACATGTTAGTGGCTCTAGTTGTTTAATTGCTTGGTTCGATAGGTCCCATGATTGGCCTAATGATTGCAGGGTTGTCATGTGGTCTTTATCATTTAGAAGACGGAGAGCTGAGACTTTGCCCTTGCTGGCAAAGTTGCTCACAGTGTCACAACCTGTGAATGAGTGGAGACCAAGAAGGCAGGCACATTTTTCGAGACCGAGAAGATCTGAAGCCTTCTTAACGTCTATATATTCAGTACGCATCTTTGAGCCCACTTTGAAATATACATGGCATGCTAACTTTGGTGTAAAAGCCATAGCCAAAACAAAGACATCAGTGTCTGGTGATACGATGACAACAGTTGCCAGACCAGACCTGCCACAGTGCTCTGCATGTAGAAGTAACCGGATGTCTGCCTCCTTCTGACTACTCTATAGATCTTGAATGTCAGAGACTAAGTCTTTTGTAACTCGTATGCATTGATCTCAATGTGTTAGGAAAAGCTCTTTCTTGTCCAGCCTGTCACGTAGACTTTGATCATTGCTCCATTCATCAACAAGAAACTCAATCAGTTGGGTCTTGTTGTTTCCATTATGTAGAAAATTCTTCCACTGCTTCAAACTCTGGCCAGATACAATCTTACCAAACATCATAGCACCCTCAGACCCTCTTTTCACCAACTCAGCATTCTTAATGGAGTTTTCTTTGTATACGTCGAAGACAACATCAATTCAGCACCTAACTCTCCCCTCCCTCAGGATCACAGAGAAGATGGACTTGGAAGCTTCTCCAAAAGAGACATTTGTGGTGTTGGCCATTTTTTCTGTACAATGGCCATTCCATTAATGATGCAAACTGAATTAGACAGGATGGTATCGGCTGGTGAAAGATCCTTTATCAGACATTTGGAGAGCTGTGCCTTATTGGTCTTTCGTAGGGTGCCTTCAGGGTTTGCTAATGACCAAGACGACAGGACAGCACATTCCTCATGTCCAGCTTTCTGGTCTGTCCAATAAGCGTCATTTTTGCAAACAGGTTTCTGTCAGCAGCTATGATGACACTCCGTCCCTGTGTTTTCACAGAACTCTTCATTTTGATATCACTGAATGTTTTCAGTTTCAGTTTCTTTACTAAAAAAAACTCTAGGTGGCACTGATATCAAGCCTTTCATTGTAAATTTCTTTAAATGCTAAAGTTCCCTTAACCTTGGCCCCTAAAAGATCTTTTTCAATGTTGTCAGGAGCGATCATTCCTGTGGAGAGGCTGATTAGCTCAGAGGAGACACCGAATGGATTTGTCCAGTGTTCATCCAACATGCTGACCAACATTGATACTGCCCTTTCATCGTTCTTTATCCGTGATGCAGTGAGATCAGGGTGGCAAAATTGTTGGCTACTCCCCAGTGCACTTTTCATTAAACCAAGAAATTAACTTCTGTACTCTGCAGTCAGGCCTGAGGCTGAAACCTTTTGTTTTTTTCCTGGTATCTGGGTGTCTTTATTCACTGTCTCCTCAGTGGCCTGATCCACAGGTCCAATTTGAATGGAAAACCCGCCGTTCCAGAGGTGCTCCAGGGCATCTGGGTGCTCTGTTGACAGGTTTGTCATCTGTATAATATGTGCTAAGATACCGGGCATAGTTTAGCTTATTATATGCAAAAGACCATGGTATCATGTCTTTGGTAGCAGACAGATGGAGACACCAATTTTCTTCTCTAGAAGCTCACAGCATGTTCAACATGATGTCTACTATGTCCTAATACGACATCTAAAGTGATGCTAGATCCCCTCGATCCTGGTGCAGACTCTCTTTGTATGCCTCAAAACGTTCAGCCAGTGACACAAATGCTTGGTGCTCAGTGTCTCTGTGAAGGTCTCCTAGCATATATCTTGGGAAAATGTGTTGACCAAGTTCCCAATGGCAATTTCATCTTCTCCATGTATTTCTTAAAACCCTTTTATACAATAGTTTGTGGAACCTAACTGAACGATTGTGCTGTTTTCCCAAAAGTAGCTTTTCTACTGACCCCTCAGCAATGACACCTGATTCAATGCAAAGATCTCTTAACCCACCATCTTGGAATCGTTTACCAATGATGCTTAAGAGTGTACACAGGGTGTGAAATGTGCCCATCTGAGGAACGACTTCTGAAAATGTACCTCTCTGCTTCCAAATTATTTCAGTTGCTTTGGCATAGAGTGCTTGGTCAAACACAACGATAATGCTACTAAGACCTAGTGATCTGATTAGTTGAGACTGGCACAACACGTCATGGACAGTAGACAGCACATTGGTAGGAGCATTTATTGTGGGTAGATAACCAACTTCATCAGGGGTGATCTCTACTTCATCACGGACTTGAATGTTGAAGCCTGTCCAGCTCCCCACAGTTTGGTTTGAAGCACAATGTGCACGAGTGAGCAGCCAAAGCAGAGTTTTCTTTTTCACTTCATGATTCATTGTCTGGTCATCCATTTCCACATAACCACGAAGAGGAGGTCCAACACGCTTTCCAGCAATGTAGATGAAAGTAAGTCTTTCCTCAATCTCTATGGTCCGATGTTTTCGCTTCTCTTCATTTATTTGATGCAGCATGAGGGATTGTGGTCCAAACACCCTGGGCTGTGCAATGAGGCCGTTAACTCGGTGTGATGTCCCTTTTCCGCTCAGTGTCTCCTCCCTCCTATCAATGTTGTCATACGCCAATGTCACTTGAACGTTAGGCTGGATAATTCTTGGTATGGCAACACATCCTTCGTTCAACAACATCTTATGAATACACAGAGTTGTGTCAACCTCTTCAAGTTTTGGGTAAGAAACACCATGACCACTTCGGTTTAAGAGGTGAAAATCTCAACACAACCAGTTAGGGATTTGACAGAATATGGCAGGAGGATGTGTTTAGGAGGTATTACCTTTGCACACATTATACCCTACACGAGGTCTTGCCCAACTGATTCAATGAGCCTTTGTAATCGATCCGATACAGGAGCTGAGAGGTCCGATTCACCTGTCGACAGCATTCTCAAGAAGGTTTTCACAGAGCATGATATGAAGGCTGCTACATCTTTCATCTCCTCTGGTATTGGGAGCCATGGCATTTTGACATCATGCTGTTTGACATGGGTTACAGGGCTGTCAAATGACTTCATCCCTTGAAACCTGACAAAATGTAACGTCGTATATGCATATTGCAAGATTTTAATGGTTAAAAACAGATTTCAGAAAAACATGCATACTAAATGATCAGAAGATTAAGTAATATAATTTTATTTCTTCTCTGGGTAAAAATGGGCTTCTAAAAAAATTTGTCAAATACCGTTAAGTATCATACTTCAGATACAAATAAATTTAACATTTCTAGGCATAAAATGGATTTGGACACTTATTATCTCCAATCTGAGCCCATTTCAGTGGAGAAATTCTCATTGGTTTAGTATCTAGGGGTGATTTTTTGAACAGAGCTACTGATTTTAGGCAAGGGCAAAATCTTGTGACCTTTTGACCTCTAGTGACCTAATTCATTAGCATATGGGCAAATATGATATATAATTCTGTAGAACATAAAATTTCCATTATTTTGAGTGGTCGTACGTAGCAATTGGACCATTACTTAAAAAAATATTGCAATTTATATCTCCCCTACCCCAAAATTTAGGATCCCATATTTGGATCATTCGTAGATCTTCATGAGGTGATTATTAGCATTAAGCTACTGCTCTAAGCTTGGCTTCAAACTTTTTTTTCATCTATGGATATATACCTATCAAGAAAACACAGTGACCTTTTGCCACCACAGGTGGTACCAATATCTGGTCTGGCTCATGGACTAATATTGATATACAGCATGCATCCTTATCATTATCATTTGCCTTCCCCAAACTGACGAAATTACTAGATAAGTTTTCAATTTCTTCTGAAGACTTTATAGTTAAAACCCTTAGCTTTCCCTTTATCGATAAATCAGCTGCTTCCCGTAATGGAAAACTAATTATTGTAACATTCTGAATTCAAGATGGGATTAGGCTACAGGTTAACTTTTAGTAATAATAATAATAATAATAATAATAATAATAATAATAATAATAATAATAATAATAATAATAATAATAATAATAATAATAATAATAATGATACCATTTTAAAGTCTGCACCTAGTCTCTCCTTCTAGTAGTGTGCCCACAATCACTTTGTTATGGAGAGAGCAACGAGGAATTTGCACCCTTGTCTTGGAGTTTGGCTAACTTGAACGAAGGATCTGAACGTGAGAAGAGAAATAGGTGCTGCAACACATTTTTATTTTGTAAAGCAGGTGACATATAGTATTACACTACTACTTTGACCGTCATTAAGTTATTTTTTTTATTAATTGAGGTACCAAGTAGCATTAACAGTGATATGGAATTCGAGTTACCAGCGGTCCGAGATCACTAATATCTGGTATTTGCTTTACAGGTTAGAATTAGACAAAAAAGGACATTCATATGGAGGAAAACCTTTTGTTTGTATACCGGAATCATAAAGGATCCAAGGCTAAACAGAATTTCCTTCTGTTTCTAGTCATTCGTTGACGTGTCCGTCGTTCTGCAAAACCCCTTATCGAGAACTCCACCTAACCCTCACTTCGGGGGTGAACGTATTTTGTTGGGACAAGTAGACTGTCTTATTACTGTACTTGTAAAATAGATTTCCTCTTCAAAATATGATTGTGTTACCTTGCCAGGTGTGAAGCCAGTTGGAAAGCAAACACAGGGTAGGTAAGAAGACGGCAGTCCAAGGGTGCCTATATCCCCCCAGTAGGTTAGGACACAGCTCACACATTAGGTTAGGTGGTGTTCTTGTGTAGAGAACACAGGGTAGGTAAGTAGACAGCAGTCCAAGGGACCTTTATCCCTCCCTAGGTAAGGACACAGCGCATACGTTAGGTTAGGTGGTGTTCTTGTGTAGAGATTTTGCAGCAGGATGGACATTGTTATGAACTACTAGAAATGGGAAGGAAAAAGGCATTTTTGTCCTATGCTTCATGCTCTCATTACCCTGTTTGAATTTTGAAGATATTAAATTCTGATTAGATATAAAATAAAGCCTACCAGCGAATTCCCTGGTCAAGGGGGCGTCGGGGGTAATTTTGTATTGTATTACAGGGTGAGATTTCGAACAGAAAATATATGTTTTCCTATAGTAAATAACGTGATTTAACCGAATTTGATGCTCATTTCAATCGGAAACAAACAGATCAACCAATTCAGCTAACTTTAAGTTGCACTGTGTCACTTCTCTCACAAATGTACTGCGAACGATAACATTAGCAACGTTACCAATAATACACAGTGTTACCAACGTTGACGTATGGTACACAGAGTTACCAACGGCACACTGACATTACTAACGATAGCAATGATAGATATTTCCATCAGATTCAGGTTGAGGCTTTGCCTTTGCAACGGCACCTCTGTGTCTTTTAGTTTTGTGTGTTCCTTATTTTCACTAGTTTTTCTCTTTTCATCCACATTTGTTGTAGTACTCTTATCTTATTTTCAATATTTTCTTCACAAAAAAGGAATTTTCCAACTGTTTGTGCACTATCTTCTTCGTATGGTTGTTGGAGCTCAATTGCTTTTATTCTTATATCACTAAACTGTGGACAATATAACAAAGTGGTTAGTATTTTCTTCTACATCACAGAATACACAGTTTATATTTCCATCTTGGTGTCTGTTTTTTATATTCAAGCCCAGTGAGTTTGTCCTTGCTCTGAATAACAAAATTGACAAAAATGTGTTGTCATACACTTCCTCCTCCTTGATTTCACTTTTCCAGTTTTTATACAAAATTAGACTCTCCTTGCACTCCATTTCACTCTTTCATTTGCTTGTGTCCCATTCTCTTGTTCTCTGCTTTATGTCCTCTTTCGTACATCTCTTGACTTCTCTCATCGCCATCCCACATTCCTCAACATACTTCTTCACATGCATTCACCACTTCCTCTCTTTTTCTTCCATATCATTGACTATTGCTGTTAGTAAGTCCTTTTCTCCCTTATAAATGCTATTAAGGTACCTCAGCTTTCCATCCATTACCCTTGTTTTCATAGCAGATGCTCCTACATCCCCTCTCAAGGCTACAATTGCTGTATTCTTTACACCCCCTAACATCCTTCTATACACTCCATTCTCTATTCTTTGCAACTTTTCTATTTCCGTTTCCGTTAAGTTAATTACGTTTGTTCCATAGAAGGTAGTGCTACACTTTTCCAGTATGCTTTCCCTATCATCTTATTACAACTTTTTTCTGTGATTGAATATGTAAGATTAGCTAGTTTTTGCTCCTTAATACCTTGATACCTAGGTATTTAATATTGCTTACTACTCTTATTCCCTCTATATTATCTGGTTTTTCCTTCATATTGTATATAAGTACACTACTTTTGTCTCTATGTCTAAACCACACTGCTTTCCTATATCTATCACTTTCCGTATGTTCAATTCAGCATCCTCTATATTCTCAGCAAGCACTAGGACATCATCAGCAAAAAATAATACTACTAGCTTTATAATATAATTTTTAAAACCATTACCTTCCTTTTCTACTTGTTTTATAATCTGATAAGTAATTAATTTGAATAATCTTGTAGAGCCAGTACAGCCTTGCTTTATTCCACTACTTACGCTCAATTTTTGTTCTACTCTTTCCCCTATGTCTAACGTAGTCGAGTCTCCCACATATACTTCTGCTATAGAGTTAATTATACTAGTATGTACTTTATATTGCTTTAATGTTTCTATCAGCACTTCCCTTTTTATGGAATCGAAAGCTTTTTTGAAATCTAAAGAAGCAACTATGAGTTTTTTCTTATTTTTGAAAGTTTCTTCGACCATGTATTGTAAGATGAGTATATTATCCTCAATCCTTCCTCCCTCTGTAAATCCCGCCTGACTGTCCTCTATGGCATTACTGTATTACTTTTTAGATGTCCTTCTATTTCATCCTTGATAAAAGCCATGTATATTTTATATGATACATTTGTGAGCGCTATTGGTCTCAATTCCTTTGCTGTTGGTTTGTTTTTCTTTTTTAACATTTTCGTTCTGGATTCTTTCCAGCTTTTAGGTTTTTCTTGGCTGGCTAGTTCCTCTTTGTAGCAGTTCACTAGCATATTCTTACATATATCACTTATCATCATTGCTTTGTAATATTCTGGCTTTCGTCCATCTGGCCCAGCTGCTTTACCTTTCTTTAGGCGTTTTAGGCATTTTTCTAATTTACCTTTATTCATTTCAGCGGCGGGCATGGGTTTAATTTTTCCTTTAACATTTAGTACAGCATCGTAATGCTCCCTTAGATGTTCTGGTATACTATATTCATTTACTACTATAATGTCGTTTTCTCTTCTCAAATTATCCAGGTATTCACTCTCCTTCTCCTCATTCCAGATCTCTCTTATTCTATTTTCATGTGTATTGTAGACTGTTTTCCAAAATTTTACTAATTCTTCTTTAGCCTCATCATCTGATAGTTTATTTCCTCTATCTCCATATAATTGTATTGCCTCGCTTTTTATTTCTTTGCTATTTCTTAATTTGTTTGTTTTCCCATAGTTTATTGTTTTTATCATCTCTTATCTCCCTGGTCTTCTTTTTCTCATATAACGTTATGCTCTCTTTCTCCAGTATTTGTACTTCTTTCTTCTTATGATTGTATTTTTCATCTAATTCTGTTTTTAACCTAATATCTTTTCCATACATATTTTAGATAATTTCTCATATAAAGTTTTACCCAATATATAAAAAGTACAAAAAGGGCACAGAACCTAACAAACCCACCTAACCTAGCCTAGTAGTATGACAGGTCACAAAATAACATTTGATCTACATCGGACGTTGGCAGCACTGGTTACGGTATTTTTTCATGACACAATCTTTGCAACGGCGCCTCCAAAGTTTATCCAGATATACTGTTTTGTATTTTCCTCCGGATATTATAATTTCAAGAAAGTAATGAATAGAGAAGAAAAGGCTTGTTTTACGTTTATATATCGATTCCCCAGTATGTTTTCCCCACCCAAAACCCTGAGTTCCCACTGGGGGTCCCCCATTATTGGAGGATATAGATGTATATATATTTCTGAAACTATTCATTTGCGACGGGAACGAGTGTCATTTTCGAAGAGAGCGTAATTTTTTCTATAAGAAAAAGTAGTTGTTTTCCTAGGTTACATCACCCTGTAATACACTACAATGAAACCGGGTCGGGTTGCAGTGTTTCGAGTTACTGTGCCTGTCGATTAGTTTAGTGTTCCATTGCTGATGCACTGCTGAATTCATGAAAATGTCATCTACAGTGAATTCTAGGAACTAGGGGAGTGAGTATTGCGTGTCAGGGTACGGAGCTAGGAGCTTTTGTATAATGAAGGACCGGGCCTCTCGCGTGCATAGAAAATGGCCTTTCCTTCCCATTTTGTAGGTGTTCATAAGCTGTGGTCGTCGTGCTACATAGCCAGTGTCCATCATTCTGCAAAACCTCTACACACGAAGACCACCTAACCTAAACTTCCCCACTTAACCTAACCTAATAGCCATGTCCTTACCTATTTACTTAACGGTTAGCCCCTGCAACCCCCCTAAGAGTACCGAATCCTAGCATACCTTGTATTTGCTTTGCAACCTACTTCACTCGTAGCAAGGTGACACAATCATATTTCATAAAGGGAATCCATTTTACAGGTAACAAGAAAAGTTGATACATGTCCTTACAAACTACAGTACTGTGTATTTATCCCATAATATATATTACCAGAAACAAATATAGCTGTACTTAAGTTTGAATCTTTGGGTGGTATTTTTTTCTCTCCAAGGGACTTCTTCTTTTGTAGTGGACGAACTGAAACAGCAATTAGCGAAGAAAAGGGAATAGGATGGTGGGATGAACCAGGACTTCTGGAATGATGAATATTTAGCTGGTTAACACATTTAACGCATTCCAGAAATGCTTTCAGTTTCCCAAGTCAAGCGAGGTCCAATTAGGTTGTTTCAAATTACTGCGACTGCCGATTAGTTAGGTGTTCCTCCGCTAGAGCGCTGCTGAATTTATCAAAACATCATCTACAGTGAATTCTAAGAACTACGGAGATAGGAAACTGCAATTTTGATGATTTTCAAAATAATTATATATGTTTATAACAAGTACAGTACTTACTTAGGGTATTTAGAACATTCTGAACAGTTTTTATTTTATACAAGTTTGAAATAGGGCTGAAAATAAGGGAGTTACAGAGATTTTTATTGAAGTATTCTCCTAAGACCATCCACTAATACATATTGAAGGCCTAGCCTAAAACATCCCATATCTCTATGCTCAAGTAGTCAGGAGGTTGAACAGGAGTCATGACTTTTGTTTCTACGCAGGACCAAAGTATGCTACCATTTTTCCTGGTCAGGAAACAAGCCAGATTAGTTATAATCGTTACTTTCACACATCAGAATGTCTCCATTAAAATTCAAAGGCTTTAGTAGGGATAGGAACATAGAAATTTCTGAATCAATTTACTAACTACTTCAACCTAAGCCGAAGGTCAAAAGGAAGGTTAGCCAGCTGTGTTGACCTCGTCAAAAGGTTAATGGCCTGTTTCCATTTTGCTGAAGTTGTACTCATTAAAGGTCTTAGGTTTTTATAGTTAGGAAGATTACAAATTGATTCATATTTTTCATTTTCTAAGTCATTAAATAATAGACAAAAAATAATACCGTACAATATACTTGAGAAACAACTTGTGTAAGAATGAGATAATTAATAATCCATGAGTTTCTGTTTGTTATCTTTCATGGCCTTATTTTGGTAAAAAACCTAAATGCTGTATGAATATTCAATTAGAAATTTTCTGTTTCAGGTAGAGTTGTTATTACATCCATTGGTTGGAAGATAAATGAGATGTGGATGTCTCTTTATTTGACTTTCCCAAGGAAATATTTGCAACATTCTGCTGGAGTGTTGTCTGTGAGTACCACAATACTGTTTTAATATTAGCCTCAATATTGCTGAAAACTCCCTTTGTTCCAATACCTAATACAAACCCTCTCGCTCTTTACTATCGATATACAGTATACTGTATTTTGGTGAAAGCTGAGACTAGCCATAAAACCTTTAGCCAGGTATAACCTGCTACCGCTAGTTAGCAGGACAGTAGACCAGCTCACACATACTGTGCTGGTAAATGATGTCACTTTTTATTTTGGCTTGGTAGAGAGCGGACGTGCTCTCTCTCTCTCTTGTTAACTCTTATTCTTTTGAAATAAATATCCTTTAATACTGTATTTTCTTTCTCTATTCAGAAGTACTTGCGTATCGTAAGGTTTTCCTTTGATGCGGATACAGTATGTCCCGGTGTGGAAGGTCAACCTTACTGCACCTTCATGTTGGCTATAAAGACGGATCCTCTCGCCATTTTTCCTGCGTACAGAGGCCCTGTTTGTTCGCAGGAGTCTCCTTATGATGAGTGTCGGGATTGCCCATCCTCCCAGAGGGTGCGGTTTGGTAGGTAATGGAAGAAGATTTAAAGGGATTCTTCTCTTTTGGGGTCTTCCTCAAATGGGAAAAGGTCCCGACTTCTTACTTCAGGGTCTCTTTCCCTCTCAACTGACTCTGCTCGCTCAGTCTCCTCCGGAGGATGATCGAGTAAGAGTGGTGGCCGCTTGACCCCCGGACAACTCTTAGGTTCAGAGGACTCCGTCGCTTTCCCTTAGGGGAGTCCCTGTTAGCTAACGTTGTGTGCCAACTTTGGCCTTCCTTGGGGATCTCGGGTTCCTCCTCTAAGGAACTGCTTTTATGCGTTCTACAGCAAAAGACAGCAGAAGCACACCTGTCTCCCCAGGAGTTAACTAGGGTCTTCCTCTTCAAGACTGTGGTAGGGGACCTGCCCTTAGCTGCAGCAACCTCCGCTTCTGCTCTTCCACTCTTTTTTCATACTACTTGAGTATATGGACAAGAACAGTTACAGACGTACCCGTCAGGGTTACCAGTCACGGGATCCTCTCTAAGTGAACCCAGAAGTTAACTTCGGTCAGTCTTCCCAGCTCGCAGATTATGCTACTAACCCTCAGACTGAGGTTGCTCAGCATGCTAGCACTGCTAAGAGCCCGTAGCGCATGAAGCACCGAGCTTCGCCATCCAGTATTGAGCACCTGTCTTGTTCACGAGCAAAGCATCTTCACCCGATTGGTCGTACTGACGGGGCTCTAGGAAATTTGCTGGATTCGTTCATGCCTCATTCCTGCTCTTCAGAGCAAGATGATGATGGGCCACTGAGGCTGTACACAGGAGCCCAAAAGGATCAAGATAGTGGGTAAAGGATCTTCATTTAAGATTAATTATGATAAACAATAGTTTAAATGTATTTATACTGTCTGTAAAAACATAAAGAAAACTTTGAACTGCCATATCTCAAAGCTATACTTATTGATCTTCAAATTCTATCTTCTCTTAGTTTCAAAACTATAGCATTGAAATTTGGTATACAGTATAACTTAGAAAGACATAGAACAATGAAATGTCACCCTTTTTCCTTTTTATTTCCTTTTCCTATTACTTTTTTACCCTGATTCATAGGGTTGTTATTCTACCTCAATGAAAAAATTCATATCTGGCAAAAAATTACTTTCAAAAGAAAAGTAAACATCTTTTTAATACTTCCAAAAGTCATGTAAAAGATGGAATATTAAATTTATTAGGTGAGATATATTAGATTTAAAAGAAAGGTTTATCAATTTTATCACCCTCTTCCTAAAGAGTATGGTAGACAGTTGTGTGACTCAAAATAAACAGAATTTTAATAGAGGAATAATAGATTTTTCTAACTTGCTATTTACCTACAAGTCCATGATGAAAGACAGATTGTTTTCCAATTTTTCAGATAGTCACTTTTGTTTATGAATATTTTTTTTTTTCCAGGTTCTTCATAATCATGGATTCTTCACTGAAGTACTTACAAGAAACTACAGTAAAGTGTACGATTTAACACGTTATGAATTTACTTATTCTCCGGAGGAGACACATAAGATACTGGAAATACTAAATCATTCTTCAGAAGAAGAACTGTTTAAATTGAGGATAACAAAAGGGACGGCAAAGAAACTGATAAAAGGCAGATCGCAGCTTGGCAGCTTTAAAGACGTGTCACAGCTTATGAACATAGATGGATTCGGTCTGAAAAATATAGAAAACATTTGTGAAAAAGTATTAAATGAGAAACCTAGTGAAACACCTCAAGAGAATAAAGTGCAGTCAAGAGTTGTAGTGTTAAGAAGATTTGTAAAGCCAAAAGTTCAACCTAGGATATTGGTGAGTTTTGTAATTAATGATTTTACCCCCAAAAGGACGTACTGGTACGTTTCATAAAACATATCCTTTTACTCCCATGGATGTACCGGTACGTCCTTGCAAAAAATTGCAATTTACATTTAATTTGCATATTTTTGAGAATTTATTTTAGAAATTTCAGGCATTTTCCAAGAGAATGAGACAAACCTGACCTCTCTATCACAAAAATTAAGGCTGTTAGAGCAATTTTAGAAAAAATATACTGCAAAATGTGCTTGGAAAAAAAAAAAAAAACCTTGGGGGTTAAGGGTTGGAAAGTTCCAAATACAGTAGTCTGGTGGTAAAAGGGTTAATGATTTTTGAAACTTAAAAGAGTAAGTCTAATCTGTTTAATTTCTCTAGTATTAAAATCTATCATTTTTAAATATAAAACTTACCCGCTGGTTATATAAAAGAGCTGAAGTCCCTGACGCCAGGGCAGAAAATTCAAATCTCGCGCTATCGAAGATACGCCAGGTGTACCAACCGCACCCTAGCGGTAGAACAGGTGGAACTACACACCAACTCCAGTTCTTCTCTCTGCCGTCATAGCTGACTGACATACAGAAGTTCGCTCTCGTGTTTTTACTCTCTTGGGAAGTTGTTTGGTGATGTACAACGTTCTTTTTTGAGTTTAAGCTATCGTTGATTAATTTTCCTTGGTTCTTATCTTGAAATCTTTTTGTTTGAGATTTTCTTTATTGCTTTTTCCCTTACTTTTTGCTTGTCGGTCTCTCACGTTAACTTTTAAAATGGCCGACTCCTCCCCTGCTCAGCGTAGGTGTGTTAGTGAGGGTTGTCGTACACGACTTCCTAAAGGATCTATTGATCCTCATTCTATTTGTGTAAAATGTAGGGGTAAATTTTGTTCATTAGATGATAGGTGTAATGAGTGTCTTTCCTTAACTAATGATGTTTTGTTACTTTCGATCGTTATGTTAGGAGATTAGAGAGAGAGAGAGTTAGGCGTAGTTCTTCCCGATCTGTGGATAGAACCTTACCTAATTTACCTGTTCCTAATCCTGTTCCTTCCCCTGTGGTGGTAGATCAGGAACCTACTATGAAGGACATGTTTACTGCTATTTTGTCTCTTGGTGAGAAAGTTGAGTCCTTAGCAGCCGATAGAAATACTATCTTTTCCGAGTTAAAGGTATTGAAAAACCGTGAGCCTATCGGAACTGTGGAAAGTGTTTCAGTGTCTGATGTGGTACCGAAGAATCGTGACTCTCTCGGTGTTGTGACAAGTGTTGATAATGTGTTTAGTGTTGCGGAAGGTGCGTCGACACGAGTGTCTGATGTGGTACCGAAGAATCGTGACTCTCTCGGTGTTGTGACAAGTGTTGATAATGTGTTTAGTGTTGCGGAGGGTGCGTCGGCACGATCTTGTCGTTCACCTAGCCTTAGACCTCTTTTGAGCTCTCGAACCCATGGGAGAAGTAATGTCGAACGGCTTAAGGGAACGAGAAGCATCATCAATCGTGCAGACGTCCCCTCGAACGTTCCTGTTGCCGTAGCTCAGGTCGTTCACCCTCATCGTAGGAAAGGTGAGGTTCATACGTTATCCCCGTCTTCCGATGAAGGGTCGGGGAGTGAGATCTGGCGGCGAGCGTCGAGACCGCTTAAACGCTCCCATGTTGATTCACAGCGTCGGGAATCGCCTGTGCGTCCAGGATGTAGTTCGTGGGGTTCACCGGAACGTTTCCGTTCTCCCAGCGCTTGCACTCCGGCGAAACGTTCAGATCACCGTGTTCGTGTGGATATGATTCCTTCCGATTCGGACCTTGTTACTATTCATGCACCTCCTCTTCCATCGGATTGGCTTTCTTCCCCTGAAATGCGTGGTGACTTTAGTGCGAATCTTCCTTCTAGGAGTTCTGTTGATCCGAAATGGACTGCGCTTTTGTCTATGAAGGAACAACTCTCGTCGTTGATGGATTCTTATCAACCAGGTGTTGGCGTTGTGTCTGGGCGTTCGATGTCAGACCAGTTATCGCACAAACGTTCGATGGTATATGGTCTTGACGAGTTATCACTTAGACGGTCTCCCATTCACAGTGTTCAACGCCAGGTTGATTTTGATGAGTCGCGTCAGAGAGTTTTGGTTGACCAGTTTGCGTATTCTGGTCGCGGGGAAGAGCATCGGCGTCGACAAGTGGACGAGACGCGGCAACAATTTGAAGTAGTGGATCGCCTGCGGCAACAACTTTTGGACGCGTCGCGTCAAAACATTGGTTTACAGCGGCAACATCCTGACTACTTTGATCGTTCGCAGCAACAGTCCTCGGACTTTACGCGACCTCGCGGCGATCTTCAACAGTTACCTTCTGATTTCAAGCGTTCTTCTGTTCAACAACAGTCGGATTCTAAGCGGTCTAAACAGTTGTTGGTTGAGGATGATCGTCTACATGTCCGTGTTTCGCATCAATCTACTTCTACTTCTCCCCATCAAATTGACACAGATGTTGGCCTTGACAGGCAGTCCCATCCAGACGTTGTTCCTTCGGTTCAGGCTGCGGCTGTTGCTGCACTGCCAGAAGACGAACCAGAGGAAAAGTCGGATGAGGATAATCCTATTGAGGAAGTCTCTGAGAATGAGGAGGAGAAGCATTATCAGCATGCTGTGGACCTTCGCAAGTTTATGCTTATTCTGACTGGAATTTTCCCGGATTCTTTTACCCCTGTGGCCCCTCGTTCTCCGCCTTCTGAATTCATCTTAGGTAAAGCTACTAAGGTTCCAGTTTACACCAAGATGGTTCTTTCTCGATCCTCTAAGCGGGCCTTGAAGTTAATGGGTTCTTGGTTGGACTCCAAGAAATCTTTTGGCAAGACGGCCTTTGCCTTTCCTCCCGCTAGGTTAGCCTCTAAATCTAGTGTGTGGTATGAGACTGGTGAAGTGTTGGGCTTGAGTTTTCCTTCTTCTGCACAAGGGGATTTTTCAAGTTTGGTAGATGCTTCTCGTCGTCTTGCCTTAAGGAAGACGAAGATTTGGTGGTCCATTCCAGAGTTCGACCATTTGCTTAAAGGTCTTTTCAGGGCCTTCGAAGTTTTTAATTTTTTGGACTGGGCTTTGGGGGCTTTGAGTAAGAGGGTCTCTGATATGACGGAAACGGACACTAGTGGTTTGGTTCATTTGATGTCCTGCTTGGACAAAGGTGTGAGGGATGGCTCCAACGAACTTGCTGCCTTGTTTACAGCTGGAATTCTCAAGAAAAGGGCCACGATGTGCTCTTTCCTCTCCGCAGGAGTGTCTCCCTATCAGAAAACGGGCCTTCTTTTCGCACCTTTGTCTAATTCTTTATTTCCTCAGGAATTGGTGGGCGAGGTGGCTACTGCTCTCACTCAGAAGGCCACACATGACTTAGTTACTCATTCGACTAGGAAAGTTTTGCCTCCGTCATTCTCCTCTCGTAAACCTAAGGAATCTTCTTCTGGGTTTCGTCCTCAGTCCTTTCGTGGGAAGCCCTCTGGAAGAGGCTCTTTTAAACCAGAAGGAAGGAAACCTAGAGGCAGAGGGGGCAAGTCCGGCCGAGGTAAAGTCTGACTGCTCTCTCCTTCAGACAGCAGTGGGGGCCAGGTTGACTCACTTTTGGGAGGCTTGGGAGAGGAATGGAGCGGACCCCTGGTCCGTCCAGGTGTTAAAGGAAGGCTACAAGATCCCCTTCCTGACCAATCCTCCTTTAGTCACAGATCCAGTGGATCTTTCGCCCAAATACAGAGAGGGTCCCAAGAAGCAAGCCATGCTTCTACAGACGTCTCTTTTATTAGAGAAACAAGCAATAGAGGAAGTGCAGGATGTTACGTCTCCGGGGTTTTACAACCGCCTTTTTCTAGTACCCAAGAGTTCCGGGGGGTGGAGACCGGTTCTGGACGTAAGTGTGCTCAATGGTTACGTCCAAAACTCGACGTTCACCATGGAGACTCAAAAAACAGTTCTGGCAGCTGTGAGGAAGGACGATTGGATGGTCTCTTTAGATCTTCAGGATGCCTATTTCCACCTTCCGATTCATCCCAGCTGCAGACGTTATCTGAGGTTCATGGACGGAAACAAGGTCTTCCAGTTCAGGGTTCTTTGTTTCGGACTCTGCACGGCTCCTCTATTGTTCACCAAGATCATGCTGAACGTGGCAAGCATGCTGCATTCGAGGAGAATCAGGGCCTCTCTGTATCTGGACGATTGGCTGATAAGAGCCTCCTCAGCCGATTGTTGTTTGAAGGACCTCAAGATGACTTCGGATCTCTCCAGAGAACTGGGTCTCCTGGTGAGCTCGGAAAAATCACAACTCATTCCATCCCAGGAGATTCTTTATTTGGGGATGGAGATTCACAGTCGGAGTTTTCGGGCTTTTCCGTCGTCGGTGAGAATCCAAGCAGCCCTCCTAAAAGTACAAACGTTCCTGAAGAGAGATCTTTGCTCCGTCAGAGATTGGATGAGTCTTCTGGGGACTCTCTCGTCGTTAGAGAAGTTCGTGACCCTGGGGAAGTTGTTCTTGCGTCCTCTTCAGTTTCATCTCAACCGCCATTGGAAGAAAGGGGACAGCCTCGACAGGGATTGCATTCCCATCTCGACTTCCATCAAGTCTCATCTTCAATGGTGGAACAACGAGCCCAGACTGAAAGAAGGCTTGTCTTTACTTCAGAGGAACCCAAACCTCGTGTTGTGTTGCGACGCCTCCAACTCGGGGTGGGGAGCCACTCTAGAGAAGCAGGAACTTTCGGGGACTTGGACGGTGGAGCAAACCTCTCTCCACATCAATCAAAAAGAGCTTTTAGCTATTCATCTGGCTCTCATCAGCTTTGAAAAGCAGATCAGGGGCAAGGTAGTCCAAGTCAATTCGGACAGCACGACAGCTCTGGCCTATATTGCGAAACAAGGCGGGACCCACTCTTGGCCTCTGTTCGAGATTGCAAGACTGCTCCTCATCTGGGCGGAGGAAAGGAAGGTGACTCTTTTGACGCGGTTCATCCAGGGGGTCAACAATGTGAGCGCAGACAGACTCAGCAGGAAAGGTCAGGTTCTCTCCACAGAATGGATTCTGCACCTGGACATCTGCAAGAGTCTGTGGCGGTTATGGGGTCGACCTCTCGTGGATCTCTTTGCCACCGCGAAGACCAAACGGCTAGAGTGTTACTGCTCTCCGGTTCCAGACCCCGAAGCTTTACACATAGACGCTTTTCTGATGAACTGGTCACACATGGAGGTTTATGCTTTCCCTCCGTTCAAGATCCTTTACAAAGTGATTCAGAAGTTCGTTTCACACGAGGAGACCAGAATGACACTGATAGCTCCGTTCTGGCCGTCAAGGAGCTGGTTTCCAGAGGTACTGGAATGGATGGTGGATGTCCCGAGAAGCCTTCCCATGAGACCCGATCTTCTCAGACAACCTCACTTGGCCCGAAACCATCAAAACCTCCGAGCTCTACGTCTGACTGCCTTCAGACTATCGAAAAACTCGCTAGAGCTAGAGGATTTTCGAAGAAAGCAGCCAAGGCAATTGCAAGGGCAAGAAGGTCTTCAACCATCAAGGTGTATCAGTCCAAGTGGGAGTTGTTCAGGGAATGGTGTAGAACTAACGCGATTTCCTCTTCCAGTACATCGCTTTCCCAAATAGCAGATTTTTTCTTGGACCTTAAAGCTAAACATAACTTCTCGTCATCGACTATTAAAGGTTACAGGAGTATGTTGGCGACGGTTTTTCGACACAGGAACCTAGACCTTCCTGATAATAAAGATCTACGAGATTTACTTAGGTCTTTTGATACGACCAAGAAGATTCAAACGGCTCCCATCGCCTGGAATTTGGATGTTGTCCTTAAATTTCTCATGAGTGACAGATTTGAGCCTTTACACTCGGCTTCATTTAAGGACTTAACCTTGAAAACCCTTTTTCTAGTTACCCTCGCCACTGCGAAAAGAGTTAGTGAAGTTCACGCTTTAAGCAAGAACATTGGTTTTCGGAATGGGAAAGCCATTTGTTCTTTGCAACTGGGGTTTCTGGCCAAGAACGAAAACCCTTCTCGACCATGGCCCAAATCCTTCGAGATTTCTAACCTTTCTGATTTGGCTGGCGATGAATTGGAAAGGGTTCTCTGTCCAGTTAGAGCTCTACGGTTTTATGTGGACAGAACTAAGAATCTGAGAGGTAACTCAGACGCTCTGTGGTGTGCAGTTCGGAAACCCTCGATGCCCATGTCCAAGAATGCCTTGTCTTTTTTCGTTAGATTGTTGATTCGAGAAGCTCATGCTCAGTGTGATGAGTCGGATCAGAGGCTCCTCAAAGTCAAGACACATGAAGTCAGAGCGGTAGCTACTTCAGTGGCCTTTAAACAGAACCGTTCTCTGCAAAGTCTGATGGATACAACATTTTGGAGAAGTAAGTCTGTTTTTGCATCCCATTATTTGAAGAATGTTCAGACTCGCTATGAGGACTTTTTTACGTTGGGTCCTTTTATAGCGGCTAATGCGATAGTAGGTGAATGATCTACCACTACGTTCCCTTTTTTCCTAATACCCCTTTTCTATCTCTTGGAACTCGTTTGTTATGGTTGTTTGTGGAGATTGGGCGTCAGTCTTCTGCAATCTTTGATTTGGCTAGGTGGTCAATTTGTTCCTTGAGTGCACCCGGAACAAGGGTATTGGTTGAAGTCCTGTCATGTTATAGGTGTTTGTACCGTTTGACAGCTCCTAGAGATTTTCAGCCCGAGTGGATTACTGGATCTCTTAAGGATAGCGGACGAAATGAGGCAGAGTATCATTGCTGTCAGCTTCCTTATCAGGTGAGAACTGCTTAAGTTTATTGTATGTAACCCTTAAGTGAATTTTCTGTATGTAGCTGTCTCTGACCCGCCACCAAGGGGTGTCAATCAGCTCTTTTATATAACCAGCGGGTAAGTTTTATATTTAAAAATGATATTTTCATAATAAAATAAATTTTTGAATATACTTACCCGCTGGTTATATAAATTTAACACCCTCCCTCCTCCCCTCTAGAGACTACCTATGGTATGGCTATGAGGCCTGGAAGAACTGGAGTTGGTGTGTAGTTCCACCTGTTCTACCACTAGGGTGCTGTTGGTACACCTGGCGTATCTTCGATAGCACGAGATTTGAATTTTCTGCCCTGGCGTCAGGGACTTCAGCTCTTTTATATAACCAGCGGGTAAGTATATTCAAAAATTTATTTTATCATGAAAATATCATTTTAAATCCCAAATCTAATTTTTTTTTAATTTCAAAACAATCATATTTATAATAAGCCTTTTTTCAAAATCACAAAATGGTCTGGGACATTTTCAGGAAGGAATTCGATAAGGCAGTGGCTTTAGCATCGCTATATTTGCCCTAGCAATAAATGGAAATTTTTCTCTTGTCATACACACTTCGTGGATGACTTCTATTTTTCATTTGCATGACCAAGAATGGCATTAATTGAAAGGAAACTTCAACTCGGGATCAGTAGTATCATGAGACAGGCAGATTTGAATGGCTTTAAGTTTTCAACAAGTAGAACAATTTTCTTTCATTTCTATCATTCGTGGGATACACCCAGACCTGGGCATGTATATAAAAGGTCAATTTATTGCCTGTGTATAACATACGCAATTTTAGAGGCTTAACCTTTGACAGAAAGTTAACTTAGATCTTACATCTTAAGAAGATGAAAGTAAATATTTAGGGATTTTATATATTTTTAAGTCATTAACCCATACATTGTCAGACTTCTAAGACTGAGTAAAGCCCTTATGTTATCTAAACCTTCATATAGATGTGAAATATATTCTTTAGCTTCTGCTACCAAATTGAAGAGTTTAGATTCCATTTCACCTTGCTGTCATCTGATTGGATTAGCTACTGAAGCTACTGGTACTTTTAGGTCAACCCCATCACAAGTCTGTTAGTTGATGCAGATGAGTGGTCTCTGAACTTCTATTGCCAGTCTTCTATGATTAGATACTGGTATAGGTTACAGAGGCCTCCTAAGTGACTGGCATTTCAAATTACTATTAAAGAGTGCCATTTCTTACTATGAGGCTTGCTCTATGTCCCTTAAGCCTCATTGATTTCATAGTGAGACATCTGCTGAATATGTTATATCTTTCCAAGAGTGAGGTACTCTCTTTAAAAAGTATCGGTAACCTCTCCTGGAAGACTTCCAGAAGTCTCCTCCTTTGAATATTTCACTGGTTTTAAAAGCAACATGATAAATCAAGACATGTTGTCTACCTTCTTGGAAAATGTAGAACAACATTTGGATACTAAATTCAAATTCAAGTATAGCTCCAATTGGATTTGGGGTGCACAACAATACATTTAATTGTAATTGTGCACTCTCTTTAGCATCATGTATCTCTACATCATAGCAGTATGGTGTTCTGACTTCTACTGGAAAAAATATTAAGAGTAATTTTACCATTTTTAGTGATGCAAAAATTGTCTTCCAGTCATTTATTTCTTAATCTAGCCAACTATAGTTTTAGAAATTTTATAGTAGCAGTATATTTGTAGCACTGTAAGGAAGGAAATTCAATTTTGTAAGGTTCCACCTCATGTGGGTGTGTTATGAAATGAACAGATGCACTGACTAGCAAAAGTGGCAGTAGATAATCTTACATGTATCCACTTTTGTGTAATGACTTCTTGCTTAATGTAAAAAAAGATCTCTTGATGATATTTGGCAACATCATTGGAATTCTGTGGATCAGAGTAAGATGGAGATCGCAAGTGATATATCTCCCTGGAAACATGACCATATTCCTAGAGGGTGGGAAATAATGACGTCTTGCTTAATATCAAAAGATCTCTTGATGATATTTGGCAACATCATTGGAATTCTGTGGATCAAAGTAAGATGGAGATCACAAGTGATATATCTCCATGGAAATATGACTATATTCCTAGAAGGTGAGAAACTGTTCTTTTAAATATGAATTGGGCATTCGTTTAACACATAAGTTTTTGATGACTGCATGGTGCCAACCATTCTGTTAGGCACTTACTGATTAGATATATCAGACTTAGAGATCTCAAAAATTGATTTCTCTTTGAATCTCATGGTGGGGAGACCAGGTGGATCCTCACCAGAACTCTAGGAAATGATTTGTATGTGGCCAGTGGTTTTTTTAAGTTCATATTAGAAGGTAGGCTTCGTACTCATTTCTAAAGATATATACAATCTGAAATATTTAATAGGTTGTTTATTTATTTATTTTTCCCTGAAGTTACTCGATTAGTCTTGTCCAATTGGCAACAATGACTATTGAAGTTATGAATATACCTAATAATCATTCATTTATTGGGAAAATATCCTATTTTCATGTGTATTCATCCGTTGGACTGTTCCGCTACGGGGCTGAAAGTGTACAAGAGCTCGTGCCTGGCCGTAAGGGCCGGGCAATCTTTAAAAAAAAAAGAAAAAGGACTATTCCTAATAGTTTCGTTGTTTCAAAATATCTATGAACATATTTAGAATTTGTTCTGTTCTTTTTTTATTTAAAATATTTGATAGGAAGAATACTGTGAAGAGGCCTTCAGCATTTGAATTTTTGTGATCTTAAAAATGTTCTCATATAAGCTATTATTTGCGCCCAGAATTTAAGCTTAGAAGAAAATGGTGTTTGTGTATTTTTCAAAATGATATTCAACCTTAACAAAAGAAAAATTAATAAATGTAAAATTGAATGTCCCCATAAACAGGCCAAATAAAGTTGATTTAGTGTTGCTACCATGAAATTGCAATTTTAAATTAAATATCTCTTAATTTCAGGAAATGGAAACTTTGCTGGCATTAGATGTTATGATTGGTGGTTTATCGTGGACTTTATTAGATCGACGTGGTGTTCTAGTAGATGTAGGATATGAAGAATTGCTCTCTAAAAGTCAACGACTTGATGCCCCCAAACTCTATAATAAGGTAATTAATATTTATTCAAGTTTTTAATAATTTCACTGAAATCAGGGGTCTGTTATTTTTATATTTCTAAGAATCTCCCGTAATGTTCATATTGTTTATCCCTGAAGCTGATTCAATATCTACGTTACCCCAATAACCAAGAATTTCCTGTTTTCTTCCTTTCAATATGGCCTATGCCTCTTGCCCACCAAGGGCACATCTAGTTCTTAAACTCATCTGTCACATTATACTCAACAGACATTTTTTATTATGCCAGTAGGAACTCGTACTAGGAGTTTCCCAAAAGGATTTTGGAAACCATACATTTTCTTTTTATTTTTATAAGTGTTCACGTAAAGTAACGTATATCCAAGTCCAATTTCTCGAAATAGTAGCCAAGAACTGAAGTAGAAAATTCAATTAGGTATTTACAAGGCACTCATCATCAACCATTTCATAGTGGTTATTTGGAGTCACCCCTGTGATGTTTAGCGTGTTTCTTTGTGGTTTGCTATTTAACTATTAATTGGGTACATCTCCTAGAATTGCTACATGTGTAGGTAAGAGTAGTTGATTCGTTTGTGAAGGTTTGTTTATTTTTTAGGAATGTTGTTACTTTTAACTTTGAAATCTGGTTCAGTTAGTAGCAAACCATTGTGATTCGGTATACATATATGAGGTCTTCAGGTTACGACAATTTGTTGTTACAAACAGGCTCCCATGAGGTATCTAAAGAATCTGCATAGCTCAGATTCGAATAACATTGTTTTGTTTGTTGATAAAACAAACTAATCGGCAATGCATTGAGCAGCTAACGCCGTCGCCTGACCATATAGTAGCGTGTTACACGTCACTTTAGCATCTGTTCAGCATCTTAGCTTACGGTACATGTTTGTGATTTTGGTGTGGCTCTTTTTGGGAGATTTTTTTGCCTTTTTTTCTTTGCATCATGTCTGGAAAGCTTAAGGCAGACTCTACTGATGTCAGTACATCCAAGAAAAGAAAAGCCATTACGATGGAAATTAAAGTGGACATAGGGAAGTGAAACAAAAAGGGGGAGACCCCTACAAACATAGTTGTAAGTTAGGCCTTAGTCGATATACAGTTATGACTATTATCAGTGATAGATATTACATCCTTGAGCATGTGAAAGGATCTCCCCCTAAGAATTTAACCATTCTTATGAAACAACTCAGTGGTCTCATGATTGAGGTGGAGAGGTTGTTAGTGCTCACGTTGGATGACCAGAATGAACGGTGTATCCTAGCAAGCTTTATGGTAATTCAGGAGAATTATCTGAATTGTTTAAAGGTGGACGCATGTCGTTATTGTCGTCATCCCCACTACAATCCGCTAACCATGGCTTCCTTGGCTTTTCCCCTTAATTAATAGTGAGTTTCTTTTAGCATTTGCTCTGTTAACTTGACTGGGAGCGTTTGAAACATAAAGAAAGTCCACAAATTGCAAACTTAATAGGATTCAAAAAGCTGTTTGTCAGTCAAATTTTGTTAAATTCTGGTCTAGGATAGCCTCCACCTCACTAACATACCTACGAATTTCAGCTGCAAAAGTCAATAAATATTTCTGTTTCATATTGCAAATGTTGTCTTGCTTAGTGCATTCATTTATATAATAATGTTTTTCAATATTTAACTTAGCCGGTGATTATATAGCTGCAACTCTGTTGCTCGACAGACAACTCTACGGAAAAAGTCGCCAGCGATCGCTACACAGGTTGCGGGTGTGCCCAACAGCGCCATCTGTCGACCAGATACCCAGCTCTCAATGTAAACAAAGACTCAATTTTCTCTCTGTCGAGGTGTCGACAAGACGTACTTTACTCGCTGTTGCTAAACTGGAGTTTTTCACATCTATTTGGTGAAGTACTATATTCTAGTTTTGAGCTTTCGCTATGCAGGTGTTTTATCTTCATCTTAAATCTTGAACTCGTTTTGGATAGATTTAATTATGGTGACAAAGAGAGTATGGACTTTCTTTCACTTTTAAATGGCCGACCCTTCCCTTAGACGGAAGTGTGTTTAGGCTTTTAGTAATTATCTTATCACGTTATAGATTTTCCTCTATATATTTTATATCTCTCCGCCTTTATTAGGCCTCTTCGATTAACTTTCCATTTATTATAAACATATAAAAATAAATTTTAATGTTTTGTTTATATGCGACCTTTCCTGAGAGTAGGCGGTCCTAACTTGGAAACCGAAGTTAATCAACGTTGAGCCCTTTATATCGTAATTAGCTTTTAAAGAGCTAAGGATTTAAAACTTTTTAAATGTAATATTTTATGAAAGAATTTCTTTGATAGTCTTCGTACTGTTTTCAAAGATGAACTAACGTTTAGTTTATTTATGCTACGCAGTTGTTGACGTTCAGGATGTTCAACATGCGCTCTATCGTTACGATAGAGAGAGAGTGTATCACGGTTTCACTTTGCAGTAAGAGTAAATCGATTCTGACGTTTTGTTCATTCTTTCTTAGCTTAAATGTTTTAAATTCTATTTTAAAGGAACTTTTTATTTGAAAAACCTTTCAGTTTTTTCCTTTAGTCAAATAACATGTTTTTTTTGACGAAATATAATTGGGCTCTTCTCTTAGGTGCGAAATCAAGAGAGAAAGAGAGAGAGAGATAGAGACGGAGGAAGAGAGAGGAGAGAAAACTTTCCGTTCAAGCGGGTAACGTTGTTCTCGAGTTACTCTCGTCCCTAGTCGCTGTACAGGGAGGAAGGATAAAACGTTTTTAGTTTTTTATTCTCGTCCCCAGGCTATGTGCGGTGAGAGATTGAAAACGTAGTTATATGAACTAGTGTTTAGTCTCTTTCCCAGCCACTGATTTTTTTATCTTAAAATGTTTTCTGTTTTTTGCTGGTATTAATGAGCTTGCATTATACGACTGATTTCGCAATTACTACCTTTTAATGAAGGGTAGAATTGCGTGTTTCAGGTAGAAATCAGTAAAAGTTTCGATTTCAGTGAAATAAGTGCAAAACAGAAAATCGAAGTGATAAAGTGATATGCGCAAAGTGTTACAGTGTTGCGTCCGAGGGTTCATCTGTTCGTGCCTGTCGTTCACCTAGTCCGGGACCTCTTGCATGCTCCCAAGCCCAGGGGAGAAGTAATGTCAAACGACTTATGGGTTCGAGAGGCCTTGATCAACGAACAGACGTTTTCCCTCTATGGTATCGGGTGTATCTTACCAAGATCTCCCCTACCATAAGACGAGAGAGACGTTGTTTCTCCTCGTCATCCGAAGGCTTTTCGCATAAGAAACATGTCACAAGGTTTCGAAGGGTTGTCCGGAAAAACCATCCTTGCCTATGTCAAAGAATGCTTGGTCAGACTTTATCAGATTGATAATACGAGAGGCTCATTCACATCTGAGTGAGGAAGACCGAACTTTGCTTAAGGTGAAGACGCACGAAGTTAGAGCTGTAGCAACTTCCGTGGCCTTTAAGCAAAATATATCTCTGCAAAGTATAATGGACGCAACCTATTGGAGAAGCAAGTCAGTGTTCGCGTCATTTTACTTGAAAGATGTCCAGTCTCTTTACAAGAACTGCTACACTCTGGGACCATTCGTAGCAGCGAGTGCAGTAGTGGGTGAGGGCTCAACCACTACAATTCCCTAATTCCTTATCCTTTTAATCTGTCTCTTGAAATGTTGTTTTTTTATGGGTTGTCCGGAAGGCTAAGAAGCCTTTCGCATCCTGGTTGATTTGGCGGGTGGTCAAAGTCATTTCTTGAGAGCGCCTAGATTAGGGGTTTGATGAGGTCCTGTTGTATGGGTTGCAACCCTTGATACTTCAGATCCTAGGGGTCGATCAGCATCCTAAGAGGATCGCGAGGCTCCGTAAGGAAGACGTACTTAAAAGGCAGAGTAATTGTTCAAATCGACTTCCTTACCAGGTACCTATTTATTTTGTTTTTGTTATTTTGATAACTTCTAAAATGAAATAAAAAACTCTTAGCTCATAAAAGTGTAAACATTTATTACTGGTCTCTACCCACCATCCTGGGTGTGAATCAGCTATATAATCACCGGCTAAGTTAAATATTGAAAAATGTTATTTTGATTATAAAATAAATTTTTGAATATACTTACCCGGTGATTATAAATTAAATGACCCTCCCTTCCTCCCCAATAGAGACGCAGTGGGACGAGGAGAAAATTGAGTCTTTGTTTACATTGAGAGCTGAGTATCTGGTCGACAGATGGCGCTGTTGGGCACACCCGCAACCTGTGTAGCGATCGCTGGCGAGTTTTTCCGTAGAGTTGTCTGTCGAGCAACAGAGTTGCAGCTATATAATCACCGGGTAAGTATATTCAAAAATTTATTTTATAATCAAAATAACATTTTATTACAGTACAGTATTTCATAATGAAATTTAGATACAATATCTGAGATTTACAATTTCAATTGGATTTGTGTTTGTATCTCTGAATGTTTAAGTTGAGGGCCTTCTACTTTCACATGAGTTATGCACTTTTCACAAAAGTTATTCAAATCACAGTACGTATTGCCTGTGACATGGTGCGCCAAGGGATAATGAACTTCCAGAAACATTTCCCGTGCGCACTGCAGTAATTGAGAAAACCAGCGGTAGACATCTCAATCCCTAGTAATCAGTACCACACGACTGAAGAAACTGAAGAGACAAAGACTGGTGCGTCAGTTACCACTTACCGCTAAAATGTTCTTTCCTTTATTGAAGAGAAGGAAAATGGGAAGAAGCAATATGATCATCAGAGAAGAATCTTAGAAATAATACACTACAAAACAGTGAGTGAATTATATGAAAACAATGTAGTGTGTTGTTTAGGTTTTTTGTTGACCCTGATAAAGCAGCAATTAGCTTATGAGGATAGTTATGAGTCCTTTTGCTTTGGTTGATGTTACCTAACCTCCCGTTAATTCCGATGTATGACTAGCAAATTGGGGTAGTAGGTGAAGATGAGGCAGTACAGTACTTTGTTAGGTACGTCTTGTTCACTTATTGGGTTTTATGCATTTTAACAAGGTACGAGTTAAAATGCTTCTTGTTTAAACCAACTTGGCCATTTAATCCTGAATACAAATTAGATGTTTGTATGCCTGAAACACTTGTTTTAAAGGTGTCTATATGTTATAAAATTCATGTTTGAAATCTAGATTTTTGTTTATAAAGTATAATAGACAAACATGATGATTTAAAAGATCAGTGGCTATTAATATATTTTATTATATTTTTTATATTACTGAGTCTAGTTCATATTTATTTTCATCAGATGGTGTCTGTTGCCAGAAGACTCCCAAAGGCTGATGTGTATGTTTGGGAAGAGCGGGCTAATTATGGCTATCTTCAAAAGGCTCCCATTGGATCTATAATAATTGCTATGAAGTTAGCGCAGGTAACTAATTACTCTATTACTGTACATACTATAAAAAAATTATAGAATATCAACAAATTATATTCTATGATTTTGAAAGGAACGCTGTAATCTTGTCTCTGTTTGCATTAACCCTTTTACCCCCAGGCTATTTGGAACTTTCCAACCCTTAATCCCCAGGGGTTATTTTTTTTCAAGCACATTTTGCAGTATATTTTTTTCAAATAGCTCTAACAGCCTTAATTTTCATCATAGAGAGGTCAGGTTGGTCTCATTCTCTTGGAAAATGCCTGAAGTTTCTCAAAAAATTATCAAAAATATGCAAAAAAAATGTAAATAGCAGTTTTTTGCAAGGACATACCGGTACGTCCATGGGGGTAAAGGGATGAGTTTTGTGAAACGTACCAGTACGTTAATAGCTCTAAGAAAAGTTTGGAAAAGGTCAAAGGGCATACAGTATAGGGGTGACCTTGTTTAGCCCAGGTTAGGTTACTCCAAATTATGGGCGTAATAATGTCTAGCCTCTGCAAACATACAGTGTTAAGACAGCATCCAAAACAGAATTTTGATAATAAAATTTTTTATTTCTATATTTAACTAGATGTTCATAATACTGTGGCAATGTGTCTAAACACAATATGCCCTCAAAACCTTGTAAAGTGTGTAGAAAATATCTCGTTATGCCGTATTGGGGAATCAAATCGTATTTTGAAGCACAGAAGCTGTTAATTGATGTTTACCCCCTACACTTTTGATAAAAGATTTTCCATTTTCTTTGCTTTCAATAGAAATATGCCCAGATAATAGAGTAATAAAACACTATATCGGTTAAAGGCAAAGAGCACCAGGACTTCTTTGTCAAAATTATTCCCTATTCCTTGACATCACAAATTTCTGGGGAGGAAGGTGGTCTTGCATATGAATATTAGGTGATTATAGAAGTAACAAATTTTATTATCAAAATACTGTTTTATTCCTGTGAACATCCTGATGTTCATATTGATGATTCCCACACTGTAGAAGACGGGATGCCAATGAAGGAAAGAGATAGGTCAAAGATAAAATTATAATGCACCTACTTCATGAACTTAGAGATAATAGTGTCGTCATTTTATGACCCAGTTGGCCCACAGTCTGGCAGCATTATGTGCCAGAAACTCAACAGTCATGGCTCTGGATATAATGATGTCTTTGAAGAATTCTTCATCTATGGACAGATCTTCATTGTCTGCCAGGTAGCCAACTGTATCGGATCAGTGGTCCATCCAGGAATTGACCTGAAGGGTTGCCATCACAAGCGTGTCGCTTAAAGCGAAGGTGACTGGCTATGAAGCCAACTTGTCCAGGAACGAGCCTTGGCCCAAGACCAAAACTTTCGGGTTTACTGGCAAGGGAGTAAGGATATCCGTCCAATAGTTCTGCTACCCTACAAATGGAGGAGGAAGTATTCTCAAGGAGCTACTATCCCTGAGGGAGTCCTTCCTTGTAGAAATTTGCAAGACCACCTTCCTGAGGGAACCCTCTACCAGAGGCTTCAGAAAATAACTTTATGAATTACAAAAATATTTTTTAAGAAGGCTGGTGTTTTCAGAGCTTAAAAGATAATTTGACTAATAAGGTAATTTAAGACCAATAGATTTATTTATTATAAGACCAAAAGATTTACCATAATTACTTTATATTCTTTCTTTACCAAAGGAACTGTTTGTTGTTAGTTCAAGGGATAGTTTTCCTTGACCGGTAAAAGATGTTCAATGTTATTTTGACAAATCTATTGACATTAGAAGTAATGTGTCTAATTTGTTTTGTGGTATTATTTATACAATTTTGACCTTTATTCAAGAAGGCAATGTCCTTCAGTATTACTGTTTGGTCATGAATCTCAAAGGAATTGCATCAAATTTAATGGACGATTTTAAGATTAGGAATCATGATATAGGAATTACCACTACATCTAAAAAAAATTCTAAAATCTCTTTTGAAAAGGTTTTGGAGGCAGTTCAATGGCATACCAAGTATGTATTCGCTTAACATTATTTCAAAGAGTCTTGGTATACGTTTAGGGCTTGCAGTGGTTTCTGAGGATCGAGTCTGATAAAATTAATTTGATTTGTAGATATATGTTTTGGGGTTGTGGTCTAGTAAACTTTTGAATTTAATTTCGTAAATTATACATGTAATTTTAAAGGTTTTTAAAGGCCTCTCATAAATGGCAGAGGCAAGGGACAGTGACATTGCCCTAGCAAGCAGGACAATGCCCTAGAGACTGACCACATATACATATGATCAATGCCCAAGCCCCCTCTCTACCCAAGCTGGGATCAGGGAAGGCCAGGCAATGGCTGCTGATGACTTAGCAAATAGACCTTTAGGCTCCCCCAAACCCCCTATCCTTAGCTCACAAGAATGGTAAGGTTGCAGACACTAAAGAAACTAACATGTATGAGCGGGACTCGAACCCCCATCTGGCGATCACCAGGCAGAGACGTTACCGATCAGGTATTTAAGATTCCTGTTATATAAATGACTAGTTAAGTCATGGTATTAGTGTTTAGAAAAATTAATTTGGAGTTTGAGTGACATAAACCTAGAGTAAAGGTAAGTCTAGGACATTACTTAATTGATTATGGGAAACTTAATGCCCATCTATTTCTTTAACTGGCTACCCACCACCACTAGAATGGGAGAGTCGGCAATATGAACACCATGAGACATTCATAGAAATAAACAGAATTTTTGCAATAAAATTTCTTATTACTATACTCACCTGATGCCCATATACATGCCCACTCTCCTCCCCACTAACTAGTGGCATCAAAAGGATATGGAATATTTTTGACTATCGGACTGAAGAAGGTATTAGAGATCAGTCTCCTTGGTGTATGCTTTTTGCTGATGATGTCATATTGTGTAGCACTAGGCTCAATGCAGACCCCTAATGTAGTCCTACATTCACTGGTGATTAAGTGTGGGACAGAGGTAAATGGAGAAAGCTGGTCAGAAACATTGACCCCACATAAAAGTGGGAAAAGATACAGACGAAGAAGAAGATCAGACTGAAGAAGACGGTACTGTACATGTACAGCAAGTTATTGTCGGTAGACGCTGTTAGTCCCATTGTTTACTGGAAGCATTACTATAATGGAAGGAAAGAAAATGGGTAATATTTTATTTTTAATTTTTAATAGGTAACTTCAACTTGACCAAGCTTCCGGAGGAAAAAGCAAAATGATAATTAGGTGAGTATGACAATTTAAAATTTTATTCTTAAAATAATGTTAATTTATTTTCTATTCTAGGTTACCCTTACACCTTATTATTTACTCAAATTTAGTTGATAGTGTGTACATACACAGTAATTCTACTTAACATAAATGTTTGATAATAGAGTATTGTTATTGTACAGAGTACTTTATAAAAGGGATTTTGACGAAGGAAAAATCTATTTCTGGGCTCCGACCCGTGTCGCCCAGTGAAATGCTCCTCTAGCACTATTTCTAAGGTATATAACTGCTATATATTACCAGAGAAAAAATTGCATAGGGATGCCAGGTTGAACCCAGCTCGCTCACCTATATAAGGTGTCGATATAATACTGGGGCGTGATAAATCACAACCAGAGGCCTCGCACCATTTAGATATCTCCTGTCAAAATCCCCGAACAGCGAGGTGCCGTTCAACATCCCACTACTACTAGCAATCCCACGCCAGTGACGTCACTCCTTTTTTAGAACGCTATTTGATATCCGTATTTTACCTTGTGTGTGAATTTCACTGGTTTTTTTCTGCATTTACCTCAAGATGTCGGACTCCACTGTCCCTCCATCTAAGTTAAGTACCAGATCTATGAGTTTTGAGATTTTGGAGGGGGCCTTGCCCCCTTTTGTTTATATTATTCAGCTTTATTATTCACGACCTTTCGTGGGTCTCTCGTGGGCTCGGCTCCCTTCTCTCTCTCTCTTTCGTTCGTTCTTAACGATTTTCAATAAGTCCTCCATACTGATTGTTTCTCGTTATGAACCTTACGGATTTCCACGGTTCACACACCGCATTCATTTTTATTGCCTGGTTTTTATGATAACAGTTATTACATATACGTGTGCGTATTTTCGGTAGGTTGGCATGCCTGATCGCCTTCGGCGTTTTATTTCACATACTATTACTTGGATTATTTACGTTCGCACGCCACGGACTTGCTTATCATTTTAACGTCATTCGTTTGCTTGCATTAGCTCGAGGGGCTTTCATGAGTCAGATATTACATATTAGTTTTCATTTTGTTAGCACTTCACTGACCCTATGTTATGTTGGTAGCCCTGCCTACTCCCAGTGGCCCTATGTTATGTTGGTAGCCCTGCCTACTCCCAGCGCCGTCAGGCTTGATTTCTCCTGTCTCGTGTTCGCTCCCTCGTTTGTTTTACAATTGATGTATAACTATATTATTATTATTATCATCCAGCACGCCTTCCTATCTTATTTTACCCTACGTTATGTTTATTATAGTGTTATTAGTCCTTCCGAGTGATCATATCAATCGTGGGTCTGGCGGGTTGGTATACCTGCTATTTCATCTACCCTCTACAGGTGATGATACAAATGTCTGTAGATAAACCAAATATGAATATATGGATTGCTGGAAGTATTTTATGGTAGCTGATGCCATTGTGTTCGTTTATGGAGCAGTAGATGAACTGCAAACCAAAACAGTCAATGTCTGTGGGAAGAATCTTTAGTCTGAAGCTGCTAACAATATTACTGATTCTCCAGCAATAGATGAGCAAGTTGAAAAAATTTTAAAAATGGCAAGACAACAATGTAACAATCGAATGGCAGACTTGTTGGAGGAAGGTGATGTTGAACATAAAGAGAGGCATCGGGAAGAGTTAACGAAGGAGGATGTAGAAAAGCTCCTCACGCTGTTGAGAGAAGATGACAACAATGACAATTCTGAGCCAAAAAAATTGTCAAGGTCTTGAGAATGTCACGTGAATTGAAAGACAAAGAAAATAAATATGAATCCCAATTGGATCAGTCCATTATTGTTACTAGCAATTCACAGGTGCTACGCTACTTATGCGACAGGTATTTGACAAATTGAAAGACCAAAATAAAAGAATCTTGATCAGCAAGTTCTTTCCAAAGATTAAAAAAAAAAAGTCCTACTGGTGAAGAGGCAGTAAAGGCATCATCAACATTGCCTTCTGGTGAACCAGTACCATCAACATCATCATCTGCCGTAGTATTAACATTTCCCGTACTCGACTAAGTTAAACCCGGGATGAGCCAGAGGCCTAACTTGTAAGCAAACGAAACGCACTGTCGTCCTGAACGTGATATAATCAATCAGCTTTAGCCGACACATCACCTACATCATTGAACAGCTAAGAGAATCCTACGATATGAAACGCCCTCCACAGATAAAAATTGAAGTTGCTTAAGGGCACTTATTTTAGCGAGAGGAGAGATATAATGATCCAGACCACCACCTTAGTCCTTAGCCTTGCAATCTGGATGTCTAAAAGAGTTCCTAAGAATGTGGAAATGCAAGAATTTAGCAGTTGAAGGATGTAAAGTAAACGAGAATTGAGGTTTACGAGAGTATTGTAACTCTGAACCCTTTCTGAATGAAATACTATGGACCACTAGACTTAACTATGGAAGTCAGGTTAGTGTATATAACTGGCTAGATAAGTCGGACTTTACTGCCTACAAGTGAAGACTGGCTGGCCTTCTTAAATTACCAAAGGAAGTCAAATAAGAGCTTTAAAGGCTCATCACTAACAAAATTTGGCTGGGTAAGAAAGTATTTATCGTATCATCATCAACTTCATAATAAACAACTAGCCTAGTCTTCTGTGGATTTCCCCTTGAACTAAAATCCAATTCCATTAGCATTCGAATTTGAAACATACTTTCCGTAAAGGAAACTGTGTAAGTTTAGTACCGCTCATAATGGTTATTCAAAACACAGAAGTGTCCCTGTTCAGGAATGCTAACAAATCCATCAGGGAATAAATCTTAATGCACAATGAAAACTTATCACAAGTAGGAATTAGATACAGTATTTGTAGTGCGATGAAGAATAACTGCAATATGAACATCAGGTGAGTATTATTATTATTATTACTTGCTAAGCTACAACCCTCGTTGGAAAAGCAGAATGCTATAAGCCCAGGGGCCCCAACAGGGAAAATAGCCCAATGAGGAAAGAAATTAAGTAAAAATAAAATATTTTAAGAACAGTAACATGATAATAAATAATCCTAATATAAACTATAAAAACTTTCACAAAGCAAGAGGAAGAGAAATAAGATTAAACAGTGTACCCTCAAGTAAGAGAACTCTAACCCAAGAGGGTGGAAGACCGTGGTACAGAGGCTATAGCACTACCCAAGACTAGAGTATAGAAATAAATTTTATTATTAAAATTCAATTATTCTAGATTTTGTTTTAATTATTTTATTTTTTGCCAGATGAAAGGGATTCTGACTGCTCTGCTAGACGTACGACAGCAAGAGGAAGAGGAAGGAAATTTGTTTTATTTGAGAGATCTTCTAGTTTCAAAATTATTCAGTCTCAAGGTAGAGTGATACTTCACATTTTTTCTGTAACTTATACTGGTATTTCTGATAAGGTTGCTTTAATAGTTTTGTATAAACTGTAGTAGGATAAATGTGAGAGAGGCAAGAGAGCGTGCTAGAAATAGGAATGAATGGCGAGCGATTGTGACGCAGTTCCGTTAGGCCCTGCTGCTTCCTCCGGTGCCTTAGATGACCGTGGCGGTAGCAGCGGTAGGGGATTCAGCGTTATGAAGCTTCATCTGTTGGGGATAACGGAGGAGGCTGGGCTGTGGCACCCTAGCAGTACCAGCCAAACTCGGTTGATTCCCTCGTCAGGCTGGGAGGAACGTACAGAGTAGAGGTCCCCTTTTTGTTTTGTTTCATTTGTTGATTTCAGCTACCCCCTAAAATTTGGGGAAGTGCCTTGGATTATGTTTGTATGTAGAATTGACAATCATAGAGTAATTAATTAACCAATTCATCGTCTAGTAAAAATGTATTACAGTATTCAAGAACATAACATATATTATGATGAATATCATATTACTGGATAACTCATATACTGTACCATCTTAAAATCTATAAAATTTATTCATAAATGAAATAGGGGAAACACCTTTCCTATCTTGTCAAAAAATGCAATGGTATTTCTAGTTAAAAGATTGGTCCCAGACTCGCATCAAGAATTGGATCCAAATCTTATGAAAGCATTGAAGATTAGGGTTTTAATTTTTGCTAAAATCTTTCTATGGGAAGAATCTTGAGCTGCAGTTCAATAGCATACCATGTTTGTGTTCCATGGACATTATCTTGAAGAATTATGGCTCAATTATTGAGATTACCAAACCGTAGGTCCTATAGTGGCAGCCGGTAATATTGACTTAAATTTTTTAGTTCAACGAAAGTATAGTTTTCTTCTTTTTTCGATATTTCAAATATTGTTTGAAATTTAACCTGGAATCCCATTTTTTAACTATACTTTGAGGTGGTTTCCATTATTATTATTATTATCTAAGCTACAACTCTAGTTGGAAAAGCAAGATGCTTAGTGTTGAGTCTAAAATTTGAACTGTTTTATACTTATTAATTTTATTTTGACCTATAGAAATAAATAGAATTTTGATATATTTTTTTTTTATTTCTATACTCACCTGATGTTCATATACATGTCCACCCTTCTGCCCACTGACTGGTCAAGGGATACAGAATACTTTGGACTTCAAAAAAAGAATCAAATTCTATGACACATTGTTTCTTGCTATCAACTACTAGTGTGTTTCATTACTTTATCATGAAGCTTCATCTGTGGTGGATAACGAGGGAGGGTGGGCTGTGGCACCCTAGCAGTACCAACCGAACTTGGTTGAGTTCCTCGTTAGGCTAGGAGGATTGTAGAGAGGAAAAGTCCCCTTTGTTTCTTTTTTTCATTTGTTTGATGTCGGCTACCCCCCAAAATTGGGGAAGTGCCTTGGTATATAGATAGATAGATATGTCTAGTGAAAGGAAAGAAAATGAAAAAAATTTTCATTAAATCTTGGGGGAAAACTTTGATAAACTGAGCTTCTGGAGAAGTAATATGAACATCAGGTAAATATAGTATAGAAATATTAAATATTAAAGTTTATCAAAACATCATTATTGTACATAGTGTATACATAAATTACAAATGAGTTTTCTATTACAGGTTGGAGAAGAGAGAGTATGTGGCTTGAAATTGGCTGACCAGATAATGCTGGGGGAAGAAGTTCTGAACTGGCTTCCTCCACTGATCTTAAGTAACGAAACGCAAGAAAAATACTTCTCCATTGATAAAATGCAACGAAAATACATATCTACCTCCTTATTTATAAGTTTAGCTTTCTATCATGCTATTATTCATGAAAATATACTCATTCAAAAAATCTTGACCGAGGGATAAGGAAGGGTGTTTATATTTCAAGTACTGTAGTGCGCAATTAAATTATACGGTTAATGCATTTGTAATTATTCCCTCCCGAAGAACTCTAAAAGCTAACCTGTGTATAGTTAATATGAATTATTTGGAAGACGACAAAGTAAATTAACACTAATGTCTTTAAAACTGTCACTCCTGTTCTGCATAAAGGATAAAAAAACCTTGAAAAATAATTAAAACTTTAATATTAGCTGCCCACATAAATATATCATAGGATCAAAAAATACAAAATTTACTTTATTTGTATATAAAATGTATATTAACTATGCCCAGAATAAATTCCGGAAACAAAACAAATATCTAAGTCAGAAACCATACCAATAAACAGTGCATCAACTTGGAAACCCTAACAATGCATGTTAACGCAAGCCACTGTACAGGCTGGACTGGATTTATGAATTTGGGCCAAAAGACCAGGCACCGTGGCATGAGAGGTCATTCACCACCCATGTGAAACATGTGGAAAACCTCCTAATTGCAATATGAAGGGACTTGAACCTATAAGAGGCTGGACAAACTGGAAAATGGGAACCAGGAACAAAGGTACAGTAGAATGGGTAAAAGGTATGCTACAAAGATCAAGTTAAATCTACTGTGCACCACTTTAAAGGTTTAAAGGCCACTCAGGAATGGCAGAGGCAAAGAACAGTGACATTGCCATAGAGACTGACCATATATACATATGATCAGTGCCCAAGCTAGGACCAAGGAAGGCCAGGCAATGGCTGCTGATGACTCAGCAGATAGACCTATAGGCTCTCCCTAACTCCCCACCCTTAGCTAACAAGGATGGTGAGGAGGTAGCAACCAAAGACACTAACGAGTTTGAGCGGGCTTCGAACCCCAGTCTGGCATTCACCTATCGGGGACGTTACCACATCGGCCACAACATCCCTTAGTGCTAAATATTAACTGACGGAACTAACCGTTAAGGATGTTGTAAATAGGAATTGCATGATAGTGAAAATTATCTGATTTGTGGAAATCAACAATTAAAATGTGCAAATATAACCTACATTTACTTGATTATAATCATATAATAAAATCAATCATTTCCTACCATATATCAACCTTAATATTAAAACAGATTAAAAGTGACCTTTTTTAACTTGATAAAAAATTTCAAATCTTTACTTTAACATATTAATTATAACCGATTTCCTTAAGGAAAGCATATTTCTAAATAAATATATTTATATAAATATTTCTATCTTTTTCCAATATGGTAAATTTACATAATTTATTCTGGGGAATGTGACAATATTTTAAAATATATATTAAGTTATTAAACTGAGGAATGTGAGATCTTATAAAATAATATAAATATAATCATGAAACATGCTGAAAACTCAAAAATGGAAAAAAAGGCAAATACTGTAATGCTCTTTCAATATAACAATTATAAATTTTCTTTGAGTAAATTATAATTTAATATTTGTTAAAAGGCACAACCATTTTCATATTCAAATTAGCTAATTCATAATCTCAACATAAAATTATCATGACTCGGCTAATTATGATTTGTCTATCATGTTATTATTTCAGTATGACTGTTACTTACGATATGTCTAATCATGTTACAATTTCAGTATATCTGATGTTATACTAATAGTAATCAGGTACTGGAGCACAGACAATCCTGCAGAAATCCTGGTAGCGTACAACACCATTGGGAGTTATGTTGGCCTCGCGGAAGATTTGTTCAACTGAAAAAGGAATGTTAAGGTCAAATATAAGGAACATCTATAAGAGGGAGTTATGTTGGCCTCGCGGAAGATTTGTTCAACTGAAAAAGTAATGTTAAGGTCAAATACAAGGAACCATCTATAAGAGGACAAACTGAAAAAAACATTTTTGTTATAAAGTATAAACTGCATTTCATCCAAATAATATGTATATATGGCAGCCTATTACCACTTAATAGTAGACACCACCAAAAAAAAAATAGATAACCAAACCAGAATTCTTTAAGATGATGAGTAGTGAAAATTTACTTGGGCAGAAATCTTTTTCTGGAAAGAGTGACTTACAGAGTTATGGGATATTGATGTAGTTGAAAATCTTATATCACAGAAATTAATCTTCAAGGCTTTTATGAGATTTATGTCCAATTTTTGTAAGCTTCTGTAACCAAATTATAACTATAAACAGCATTATTGGCCAGAGGACAATTTTGGTGAAAGTTCTGATGGTTTTGAATGAATACATGGAGGAAAAGGTTTTGGAAGAAGAAACAAGGAAGGTGAAAGATTGCTGGAATTAGCAGAAGCTATGAATCTGGTAGTCTTCAATACACAGTTTGGGAAAGAAGAATATAGGATAGGATACGCAAGTCCAGAATTGGCCTGGCAAGGCATAACAATACACAGTATAGGCTATATAAAAACTCGCAATACTACACACACCATCCTCCTCCGGGAACACTGATTGTCATTATCAGATACAATGAACTACTGTGGGGAAGATTTATGATATTTATTCATCCCTAAATCTGACCCAATTTCATGAGAATTGTTGAACCTTTCATCTTCAATTAGGCTTTCACAGCACAATTATATCTTTAGCGGCAGTTGTTCAATTGCTATACCAAAAAAAGATACTTGTGCCGAGCCAAGTCATATTTATTTATAGTGCGTAAAACTCTTTCCCTAATGATGGTTACTATCTTAAATATTGAAGTATATCTTTACCTACTACTTCTATCAAGGGAACATCTCATGCCTATCCACAATAATGAAAAGATCACCCCATATCGACACCATTTGATTACAATAGTTCACCTGGATTGAGATATTTCTCAGAGGCTGACTAACGTGTGTGCCATTTAAATCGAGGGCACATTTTTTTCTAAAGCTTTAAGCTCGCAGGAAGTAAATCTGGATTTAAATGCATACTGTATATCATATAATGACATATAAAGTATACTGTACCAATAGTAAACTCTTGGCAATTCAATGCCTTACTTCCACCCTTTACTTCATTATCAACATCATCAGTCATTGTTAGTCCACAGCAGGACAAAGGCCTCAGACACGTCCTTTCACTCCCGTCTGTTTATTGTCTGTTTGCCAGTCTATGCAAGTAAATTTTCTTAGCTCATTGTCAATCCATTGTCTTCTCTTCCTTCCCCTGTTTCTTTTGCAATCTCTAGGGACCCTCTTGTCCATCTATTATCTCATTCTCATTGAATGGCCTGCCAATATCGATTTCTTTTCACACATTAAAATATCCTCTACTTTTGTTTACTATTGTACCCATGTTGCTATTTTTCTATCTCTCAGTGTTATTCCAATCATTATTCTTTCTATAGCTCTTTACGTAGTAAATAACTTATGTTCTAAGACTCCAAGTTTCTGATGCTTATGTTAATGCTGATAGGAGCATCTATTTAAATATTTTTCTTTTTAGAGGGTGTCATTTTACTTTTCATAATCTAACTCTGTTTACCAAAAGCTTTCCATCTCATGCTTCTTATTCTTTTAATTTTGGTCCCAATACTTACTTCAGTTTAAATAATCAAGCACAATTACTGGAAAGATTATGCAACTTCTCCAAACCAATGATATAATAACATACTGTATAACTTATTTTACCAAACCATACAAAATTACAACTGTCAAAGGAGATTAATATTGTCTAAATCCAATAAGTCAGTATAACCCTACCATTCTCACTCACATTCTTCCCAGAACTTTACATGATCCTAGATCGACAAAGACTACAGTACTGTACTACCATCATTTACCTTCCTTGTGACTAAGTCTCTCCCCCCACTGCAAAAGAATATGGCGCAGATCGCGTGCAGGAATACTTCCAGTGCCTCTGGGGTCATGCCCTTTGAAGGCAGCCAAGATCTCATCGGGTATTCTCTCCACCTGGCTGTGATTGTGCATGACATCAAGAAAATCAGGGAAGCTCATCTTACCACCTGTAGGAGAAAAAACATAGTATTCTATTTACTTTCTAAGTTTTTTCCTGAGCTTTATAACTATCAAATATTATAAACACAACTGGAAAATATTCCAAAAAAGTAGCAGGCTCACAGAATGCTAATTCAAGCTTTCTACATTGAAGCCTACACAAAAACTTATGCTTACCTTTATCTTTGAAGTACTTTTTGAGTTCAGATATTGTGGGGCTCATACCCAAAGACCTCATGATGACCGTTAACTGGTCCAACGTACGAATTTGGCCATTACGAGCATATAAGGAAAAGCATTCCCTGAATTCTGAAAAAGTTTAAACAGGAGTTATTAAAAAATTCATTATACCAGAAGATTAATGCAAACAAATGGGAAAAAAATTCATAACCCATATATACAAGCAACTGTAGTAAAGTGCTTCAATAAACTTGAGTACATACTGTATAATTCTGTACATACTGTAGTACTTTAGTTGAACATGTTAATTATTGCTAAAAATTTTATTAGATTAAAAAGGAGCATCTTATACTGAAATATAAAAGGTATAACTAATGTATGGTAATGATTATATAGCAAGGAATGGCTGTGTTTCGGGTAATAAAAAACAATTAAATTCAAATTGATAAACTTAATACAGTACTGTACTGTATAGTTTAATTGGCAAATTTGGTGTTTATCAAAAAACTATAAGAATTTTTCAAATAGGGGTAATTCTTTCAATACTTATGTGGGATTCATGCGCTATTATTTCAAAGAATAATTTGATCAATATGAAACACATATTGTCGTATCGTATGTACAAACGTTTATTCACGTGAGCACGATGTGCCGACATAAAGAATGGGGGCGTATGTTGCGTCCTTTCACTACTGTACTGTTATCTTAGTGGTTTATTCTTTATGGTGTTTATACGTAAAGAATAAGAAAGTACGACGGTGGGAACTTACATAAATACCAGATAAGTATTGAAAGGATTGAAGTACAAACTTTTTTTTTTTTTTTTTTTTTTACAGTACTGTATGGTGTCTATTTCAATGAAACTACCTGGAATTCTTATGCTGAATACAGTACAGTACCACATTACCCTTGAAGGTGGGACAGGGATACTTAAACTGAAAATAAATTGGGTCAAACAATCTTTCCTAACAAAACAAATATGACAAATTCGAAGATAATTTGTATTTTTCCTAACCATACAAACCTTAGCTATTTACAAAGGGTTTACTTTTAGCGCAGCTGAAATGACGAGCCAATAGTTTTTAACGAGGGTTAATTACCCCCGCGCTAGTTAGCGGGGGGTGGGGAAGGGTAGCTTGCTACCCCTCCCCCCTCCACACACCGGTGACTTGCTTCACTTCACTTAGAGGTAGGACTTGACTTGGGGGTCAGGGATGGCGGGCACATATGTGTAAATAGCTAAGGTTTGTATGGTTAGGAAAATTACAAATTATCTTCGAATTTGTCATTTGTTCCGTAACCGAAATACAAACCACGCTATTTACAAAGGGTGACTTACCCCTTAGGAAGGGTGGAAAGTCCCCAGCCTTACTGACTTCGGCTTGCCCGGGGTCTCGATCCCTCAGTGAGCAGCACTAGAGAGAGGGAGCCCCTGTACCTCACAGGTTCCTAGCATCGCTAGGACGAGTGGCCTACATAAGCAGTGTGAGGAGGAGAGTGTGACTCGTCCTATGAAGTTGACCTTGAGACCTTCAGATAGGAATTCTAGGATAGGACGTCCCCCATACCACCTCGTCAGGGTATGGGAGACGCAACAGTATTAAGCTTAATACTAGGAGCACAAAGAAGCATGGGTTACCTGCAGAGGTCGAGGTCAGCTATGCGAGGACCAGGATGCTGCTTCCCCAAGAGAGGGGAGAATGAAGAAAGAAGTAAGGGTCAGACATACTCTTTCATTCACGCAGACTAAGACCGGGTAACAACGCCCTCAACCTACTGCTACTTGTCCAAAAAGGAGCCTGAGGTTAGACCAGCTGTTGTGCAGCCACCACAGGGCCGATAGAGAACGTATCGAGGCTCCTGTGGGTCACGTCTTGCAGGTAGTGGGCTGTGAAGGTCGTTTGACGCTTCCAGACCCCAGCTTGAAGTACCTGCGTCACAGAGAAGTTTCTCTTGAAGGCCAGGGATGTAGCAATACCCCTGACATCGTGGGCCCGAGGGCGACGTGACGGAGGAGGATCAGGATTCAGGGCATGGTGGATAACCCTTCGAATCCAAGCTGAGATGGTGTTCCTGGTGACCCTCCTCTTTGTCCTGCCTGTGCTCACAAACAAAGCTCACACATGAGGACGGACTGCAGCCGTTCTCTTCAAGTAGTACCTCAGACACCTCACTGGGCATAGTAGCAGCTGGTCTGGGTCGTTTGTTACAGAACGGAGACTCGCGATCCTGAAAGTGTCGAACCGAGGATCCGGCACTCCAGGATTCTGAGTCTTGGCCACAAACTCAGGGACGAACCTGAACGTTACCTCCCCCCATCCCCTTGAATGGGCGATGTCGTACGAGAGACCATGAAGTTCACTAACTCGCTTGGCCGAGGCCAAGGCGAGTAGGAAAGCCGTCTTCCAAGACAGGTGGCGATCGGAGGCCTGGCGTAATGGCTCGAAGGGAGGTCTCTTGAGAGACCTGAGGACTCGAACCACGTTCCAAGGAGGGGGTCTCACTTCCGACTGGGGGCAGGTAAGCTCATAGCTACGTATGAGTAAAGAGAGTTCTAGCGATGAAGAAATATCCACGCCCTTCAATCTGAAGGCCAAGCTTAAGGCTGAGCGATAGCCTTTCATTGCCGAGACAGAAAGGCGCATTTCTTCTCGCAGATACACGAGGAAGTCCGCTATTGCTGGAATAGTGGCATCGAGTGGAGAGATACCCCTTCCACGACACCAACCACAAAAGACTCTCCACTTCGCTTGGTAGACTCCCTCAGAGGACCTTCGCAGGTGCCGAGACATTCTCTCCGCAACCTGTTGCGAAAAGCCTCTCTCCGCGAGGAGACGCTGGATAGTCTCCAGGCGTGAAGCCGAAGCGAGGCTACGGCCCTGTGAGGGACACCGGAGTGGGGTTGTCTGAGAAGCTCGTGTCGTGGAGGAAGCTCCCTTGGGAGCCATTCCGCGTGATGCCATAGCGGAGCTACTAGAGTCATGGAACAGTTGACCGATAGTCTGGTCCTGTTGAGCACCCTTCTCATCAGACAGAATGGTGGGAAGGCGTACACGTCGATGTTGTCCCACCGTTGCTGGAAAGCATCTTGCCAGAGTGCCTTGGGGTCCGGGACTGGTGAGCAGTACAGGGGCAGCTTGAAGTTCAAGGCTGTCGCGAACAAGTCCACCGTCGGGGAACCCCACAAAGTCAGGACTTTGTTGGCTATCTGAGGATCCAAAGACCACTCGGTACTCACTATCTGCGAAGCCCTGCTCAGACTGTCGGCGAGCACATTCCTCTTGCCAGGAATGAAGCGAGCTGATAGTGTTATCGAGTGGGTTTCGGTCCACCTCAGAGTCTCTACTGCAAGATGGGATAGCTGTTGCGAAAAAGTGCCTCCCTGCTTGTTGATATAAGCCACTACCGTGGTGTTGTCGCTCATCACCACCACGGAGTGACCCGCCAGGAACCGTTGGAACTGCTGAAGAGCCAGAAAGACGGCCTTCAATTCTAGCAGGTTGATGTGTAGGCACTTTTCTGATTCTGACCAAAGGCCTGAGGCCCTCTGGTTCAGAACGTGCACCCCCCCCCCCCCTTCTTTTGACGCGTCCGAAAACAGAGTCAATTCTGGGGGGAGGACGAGAAGACTCACTCCCTTCCGCAGGTTCTCGTCGGCCAGCCACCACCGCAAGTCTGTCTGTTCCAGAGATCCCATTGGGATCAGAATGTCCGGGGAATCGGATCCTTGATTCCACCGGGACTTGAGCCGCCATTGAAGGGATCTCATCCTGAGGCGGCTGTTTGGAACCAGACAGGCCAGGGAGAATAGGTGACCTAAGAGACGCAACCACGATTGGGCGGGGAGTTCTTTTTGCCTGAGGAAAGGTTCCGCCACCCTCCTCAGCCTTGCTATCCGGTCGTCTGATGGAAAGGCTTTGTGGAGATTGGTGTCTATTAGGCATCCCCCCACAGGTGGACACGCAGGGGGACTGCCACCCCTAGGGCTTGCGGCCGCAGCCGCCACCCCTAGAAGTCTTGCCTCCCCTGGAGGACTTACCGCCCCTCTTGACCTTGGCTGGAAAGGGCTGGGGCTTAGACACCACTTTCTTAGCTGCCGGTGCCTGTTTGGGAGCCTTACGAGGCTGTTGCTGCTGTTGTGGCGGGGCTGGAGGCTTATAGGGCCGAGTTGTAAGGGCCCTGTGGAGGAGGGAGTCCGTGCTGGATTTCCTCCACCTCTCAGCCGTTCACTCCAAGTCTTGAGGCTCAAACAGGCTCTCCCCCAGAAGGGAAGCATGTCGGAGCCTACACACATCTACGGCGGGGACCTTCGGATGGAATCTCTCGGACACAGCATCGCGACGCTTCAACACCGAGTTGGCCCACAGGGTGGTAACCTGGTGCGCCAAAAACTCGATGGAGCGGGTGCCCGAGAGCAAGAAGGTCTCTAGGGCCTTCCTATTGGTCTCCTTGGACAAGTCCTCCGATCGCAATAGGATGCCCAGAGATCCTAACCAGAAGTCCAGCCACGAAGTGGCCTGCATGGCACACTTAGCGACCTTCTCGTGGTTAAGGATCTCTGCCGCCGAGAACGACACCTGCCGGGCAGAGAGTTTCTCCAGGGGAACTCCCTTCGCCAGCTCCTCCACAGAGTGATGGAGAGGAAGAGCGAGGTTGTGCTCACCCAGGATCTCGAAATACCTCCTCTGCTGAAGGCGAGGAGGAGGGATGAGCTTGTTCCCGGCAGTGGAACGACTGGAGGAGGCAAGAAGTGCGAGCTGAGCGTTGGCCCTAGCCCTCTTGGGAACCAACTTCGCCCTGGGGGAAGTCACCACGAAGTCCACTCCTCTCTTTCTCTTCAGCGTAGGAGAGACATCCGCTGGTTTGTTACCCTGGCCGGCGAGTGCTGGTTTCATAACCCTCACTAACGCCCGTGCCTGTGGACCAAACCAAGTCTGCTGCTCCAAGGACACAGAGTCCGAAATCCTCGCTAAAGTGAAAAGGATCGGGCGATCCTTTGGAGTGGACACGACGGTACCTGCCTGAAAAGAAGGTGGGGAAGAATGCTGTACTGACCTGTCTTCGTCCTGCTGCTACCACCGGCTGTGGAATTCGCCGCGAACGATGGTCGCGCGAGGGCGAATGGTCGCGCGAGGGCGAATGGTCGCGCGGGCGAGCGATCGCGCAGGTGGATGATCTCGCGGGCGCACAGGCGAGCGGTCGCGCAGGCGAGCGGTCGCGCAGGCGAGTGGTCGCGCGGGCGCGCAGGCGAGTGGGCGCGAGGGTGGGCAGGTAAATGAGCACGTGTCTGAGGCGACGAACGCAAGCGTTGGCGCTACGGCGAGGGATCGTGCTGCCGCGTAGGTGAGGAAGAGCGCTGGCGATGTAGATCCACAGGCGATCGATGACGAGCTGGTGAGTGCAGTCGCTCAAGTTGGCGATGGCGCGATGTGGTATGTCGACACACTGGTGTGCGATGGTGAGCAGCATGCGCAGGTGAATGACCGCGTAATGGTAAGCGATGGCGAGCAGCATGCGCAGGTGAATGATCGCGTGATAGGGTGCGATGGTGATCAGCATCCGCAGGAGGGCGATCGTTCAGGGTTGTGCATTGAGGAGCAGCATGCGTAAGCGGGCGATCGTGCAGGGGCAAGCGATGGCGAGCAGCATGCGCAGGTGAATGATCGCGTGATAGGGTGCGATGGTGATCAGCATCCGCAGGAGGGCGATCGTTCAGGGTTGTGCGATGAGGAGCAGCATGCGTAAGCGGGCGATCGTGCAGGGTTGTGCGATGGCGAGCAGCATGCGCAGGTGAATGATCGCGTGAAAGGGTGCGATAGTGATCAGCATCCGCAGGAGGGCGATCGTTCAGGGTTGTGCGATGAGGAGCAGCATGCGTAAGCGGGCGATCGTGCAGGGTTGTGCGATGGCAAGCAGCATGCGCAGGAGGGCGATCGTGCAATAGCGAGCGATGGCGAGCGGCATGTGCAGGCGGGCGATCGCGCGATGGCGAGCTAGAAGCTGGCGAATCATGTTCCTTCAGGAGCGTTGGCGAACGTCAGCGCGCTAGTTGTCGCTGTTGAATAGGCGATACTAAGATCGCCTGTGGGCGCTGGCAAGCAGGTGAACGCTGGCGAGGAGGTAATCACTGGCGCGTAGATGATCGCTGGCGAGCTGGTGATCGCTGGCGAGCAGAAGGTCGACGCGTGTCCTGTGAAAGGACAGGTGGCGCGGCGCGTTCACGAGCAGGAACGGGAAGATCGCTGGCGCGTTGGCGAACATGTGTTTCTGACACACTCGCAGCACGATGTTGCGTAGCCACAGGACCAGGCAGATGGTGAGCAGGGAGTTCAGCAGGAACTAAAGGGTGGTCAGAGACCGCAGGGCGAGGGTCCTCAAATGAGCGCTGACGCTCGGAAGAGAGCTGACGAGCAGGAGAGCGCTGGCGAGGGGGGCGAACATCAGGAGAGAGCCGACGAGCAGGTGAGCGTCGGCGAGCAGGAGAGTCTTGGCGAGCAGGAGATCGTCGACAAGCAGGAGAGCGCTGGCGAGCAGGAGAGCGCTGGCGAGCAGGAGAGCGCTGGCGAGCAGGAGAGCGCTGGCGAGCAGGAGAGCGCTTGTGCGCTAGCACTGCTCGCGTAAGGGAAGAATCCCTTAGCCCCGAAGGGACCGTTGCCCGTCGGGTGACGAGTTCTCCAGAAGGCGAAGATCCGGCAGGAGATGGTGAGCGGTCTGCAGAGAGGTTCAAGGAGGGCGGAGCAGTAGGTTGAGGCTGACGAGGAGAGTCCCCCCCGGAGGATGAAGACCCAAAAAGGCGCCTCTTAGTCCCCCTGTAAGGGGAAGGGAGGCCCTTGTGGCGTAGAGGGTGATGAGCCTTACGATCAAAACACTTCCCTCAGAAGGAAGCTGGGCAGCAGTCGAGACCGAAGGACTCACTTCCCCCTTCGAAGGATGTACGGAAGGAGGAGGAGAGCCTTGAGCACCATCACCAGCAACAGCACCTGCGGCGGAAGGCCCAGCCACGTCGGAGGCCTCTGTCACCACGACGTCGACAATAGACAGAGGGTCTACCTCTGGTACCACCGGCGACTGCTTAACAGCGGCCCCCAACGAGACAAGGTCAATAAGAGCGACCCTGGAGGGCAAGCCCTTAAGCCCCAGAGACGACCAAATCTGTAAAAGATCATCACTGGATAAGGCATTATCAATAACCTCCCCCGGAGGAGGAGGGGGAACCGCCTCGCTATGGGAGGCGACGCCCTCTCCCCCCACCGAAGGTAGGGAAACAGAACAAAGGCCTGCGCTACCACTCGGACGACTCTCCTTAGGAGGCGGACGAGGGGGAGCTTCGGAGGAGGTTTGGGCGGCGGAAGAAGAGTCCCGAGAACTTTCCTCCTTCAAGGCTAACCCCGGAGGAGAACGGTCTCTCTTGGACTTCTTCTTACGCCGACGGCCAAACCTCTCCCACTGGGAGGCAGACCACTCCCTGCACTCACGGCACATGTTATCCTGGTCACACCGTCGGCCCCGACATTGAGGGCAGAGGGTGTGTGGATCCGTATTAACGTCCGACATGAAAGTCCCACAAGGACGGCCGGCAACTCCAGGGCATGTACGCATAGTAAAGAAAAAAAACTGAAGGTCAACTTCCAACCAACACACACGCTGAAAAGAAAAAGCAGAAAATTAAAGGCTGTCACGAAGGCAATGAGCAGACACGTCTGATCACCGCCGAGCCAAAAGTGAAGTGAAGCAAGTCACCGGTGTGTGGAGGGGGGAGGGGTAGCAAGCTACCCTTCCCCACCCCCCGCTAACTAGCGCGGGGGTAATTAACCCTCGTTAAAAACTATTGGCTCGTCATTTCAGCTGCGCTAAAAGTAAACCCTTTGTAAATAGCGTGGTTTGTATTTCGATTACGGAACAAATATCATAATTAAGAACTACCATTTAGATTCCATGTTTTGTGCAAAATCAATTTAGCAGTTATGCCTATAAAATGGAGAGATTTCTTTATTTGAGGGGTGTGTTGTTAATTAGAGTTCCCTCAGCTACCTGAGAATCCCATGGATTCCCATGTACCTCAAACTCTACCACCAGCTTAGTAGCTTGGTTAGTGATGACTTCACTTCCATCTCCAAAGGTGGGGAGTCAAGGTAATGTTTCTGTATGAGCTCGATAGTGTCTGCCTCTATATGCTGAGTCATCACTAGCCTTAGCCTGGCCCTTCCTGGTCCTAACATGATGGAAAGGGGCCTTAGGTGCTGATCATATGCATATATAGCCAGTCTCTTGGGCACTGTTCTGTCCCATGCCTCTGCCATTCATGGGTGACCTTTAAGCAATTGGATTTGTTTCTATCTACAAGTGAACCTGCCTGTGAATTGACATTAGGACAAAGCTCTTTGCGCTTAGTCAAACATTTTCAATAATTACTTGTTTTTTTTATTTTTATTTCATTTTGGAGGTGTTATACTTTCGAGTGACCATTTTTTCCCCTTTGATTTTTATTCAAGGGGTTAAAGATCAACCATCTCTACTAATGAAAGATTTTCCATTCCCTTCATTGTGTCGTAAGTGGCAAGTTTGTCAAAATTTATTCTATAAAGCAATATGAGCTGCTTGCTTAGATTTATACTTTTGGGTAATATTACTACAGTATCTTCTTCTTTGGTTACTCTATTGTAATACATATGAGTAAGATTTGATAGCTTTGTAGAATTGAAATAAGACACCCTGTATTTGAGGCCCTTTGCGTCAATAGGCGTAGGATGAGATGATGATGCTGATGATATATTTGTACAGGATGAAACTATAGGAATAGAAATCTCCAGATGGTTTGGTTTTTGAGGCGGTGGCATTATCATAATTCTGAAACCTACTACACGAGAAAGAAAGTGGTTTTTTGAACTACTACGCATATCAAGTGGACTGGATACTACACTGGAAAGTGTTAGGCCTTAGGAATTTTTACTAAAGATTATTTTCATGGCTGCATCATAGGTAATATACTCATTATTAGCAACCTCAACTATAGCTCCTTGCAGATTATATTGTCTCGAGTTTGGAGGATGAGCTCCCCTATAATGAAAACAAAAATTATCTGCCATACATTCTGTAGAAGACATGGAGTTACATCATCTTTTCCCATGGGTGCATTTAACACTGACATGGCACTAACCATAACACATTACACCACATAGTATGTGGATAAAATGTCTTGACTAGAATGTTCAAGTGTTGGATTTCTATGTAGTCACGCAGAAATCATGAAGAAAATACCAGTAAGATGGCACTGTTGGTACCTTCAAGTTTTCTAAATTAAAAAAAAACAGTATAATAGAAAGGTACAACTTGAGTATATCTTCTGAGAATTCATAAAGATCCCTACTATATATGATTGCTTTACCCTTTTAAAATTTTAGTGAGCAGATACCATTTCGATAACAACAAAGAGCCTTTGTCTAATTTAAAACAAGGATGTGGATGTTAGCAGGTTTACACAGACAGCTGTAACACACCTATAGTTATCAGGAAACAACTGCAAATCATTTCTTCTTCTTAAATATACCTCAAACAAGACTACCGGGTATCTGCCAACACATTTATCTTATAAAATGATTAAAACAGCCACTTGAGGATGTCAGACATACTTCTGTAATATCTAGCAGTTGAAAACAAAGTGTCTGTTTGGTAGCTTGTCACGAGGGAGAGAATTACCCACCACCCAAGAGTAACTACCTACACCTTGTTATAAATTTTGACAGCCATTTTCAGCTTCGCTGAAAGCATACTTATATTAACCCTTTCACTGCCATTGGTGACTTAAACAAAATTCAAAATAGGGAAACATCTTTTAAAATCCCCCAAATCATAGCAAGTGGGTATTCATTGGAAATGCCTTGATGAGAACTTTTAAATAAATATCAACAAGCTAAAGTTTGTGTGGTCTTAAAAGACTTTATTGTATCAGAATTTTTGCCGAATTCACCACTGGCAGTGAAAGGGAGAAAGGACGAGGGTTTCAATTCACCCAGGAAAATCCGAGTGTTCACAATACTAAGGATCTCCAGTGACTGAGCGGTAAAAATCAAAATCAGAAGAAAAATGAGTTTGAAAATTGGCAATTTTCAAAGGATCATATCTCGCCTATATATATATATACAGTATATATACTGTATACTGTAAATAGATTTTAAAGAGTTCTGGAGTCTACGTGTCTGAGTACCCATGTTAACAAGACAAGAAAAAGAGGTTTTAAAAGACTTTGAAGCAATAAAAAAATAACAGCAATTTGAGCTCTGTAAACCCTTAACAATGTGAACGCCTCAATTATATGGTGCTATATTTCATGAAAAAAAATTTCATAAAAATTATAATACCTAAAGATATTTAATGATGACCGAAGAATGAAAAGGACAAAGGAGCAAACAATGAAATGAGCACAAAAAAATATCAAACGTGTAGACCAAGTGAAACAAGGAGATTACTCTCAACTGTGAAGTAGTGGTCCCAGCAAGGGACTGCCTTATACAGTAGTGTACCTCTAGTCACTTATTGGTAACCATTTAACTGTAATTCATGGATTGGGCTCGCTAAACTGTCTGTTAAAATCAATTATAACACTCGGTAAATCATGTAGGAGTTCATCTCCTCTCAAAAGAACTTGAAAAGAATCTTATTAACCTACAACCAAAACATTAAATTCAATAATATTCATCAAAATCTAAGTCTGCTGCTACCTCTAAACAAGAGGAATACATAAAACCCAGAAATTGTGTCGAGATGACCAACATCAGTTCATTACTACTTACCATCAATGTCCTGTTCTTTGAAATGCCTGGCCTGTAAAAAAAAAAAAAAAAAAGTATAAGTGTATTATTATTATTATTATAATTATTATTATTAGCTAAGCTACAACCCTAGTTGGAAAAACAACATGCTATAAGCCCAAGCACTCCAACAGGGAAAAATAGCCCAGCGAGGAAAGGAAATAAGGAAATAAATAAACGATATGAGTAATATTTAACTTAAAAAAATATTTTAAAAACAGTAACAAAATCAAAACAGATATTTCATGTATAAACAAAAAAAGACATGTCATCCTCTTCAACATAAAAACATTTGCTGCAAGTGAATATGTTAATTTAACGTATTACACATGCATGTAAGATGAATCTTAATAAATATTTGTGCTTCCAAACACTTTTTTAAGGGATAATACAAGTAGATATACGGTGATTTTGATTAAAAATATCAATGATGCATAAACTAAACAGGCATATTGCTACACGGAAATCAATAGATCAAAATAGCAGTAGTAAATGGACGAGGGACCAGGAATAGATTAACTGGTCAACTAGTAATGAAACAGTGAGAGGATACTTCATCGTAGCAATCGAGATATGGTTATAGGCAGTCAAATTATTTTCAAAATATAGGGTGAGAAGTAACTTCGTAGTTTTCTTATCTGATTTCTATTCGCACAATGTAAATTTAAAATTTGGATATACTTTAGTAGTGTTTTTCATGTTTTTTTGTTCAAGTAAATAATTACTATAAGTGCCTGAAATTAAAAAAAAAAAATAATTTGTATTCCTATTAACTATACAAACCTAAGTCTGTTTAATAAAATGTTATTTTCATTAGTAAAATAAATTTTTGAATATACTTACCCGATAATCATGTAGCTGTCAACTCCGTTGCCCGACAGAATTCTACGGACGGGATACGCCAGCGATCGCTATAAAAGAGGGGGGTGTACTCACAAGCGCCACCTGTGGCCAGGTACTGCAGTACTTCTTGTTGACACCACCTCAATTTTTCCTCGGTCCACTGGTTCTCTATGGGGAGGAAGGGTGGGTCAATTAAATCATGATTATCGGGTAAGTATATTCAAAAATTTATTTTACTAATGAAAATAACATTTTTCAATATTAATCTTACCCGATAATCATGTAGCTGATTCACACCCAGGGTGGTGGGTGGAGTCCAGCATACATGTTAACAAAGAAGCTAAGTATCCCGTATTTCATATTATCAGTTATTCAAAATAACAATGAAATTATAAGTACCTGGTAAGGAAGTCGACTTGAACCATTACTCTGCCTTTAATAAGTTCGTCTTCCTTACTGAGCGCAGCGTTCCTCTTAGGAGGCTGAACAACTCTAAGGTGCTGAAGTATAAAGGGCTGCAACCCATACTAAAGGACCTCTACACAACCTCTAACCTAGGCGCTTCTCAAGAACGAATTGACCACCCGCCAAATCAACTAGGATGCGGAAGGCTTCTTAGCCTACCGTAACAACCCAAAAACAACAATAAAAGCATTCAAGAGAAAGGTTAAAAAAAGGTTATGGGATTAAGGGAATGTAGTGGCTGAGCCCTCACCTACTACTGCACTCGCTGCTACGAATGATCCCAGGGTGTAGCAATTCTCGTAAAGAGACTGGACATCTTTGAGATAAAATGATGCAAACACTGACTTGCTCCTCCAATAGGTTGCATCCATAATACTCTGCAGAGAACGGTTCTGTTTGAAGGCCATCGAAGTAGCTACAGCTCTCACTTCGTGGGTCCTTACCTTCAGCAAAGCAAGGTCTTCATCCTTCATGTGAGAATGAGCTTCTCTAATCAGAAGCCTTATGTAATACGAAACTGCGTTTTTGGACATAGGCATCGAAGGTTTCTTGATGGCACACCATAAGGCCTCTGATTGTCCTCGTATAGGTTTTGACCTTTTAAGATAGTACTTTAGAGCTCTGACAGGGCAAAGAACTCTCTCTAGCTCGTTACCCACCATGTTGGAAAGGCTAGGAATTTCGAACGATCTAGGCCAAGGACGTGAAGGAAGTTCATTTTTTGCCAAAAACCCGAGCTGTAAGGAACATGTTGCTGTTTCGGATGTGAATCCTATGTTCCTGCTGAAGGCGTGAACCTCACTAACTCTTTTGGCTGTTGCAAGGCAGACGAGGAAAAGAGTTTTGAGAGTAAGGTCTTTGAAAGAGGCTGACTGGAGAGGTTCAAATCTAGGAGACATAAGGAACCTTAAGACTACGTCTAGATTCCAGCCTGGAGTGGACAAGCGACGTTCTTTAGAGGTCTCGAAGGACTTAAGGATGTCCTGTAGATCCTTGTTGGAGGAAAGATCCAAGCCTCTGTGGCGGAAAACTGATGCCAACATACTTCTGTACCCTTTGATCGTAGGAGCCGAAAGAGATCTAACATTCCTAAGATGTAACAAGAAGTCAGCAACTTGGGTTACAGAGGTATTGGTAGAGGAAACTGCATTGGCTCTGCACCAGCTTCGGAAGACTTCCCACTTGGATTGATAGACTCTACGAGTGGATATCCTCCTTGCTCTGGCAATCGCTCTGGCTGCCTCCTTCGAAAAGCCTCTAGCTCTAGAGAGTCTTTCGATAGTCTGAAGGCAGTCAGACGAAGAGCGTGGAGGCTTGGGTGTACCTTCTTTACGTGAGGTTGACGTAGAAGGTCCACTCTTAGAGGGAGAGTCCTGGGAACGTCGACCAGCCATTGCAGTACCTCTGTGAACCATTCTCTTGCAGGCCAAAGGGGAGCAACCAACGTCAGCCGTGTCCCTTCGTGAGAGACGAACTTCTGAATAACTCTGTTGATGATCTTGAACGGCGGGAATGCATATAGATCGAGATGGGACCAATCCAGCAGAAAAGCATCCACGTGAACTGCTGCCGGGTCTGGAATTGGGGAACAGTACAATGGGAGCCTCTTGGTCATGGAGGTGGCGAACAGATATATCGTTGGCTGACACCACAAGGTCCAAAGTCTGTTGCACACGTTCTTGTGAAGGGTCCATTCTGTGGGGATGACTTGACCCTTCCTGCTGAGGCGATCTGCCGAGACATTCATATTGCCCTGAATGAATCTCGTTACCAGCGTGAGGTTTAGACTTCTTGACCAAATGAGGAGGTCCCTTGCTATCTCGTACAGCTTCCTCGAATGAGTCCCTCCCTGCTTGGAGATGTATGCCAAGGCTGTGGTGTTGTCGGAGTTCACCTCCACCACCTTGTTTAGCAGGAGGGACTTGAAGTTCATTAAGGCCAGATGTACTGCCAACAACTCCTTGCAATTGATGTGAAGCGTTTCCTGTTCCTTGTTCCATGTTCCCGAGCATTCCTGTCCGTCCAAGGTCGCGCCCCAGCCCGAGTCTGATGCGTCCGAATAGAGATGAAGATTGGTGGTCTGAACAGCTAACGAGAGACCCTCCTTGAGAAGGATGTTGCTCTTCCACCACATGAGAGTAGTCTTCATCTCTTTGGTAACAGGAATAGAGATCGCTTCGAACGTCATATTCTTGTCCCAGTGAGCTGCTAGATGGAATTGAAGGGGGCGGAGGTGGAGTCTCCCTAACTCGGTGAACAGGGCTAACGATGACAGGGTCCCTGTTAGACTCATCCACTGTCTCACCGAGCATCTGTTCCTCTTCAGCATGCTCAGTATGCACTCTAGGGCTTGGTTGATTCTTGGGGCCGACGGAAAAGCCCGAAAAGCTTGACTCCGAATCTCCATTCCCAGGTAAACGATGGTTTGGGAAGGAATAAGCTGGGACTTCTCTAAGTTGACCAAAAGACCCAGTTCCTTGGTCAAGTCCAAAGTCCAACTGAGACTCTCCAGACAGCGACGACTTGTGGGGGCTCTTAACAGCCAGTCGTCTAAATAAAGGGAGGCTCTGATGTCCGCCAAGTGGAGGAATTTCGCAATATTCCTCATCAGTCGCGTAAACACCATAGGTGCCGTGCTTAGGCCAAAACACAGGGCTTGGAATTGGTACACAACCTTTCCAAAAACGAATCTCAGAAAAGGTTGGGAGTCTGGATGAATGGGGACGTGAAAGTAGGCGTCTTTCAGATCCAACGAGACCATCCAGTCCTCCTGCCTGACCGCTGCTAGGACCGACTTCGTCGTCTCCATAGTGAACGTCTGCTTGGTGACATAAGCATTGAGCGCACTGACGTCCAGCACCGGTCTCCAACCTCCTGTCTTCTTGGCCACCAGAAAGAGACGGTTGTAGAAGCCCGGGGATTGATGATCCCGGACTATCACCACTGCCTCCTTCTGTAACAGGAGCGACACCTCTTGATGTAACGCTAGCCTCTTGTCCTTTTCCTTGTAGTTGGGAGAGAGGTTGATGGGAGAAGTGGTCAGAGGGGGATTGCGGCAGAATGGTATCCTGTAACCCTCCCTTAGCCACTTGACAGACTGGGCGTCTGCACCTCTTCTTTCCCAAGCTTGCCAGAAGATCTTGAGTCTGGCTCCTACAGCTGTCTGGAGAGGAGGAGAGTCAATGTTTGCTTTTCGAAGACTTGGTACCTTTCTTGGACCTGCCCCTGTGACCGTCTGGGCGGGTACCTCCTCGGCTGGGGGCTCTGCCACGAAAGGGCGGAATAAATCTGGTAGCAGGAGTATCAGCCACTGGGGTGCGGTAAGTTCTAGGAACTGAAGGAGCAACCTTAGCCTTCCGTGCTGAAGAGGCCACAAGGTCATGCGTGTCCTTCTGAATAAGAGCCGCAGACAATTCCTTGATAAGATCCTCAGGAAACAGGAACTTAGAAAGAGGAGCAAAAAGTAACTGTGACCTTTGGCAAGAGGTGATACCAGTGGAAAGGAAGGAGCAAAGTTGTTCCCTTTTCTTGAGGACTCCCGATACAAACATAGAGGCAAGTTCGCCGGAACCATCGCGAATTGCTTTGTCCATACAGGACATGATCAGCATGGCCGAGTCTTTGTCAGATGGGGCAGTCTTCTTGCTCAAGGCCCCCAGGCACCAGTCGAGAAAATTAAAAATTTCAAAAGCGCGAAAGACTCCCTTTAAGAAGTGGTCCAGGTCAGAAAAGGTCCAGCAGACCTTAGAGCGTCTCATAGCCGACCTTCGTGGAGAGTCAACCAAACTTGAGAAGTCAGCCTGGGCAGAGGCAGGGACCCCCAAGCCTGGTTCCTCTCCTGTGGCATACCAGACGCCCGCCTTAGAAGTCAGCTTAGGAGGTGGAAACATAAAAGACGTCTTTCCCAGTTGCTGCTTGGACTGCAACCAATCCCCTAACATTCTCAAAGCTCTCTTTGAAGATCTAGCGAAGACGAGCTTAGTGTAGGCAGACTTAACAGGTTGCATGCCTAGAGAGAACTCGGATGGAGGAGAGCGAGGGGTAGCAGAAACAAAGTGATCCGGGTATAACTCTCTGAACAGAGCCAGGACCTTGCGAAAGTCAATGGAGGGTGGCAATGACTTGGGTTCCTCCACATCAGATGAAGGATCATCCAGGTGAGCAGCTTCATCCTCAGAAACCTCATCACCTGAGGGTTGAGAAGCGAGAGGTAAAGTTAAAGCGGTATGCTGAATGGTTGAATCCTGAAGAGCGGGTGCATGCGCACTTGCGGATTCATCCTCAAGTCTCTGTTGAAGAGGATGAGGGCTGGTAATGACAAAGTCATGAGGCTGGGATGAAGGAGGTTCTGCGGAGGTCTGAGGAGCAAGCGTGGTGAGAGGCGACTGTTGTAAAACATGAGGCTCATGCTGCATAGACTGCGGTTCAAGTTGAATGGGAAGAGGCTCAAGCTGAGGCGAAAGTGGTAGATGCATGCGTTGAGGTGGCTGACTCATAGCATGAGGTTCCTGCCTCAAGAGTTGCGCTTGCTTCAAGGGTTGAGGTGGCTGCGCAGAGAGAGGCTCTTGTCTCACGAGTTGAGGTTCTTGAGGTGCTTGCCTCGAGAGTTGAGGTTCTCGCCTCGAGGAAAGTGGAGGTGGCTGCTGCGAGAGTTGAGGAGGCTGCCTCAAGGATGGTAGAGGTTGTCGTACCTCAAGAGGTTGTGCCTCAAGGGTAGAGGAGGTTGTTGTAAAGCATAAGGTGCCTGAAACTCCCGCATCAACACCGCAAGTGCAGCATAGCCATCTTAGGATCAACAGAAGTTGAGGTCTGTTGAGGCATAGCTTTAACAGAAGTTGAGGTCTGTTGAGGCATAGCTTTAACAGAAGTTGAGGTCTGTTGAGGCATCGCCTTACCTCTCTTAGGAGGCGTGCAGTCACCTGATGACTGCGGCGAGTCCGAGCTAGCCCAATGGCTACACCCGGGCTGTTGGACTCGCGCGGTCTGGACTTTACGCTTAAGAGGTCTTGAGACCTGAGTCCAGCGTTTTCTCCCAGAAAAATCTTCTGCAGACGAGGAAATTAAGGGCTCAATCGTCTGAGAGTGGAAGTGACGATCTCTATAAGATACGCCCGCAACCACTGAGGATACTACTGTGCGCCGATCAAGGCCTGCCGAACCCTTTTGCCCTTCGACATTGCTTCTCCCCTGGGCTTGGGAGCTTGCAAGAGGTCCCGGACTGGGAGGACGACTGGCACGCACAGAAGTATCCTCACGCGCAACACTGACACTGACACTAGCACTAGGCACAGCACTGGCACTACCACTTCCCACTGCACTTTTCACTTTAAGTTCCTTGACGTCTGCCAAGAGGAACTTGTGGTCACTCACTACCGACTCCACCTTATCACCTAAAGCCTGAATGGCACGTAAAACATCCGACATATCAGGCTGAGCACTAATAGTAGGTTCGGGGGTAGCCACTACAGGGGGAGGAAAAGGATGAGGATCATGGGGGGATGAATAAAGCAAAGAGCGAGCCGAACTCCTCCTAACTCTCTCCCTCTCTAACTTAGTCGTATATTTAAGGAATTGAATAAAATCAAATTCCGAAAGACCGGCACATTCCTCACATCGATCATCCAACTGGCAGGATTTTCCCCGACAGTCGGAACAAACGGTGTGAGGATCAACCGAGGCCTTCGGAAGACGCCTAACACAAGTGGTAACTCTACATCGTCTTTGGGTAGGAGCTTGTGAATGGTCGGACATCTTGGATCAGAGAACAGTCAAAGGGGGTTTCCAAATTAAAGCAAAGATCGTTATACCATTAATCAAAATTAATCCAAAAGCTATCTAAGCTAAGGGAAAAGCTTCCTGTATAGCGAAAGCTGAAATCTCAGAGCAATACTTCACCAAAACCGTGAACAAAGACTCCAAAATTATAAGCGTATCCATGTAGGTCTTGCCGGAAGCACGACAGAGGAAAAATTGGGGTGGTGTCAACAAGAAGTACTGCAGTACCTGGCCACAGGTGGCGCTGGTGAGTACACCCCCCTCTTGTATAGCGATCGCTGGCGTATCCCGTCCGTAGAATTCTGTCGGGCAACGGAGTTGACAGCTACATGATTATCGGGTAAGATTAATATTGAAAAATACAAATTACTTATTAAAATGTATTTGTTCCTACAGAGACAAACTTCTTTTAATAGGGCACTCATCTTTGAGGGAGGAAGATTCTATAAACAAATTGACTGGTTTAAAATCCTGGGACGTCTAAGCACTTAATTTTTACGAGGAACAAGAGTGTCGACACCAATCCGCTTCTTATCACCAGCAGGCGATATGGCTAGGTTACTTTCATAGACAAAATTCATGGTCAGGAAAGAAGTTGAAAAAAAATAAATGGTTCATGTATTTGGCTAGAAATTAAAGTAAATTCATGGCCAGAAATAAATGTTTTGATCATGTTTCATTGCTATTACTCAGTTTTGTTAAATGTAACTCTTTTTTTTTTTTTTTTTTTTTTTTTATTTCAATGACTGGAGTATCATAAAAGTCTTATTTTCTTCAAACCATTTATTGCATTGTTATATAATTTTACCCGTTCCCAACTAACCTAGTTGGTTTCAATATAGAGCACCGCAATATTATCTCACCATCATCATCATCTCCTCCTACGTCTATTGACGCAAAGGGCCTCGGTTAGATTTTACTAGTCGTCTCTATCTTGAGCTTTTAAACCAATACTTCTCCATTCATCATTTCCTACTTAATGCTTCATGGTCCTCAGCCATGTAGGTCTGGGTCTTTCAACTCTTCTAGTGCCTTGTGGAGCCCAGTTGAAAGTTTGGTGAACTAATCTTTCTTAGTGAGTGCGAAGAGCATACCCAGACCATCTCTTTCTCCCTCACCATGATCTTGTCCACATATGGCCCTCGAGTAATCTCTCATAGTTTAATTTCTAATCTTGTCCTGTCAATAAGCTACCAATATTCTTCTGAAGTCTTTGTTCTCAAATCTACTAAATCTGTTGGAGATTGTTTCATTGTCATACCATGACTCCTGTCCATACAGTAACACCAACCTCAATAAAGTGATATATAACCTGATTTTTATATGAAATTTCAGGCGATTTGATTTATAAATCTTATCTAACCTTATATAGGACATTGGACCTTACATGATTGAATAGATCTTTGCAAATACACTACAGTATTTTCCATACCATATACTACTGATGGAAACCTATATTAACAAAGTTACAGACTGTAATAAGCAATAGGAAATATAAGCAAAGTACACATTCTAACAGAGGCTGGAAGGCGAAGCTACAACTTGCCCCTTTCGTAAAGTGTGTATAACATAATTAACGCCAAAATACTAGCCCGGGCGTCACACTCATAGCAAAACATAGGAAATAGGAGATGTTTAATCGCAAGCAAAGCAAGCTTTGGCATAGCAAAAACCATTATATCATTAGCTCATTTAATAAAGGAGTGATTTGTAATACGACGAACACTGTTGTAAACAACTCCACAGAAAAGGGGATGGGAAAATCCCGTTTTCTATGCGTCCAGAAATCCTAGCATACAAAAGCACCAATGTTTTGAAAGTGTTTCATTACTATTACTAGATTATGATTACAGTACCTGGTATTTTATTACGACTGGTTTTTTATGACCAAGACTGGCATTAAGAACAAAGTTTACAATAGCTAATGTAAATATCGGAACCTTTGTATATCAGCGGCCAGTTTCTCCTGCTTGCATAAAAAAGGGACATTAACTAACCTAAACTTTGCCCCCTTAACCTAACATACAAGCCATTTCCTTACCTACTTACCTAAAAGGTTGGGGCTAACAACCCCCTTTAGACTGCCCTATTCTAAAACAGCCATCATCATACATACAGGTGGCCGCTATCATACATACACCCCTAAATATTGTTGACCCACCAAACTCAAAAAATTATGGATTTCTGCCAGAAATCATTATCAAAATAATTCCAAACACCACAAAATACATTAAAAACCCTCTTATTTATTACACTATTCTATAATTTTACCACTTCCCCACCTAACCTAGCCTACAAGCTGTCTCCTTCGTATTATAATAAAATATGGGGTAACTTTTACTAATAAAAAAAAATGGAGTATATAATGTAAAACTCCTGTTTTCTTCGAAAATGATCTTAATTTCCCTCTCAACTGAATCATACCTATAGTTAGCCATAAAGCTGACCTCATAATATCGTAAGTCGAATAAAAAGCATTCTCCCCATATGGAAAATTGATTTATCCAGTAATATAGAAAGTTTACGCCTTTCTCAACCAACTCAATATAATCAGATATAATTTATCTATACATAAAATATAGTCATTTTAAGCTCTGGGTCAGATTAATTATAATAAATCGGAAAATGTCGACAAGGTTCGTATGATGGACACATTTAATGTTGACAGTAAATGACCTTAACTCTTTTACACAAGACGTTTTTCACATATCGAAATGAACCTACTGAATATTATATTCAACTCAAAAACAATTAATGAGATAAGGTCCCATTAATGGGAATAAAATGGAAGATTTACCATTTTTTCTGGGCGTCGTTACTCAGCTGGACTGTCAATTTAGGGTTACATGATTATTTCCACTGGATTATCGTACATGAGTCTTAAAATTGTCGATTTTTTTCAACCAAAATTATCGTACAAAATTTCAATATAATTATTAAGGAGTTACATGATTGACTTATTTCAAAATTTCTTAGTATAATTGTTTAATTAAACACATACGTACACATATGTATATACCTAAGGTATGAATCGTTCATAGTGCCGGACCTAAAATAGTTATATATGTATGATAATTATCGTACGAAAGACACCTGTGTCAATTTCTCCTCCAGGTGAGTAGATGATGATAACAATGACGTCATCAACATCGGACCAATTGCGATCGCTGTCACCTGTTGCTGCTCTCGTGATTGGTGGGAACATTTTTTTCGTTCGTTTGTCGAAATTGTTCGGATTTTTTCATTATTATTATTATTATTATTATTATTATTATTATTATTATTATTATTATTATTATTATTATTATTATTATTGGATCTTGTAAAGATGGATAACCCATGAGCCTGCTAAGGTTATCCATCTTTACAAGTTTGAAGAGTAGGTTATTCAACTTTACAAGTTGACTTATTCAACTTTACAAAAGGACCCTGGGGTTATTCATCTTTATATAGGTAGGTATTGGGTTATCTAGACTTCAAGGTAGTTATTATTTGTGTTTTGCTGTTATATTTTTAAGGATTGTTTATACCGGTAGTTAGAGTTAGTTATTAGTCGTTTTTGTTTGTTGTTAGCCGGGTAGTCTTTTCCTTTTTTGGTAACAAAGCAGGAAAGATCTCATTTTACCTTAATGAACAAGAAGTATAACACCCCAAAATGGATCGTGCTATTTATCAAAATATCGTTAAGCCTTTGTTAGTAGAAGATCCGCTTCCAGTAATATTTTAGATGAAGCAGCATGGACTTTTAAGAAGAGAGTTAAAGTGCCAGCACTGTGATAAGAATATGAAATGGACTAACCGTTCTGTACTACAAGATAAGGTTATCCAACTTTACAAGTTTGATTGTTGGGTTATTCAACTTTACAAGAGGTCCCATGGGTTACCCAACTTTACAAGATCCTTATTATTATTATTATTATTATTATTATTATTATTATTATTATTACAAGAAAAGTTACAGCTTACCAATGAAAATTATAACAACAACAACAACGACAACAATAATAATAATAATTACTGGTTCTTGGCTCCTTGCTCACGCCGCAAATTATGTTTGCGGGCACTCTATCATATAATAGACAGATGCAAATCTTCTAAGCTTATACTTATTACTGTATTTTTTTTTCTGTACCATATAAAACACTTTAATGAAAATATCAATCTTTTATTTATCCTATTTTATCATGAAATCATATGTGATAATACCTTGTTATCAGTTTTGGCAACCTATTGTGGTCAGTTTGACATTCTTAAGTTCTTCTTTCAGATGCATAAATGCAGCCAGATCCCTAGTAGGATTTTTGCAACATAACTACGCTTTTATATTGTTTTAATAACTCTTAATTTTGGCCATGAAAATAAATGTTCTGTAGTATCTTCTTCGTCTTTGCATAGGTCACGCTATTTGATATTTTCTTTGATATGACAATTGTTTGTGCTATAGTTACTCTTACATACATTTAAATGTGTGATATAGAGATTCTATGACTAAAAAAATATGGCTATTATTTTCAGAAAAATAAATCAACTGATGTTCCTACGTGTGTTATTAGGGATTCTGACGAAAAATTAAACACAATATAGCTTTATCATATATTTAGTATCAGCATCGGTGGTTTGATATATAAAATCAACATGAGTTTGTAGTATTCCAGGTGCACACAGAACGTTTCTTTATCCACATAAATTTGGATTCTATTAATGACCATACATGTATGACAAGATGTATAGGCCTAAGTCTACTTTCCAATCATTGTGTGTGGTAGATTATGACTGTAGGAGAGTTTGCTGGAAATGAAACATTCATTATTCAGGTGCCTAGCCCATCTCCATAATCCAGCCACAAAAATATAGAAGTTTAAGGTTAATTCCGTATTTTTATCATTCAATTTATATCTTTCCACAATTAGAAAAGGGTGATATTCTAGGAGGTGTAGCACATATGCATTTGCGGTGCCATATCACCCAGATTATTAAGCAACGTTGTATTGAAGACTGACAAATGGGAGGGGAAATGTGGCACCACAGCATCAGCCTAATAGTGGACAGGTCTCTACTCCTTGTAGTTGGAATGTGGTAGAAACTCCTAACTATAATTTCAGGTCTGATTTCATATCAATCATTGTCCCTTTCTTATTATTAGACAATAATCAACCATGATAAAAATTTGGCCCATAGTATATTTTCGCTTATTTCTTTTTAACAACTTTCCTCTTTTTCGTCCAGTGTTCGCGACCGACCTAGGCAATTTTGACGCTCAACTTTTAATGGCTTTTATAATATATTTTTAAACATAATAGTGAGTGGCCCTCTAAGCCCCAGAACCTAGGTTATTATCATACACCTATCCATTCTTTTTCAAGTCCAATAACTAATTTCGTCAAAAACGTAGCCAATATAAACTTGTTACGAAATTATACCTTGACGCTGAGAGATTCTTATTCAACATCTTAATATTAAATATCAAGTTTAACAGATAAGATCATACAAATATGCTAATAAATTAATTGCATAATCGCGCTGAAAGGACATGTAAATGATAATGAAGCAGCTAAAATAAAGTGGTATGATATGGACAAATATGACATTTGGGGATCCATCAAAAGCCATCTAAGTTATAACGCAAATATGTCTTCTATTTCATTAGTATTGGCCTGCCTGCCATAATGCACTTTAATAAATTCAATTCGATTTTAGGCCCTTATGGCATATGTTAAGGCCTACTGTACAATGTAATGCTAACAGACACGAGTAATAATTTTCTCATTGAAATTGGGATTTATTCAAAGAGCAGTTCTTTCAGTCTGTAAACACTATACCTGCCTATTGATACATTGACTATATAGTAACCTCGATCATTTTTAATACAGTAGGCTACGTCCTACGGAGTTGAAGCTTGAGATATTCAACTCGAATGAAATATCATTCAAAAGCAAACGAAACTGAGACTCCAAGCATTGTGGCTAATTTCAATGTAGGTCTGAACTACACTTGGCAGTGAAATAGGGCCTCCGTCTGTGCTGCTCTTGGTGGGCGTCAAACATGGCTGTGAAGAACTCGGTCCATCCTCCCATGCGCACGCGCAGTAGTCCGTATTTCTCTGGGAATACCGTTGCTTCTTCGTACGTCTTTTCATCTGCGCATGTCACTAGAAGGAGAAGAGAAAAAGGAAAGATGAGAGGAGAATAAAGTACAGATTCGATATTAATTACAGTGGCATTTAATACCAAATCCTACCTGTGGGAATGTACAGAATATCCACTGGAATTTCATTTATGATAAATGCTTCTAGGTGGGCAAGGATTCGAACTTATGCCTTTGAATCGAAACAATGCCAGCAAAGGCATCTAACTAATCATTCTATCAAGTCATGCTATCATGGTATCTTTCTTAAAAGCATGGTTGGTTAAAAGTCTTATGCCTCTAAGTCGAAACAATGCCAGTGTAAGGACAGTGAGCTGTCCTTACACCAGCAAAGACCTCTAACCAACCATGCTATTTAGAGCGGTCTTTGCTGGAACTGTTTCGACTCAGAGGCATAGGTTCGAGTCCTTGCCCAGTCAGAAGCATTTATCATAAATGAAATAATGATAGAAGCATAAGCTAATTGTGATGACGTTTAGTGCTAAGCTCCGATAGATGACCATTTACTATCTATGCTTTTCATCCAGTAACTTCTTAAGATAATTGATAGTAAAGGAATTAATCTATATTGATAACAGTTATTTCAAGATGATCATCAGTGTAGGAGACACTTTTCAGGAAGAAAAGTTAGGAAAGACCCCTCCAGTTCCTAGGACTCACCCGTGAGAAGATTTCCTCCTATGCGGCCCTCCTGGTGCGAGAATTTGTAGATGAGACGAATAAGGTCGTCCAGAGGAAAGTCCTCCCTCACGTTCAGGTCGATCTCTGCTCCACAGCTGAAGCCCTCGTTGATTGCGGGGTGGTCCCAATTCTGCAGTGCTCTGCACAATAATAAGAAGTCATTCTTTACAAAACTATAAGATATTATGGCCCTGTTCACCTTTCCATCCTTAATTCTATTGGTCAATATAAATTAGATCTTAAACAGGTGTCTGTAGGTGTTGCATTTTGACATTTATTAACATCTATTTGATAAAGTTTACATCTGGTAGCGAAGGTTTTAATAATAATATCGTCTTTCTTTCAGGCCCCACTTGGACAAAGGTTTGTTTGCCAGGTAGTTTTCTTGTTTTCTAAATGCTTTGATAATGTGGATTTGACAATAAACAAGCTATATGTGGTGTGAAATGCTGAATGCCTTGGAATATATACCATAAAATGACTGTGAATGTTCTGTAGAGAGTAGGGTTCCCATGCAGTATAGGATCAGAAAAGCAGCGCTTACAGTAAAGTAGAGTAATGGTATCAAAAGCATTTCTGTAAAGATAAAAATCTAGAACTTACTTGAAGACGTCAGAATATGGAGGTTGAGGCGAAAGGTCTTGAGCGCTTGGAGCAGGACTGAAATCCGACGCTATAGGCATTCCTTCTCGACGACCATCGGCCGAAGCGCCGCAGGAGAGGCCCCAGCCTACGTAGCCCTCGAATGTTCCGCTTCCCGGGGTGAAAAGGAACTCAAAGGGAGTTCCACTTTCTGGATCTGTGTATCTTTTTCTAAGTTCTTTCAACTTCTGTACAAATAACCTGCTTTCGTCCTGAGAGTATACGACATCATCAAATGTTTTGATAATGAGGTCTGCCAGCCAAGCCACAAGTTCTTGCATTTCTGCATCATCAGCTGCTGCTTCTGTACCAAACCTCTCGAAAGAAAGGGCATGCTGCCGTAAAATTGTAAATTGATCTTTCCGTTCTTTCGTTCGAATGGGCCCAGCTACATCATCAACGAAGGGTTCTTGCAACTGGAAGCCCCAATCACATTTCAGACAAATTAATAATTCAGAGAGGCTTACAACAGCAGTAGATTCTTCAAAACACATCTTTTTTATGGCATATAGTGAATCAATACATGTAGAGAAACCAACAAACATGCAGCTTAGAATATGATATTTTGATCCTCCATTATAGAGATCCCTTCCCGTTTCCAAACAGCCATCAATAACAGGAGAAAGGAGTGGTGTGGGGCAGTATTTCCATATGTTTCCGTAATTTTGGATAACTCCGTACAAGTTACCCTCTAGTTTAATTTTGAGATGATTTGCAAATATTTCTTGGAATTGCTTGAATGAATTTATTTTGTCTGGGTGGGGAGTTGTGAAAGAAGCTGCTTGACCTTTCAAGAAATTAGGCCCTGACTGAGCATAGAGGGTTCCTTGATTCATTGCTAACTCAATTATCTGAGGCAGAGGTACATATGCGAATGCAAACTCTGATTTTCCTGCAATCATAGGCTCATAACATCCATCACAAGCATAGTCACGGGCATCGGAGAGAGGCATGGGCACGGTCAACTTATTTCCTGCTTTTTCAAGTCCAGGAATAATTCTGTCATCATGGGGTAAGATTGGATGAGCACCACCACTTAACAGAGCTTTGGCTGCTTCTACAATCAGATCAGCAGAAAGACCATCATGCAGCCGCAACGAGAGACAGGGTGCATTGAGTGGTAATCTCCTTGCAGCCTTCAGGCACAGCATTGTTATTCGATTAGAAGCTGGTTTGGCTTCTCCATCAATTGCCTTGTAGCCACCAACTGTCAACTGTTGAACCCACTGGTTGATAGAATCACCGTTTGGAAATAATCCATTACTAGAATAAGGAACTGCAACACTTCCCCACTGGGTTAAATCGACAATGTTGTGGCGATTAACCAAAACTCTTTCACTAAGTTTAATCCAGAAACAGTCTATGATTTCTTGGGCTTCTTCTACTGAGCATGTGTTTTGATAAGGTTCAAGGAACTGGTCAAATCTTCCCACAGCAACAGGTTCTCCTGTCAAATGCAAACAGCAGTGAAGAGTAAAGATCAGCTGGACTGCCTCAAGGAGAGTCTCGGGAGGCTCGTGAGCTAGCTTTTGCATACGCTGAGAAATAGCCTGGAAGTTCTTCAACTCTGATTTAGAGTATTCCTTTTCCAGAGATGACAGATGATCAGCCAGTTTTGCATAATTTTCCATGTACATTTGCATTCCTTCCCATGCCAGGATACAAGACTCAAAAAATTCCTGCTTCTCTTCTGAGAGTCCCTCCTTGACCTTTCTTTCCCTCAGATCTTCAAGCAAAGCATCAAGACCAAGTTTGAGTACTCTATCATGCTGGGGTACAATGTGACCTACACCTGAGACTTCACTAAGACCCATCAAAAAACCACTCATCCGCTCATCATCATTTAGATAGTTCATAACGACTTTTCCCAAACCAAGAGAAAATCGGGGCATTCTCCCAACAATAAGTTCACTTGGGTGAATATTGAAGAGATCAGCTTTAAATCCATAAAACTCTGCAGGATTTCTGGTCACATCACTAGTTGTGAAAAGTTCTCCCAGTGACTTTTTCATGGCAAGGCCTTTGCGTATGGGGATAGTAGCCACTGTGAAATGCTCTTCCTCTGGTCGTAGTACTTCCTGGAGACTTGGAATTTCTGGGGCAGTTTGCACTCTGAACCAGTGGTGGTTCCACTGTTCAAAGGCATAACCCAGTAGACGTAGAACCCTCGGGGTAGGTTCTTCGTTTTTCTCATAGAGATTATTTGTCATTGCATGCATGTAATACCTTTGATTATAGAACAAATATTCATTTTTACTCCTCACATCCCAGTGGGGATCCAAATCTACTTTGCAGAATCCCTGGGTTTCTAGATCTAATTCTTGCCTGTTTGGGACATACCAAAAGGTACCTTCTAAAGGAACTAGAGCGCTAATCAAGTCATCCACAGTAATCTCCCCATGAGGAGAATTTGCTTGTACACCAGCCAAGTGTTCTAATAACTCTGTGAAAACTGTGGTAGACTTAGTAATAGAGAGATAGAAGACACCCTTTTCTCTACCATGACCAGTTTCTGACTTTCCGTAGGGAAGAGACTGTCGAAAAACTCGCCTGAATCCTTTGAGTATGTTGCACGGGGGAGGAAAGTCGTCAACGTGATGAGCCCTGTTGGTATGACGTCTTTCGTAATTAGACGGTATGACTGTCTGGGTCATGACTCGCCTGCCAATCATATCCTCTTTCTGCGTCTTGGATTTCGAACCAACAACTTCCCAGTTAATTTCAAACTTTTGGGTCATCATATATGTAGCCCCTGGCAAGCCTTTACCGGTACCATTTATCAAAATGTGATGATTTGTTGACACTGGATCAGAAAAGTTTCCAATGCCCTCTCGGAATAGCCCTCCGATGATGTGCGAGTTTCCGTGCTCAACAGACTCTGTAATCTGGATCTTTTCCACACTTTGCTTACAAGTACTGTCCAGCATTTCTGTCAAGATACTCAAAAGCTCATTAGCATTCGATAGGATATCCGATTTTATGTAAAAGAAAATATCACCGGGTGTTGATATGAATTTCTTGGAGTTCTTCGTCAAGTATTCAGAATTAGGTCTTTTTTCCAGTGGTACAGGACATCCCCAGAGATTCCACAACTCTGGATCAAAAGCTACAAGAACTCGAGTCCTCCCTTGCATTGAGTGTGCGAGGTTTTTCAGCCTCCTAATTACTTTCATTACTTCATTTTTGGTGCTACGATCTTTAGCGTTCAGGATGACGTTGACAAATTTGCCAAATTTGTGGCGAAAGTCAAACAGGCCCAGCTGTGTAAATTTGTTGGGCGGCTCCTCCTCGTCACCGGGTTTGCTTCTTTGCTTCTGATATGGGCAATTCCCAGTCCTGTCCATCTTTGAGGTGTCTTGAAACTCTAAAAAGTAGAGAGAGGACCAAATAAATGCACCGAATTAGTAACGGGGACGTATATAAACCTGTTCAACAGGAAAACATTGTACAAAGTTTAAATGAATGCAATTTACTTATTTAATTACTTAAACGAACAGATCGCTCCTCAATTTAGTCACAGCTGGAATGGAATTTCTATAATATTTTACAGTATTGAGCTTCATGAAAGTAAACTGTATTGTGAAGATGTTACTGTAAGCTAGTGCAAATAGATCTGAATGAAAACTATGCTTAAATCATGAATAATCTTATTCAACATGCACAAAGAAATAACTGAACGACAGTCCCAGAGATTGGCATCTAGATCAGAGATAAGAAATTTTATAGACAACCTTATTTTGTCTAATAAGTTAAGATCAGAGTCAGCTGCTGAAGACTAGACAGGAGAATGATATTTTAAAAAAAAAATGGCAGAATAAAGTAATTCAAACATTTCCTCTGGGGTAAAAAAAAAACTTTCAGTTCTTGAAAGACTTTAAAACTGTCAGTGTGTGGTCTGCAATATGATTCTAAAGTCAGAAATGATCAGTAGAAATATCCATTCGTCTTTTGTTAGATTTCTTTAATATTCTCAACACCTCGAATTATGGGACAATTGGAATAGAAAAGAGAAAAAAAAACACACACACACACGCACACACACACATATATATATATATATATATATATATATATATATATATATATATATATATATACACACACACACATATATATATATATATATATATATATATATATATATATATATATATATATATATATATGTATATGTGTATGGGCCAGAGATTGCAACAAGAACAGGGAAAGGAAGAGAAGACGATGAATGGACGAGCTAAGAAAATGTACATAGTAAAACCATAAACAGGGGGATTGCAAAGACATGTCCGAGACCTTTGTCCTGCAGTGGACTAGCAACTGTTGATGATGAGGTATAATCAATAAATACCTAAGTACCACATACTGTACATACATACATACTGTATATATATATATATATATATATATATATATATATATATATATATATATATATATATATATATACATATATATATATATATATATATATATATATATATATATATATATATATATATGTGTGTGTGTGTATATATGTATATATATGTATGTATATATATACATGTATATATATGTATATATCGATATATATATATATATATATATATATATATATATATACATACATATATATACATATATATATATATATATATATATATATATATATATATATATATCGATATATACATATATATACATGTATATATATACATACATATATATACATATATATACACACACACACACACATATATATATATATATATATATATATATATATATATATATATATATATATATATATATATATATATGTGTGTGTGTGTGTGTGTGTGTGTGTACATGTGTGTGTGTGTTTGTGTATGCATGTAAATGGAGATATATCTTCTGTTAATACCATATTAGCATATCTTACACAAGAGTTTCCCACTTAATGTAGCAACATCCAATGTTATCTTCTTATATTTATTTGTGCAGACACCTCAAAACTCTTCGGAGGGAAAACCACAATAAGAGTAAAGCCCTTGGGCTGTATCTCAAGTCCTTCATGTGGGATATTACTTTTCACAAGCAATATTTTTTGACTCCAGCAGATACTATACTCATTTACAACTAGAATGGGTGGACTTCTGAACAATGGTGTGGGATCGAACGCTGTCCCAGGGATTTGCAGTTCGAGGGCTAGACTATGCTATTGCCTATCTGGCTTACCCACACTGTGCTCACTTTGCAAGTCTGCGTTTAGATAGGTTCTGTCAAACCTGAGCTTTGTATTGTTAACTACACTGTTTAAAAATGCATTAAAAAAAACGGCAAATGCTTGGCAACATTTATTCCAGGATTTTTACCGTTTTAAAAACAGATATATTGACTTAAAGGAGTGGTATTACTAAAAGAATAATGTTACGGTCACTAACCCGCAAAAGATAATAACAAAGTAAGGTAAAATTACGGTCGCCTGTATCTTACTAAAATACGGCTGGGAACAAAATATTTTCACGGAGAATTTCCGATTAAAATTGCAGTGTAAGATGCATGATTGCACAATTTGTTGAATAATACGATTAAGAATCGGACAAATACGATTAAAAGAACAGTTTCCACCTGTGAAGACTTACTTGTCTGAAGTACCAAAATGCTCTTGATCCTGTGCCTCGGGAAGCCTACTAGAACGCAAATGCGCGAGGCAAATCTCGCCACAGATCTTATATAGCCTTACACTTGGGTGTGGTTAAATGCCAAAGCTCTCCAGACTCCGTACATTAAGGGTCATTTTCTAACGGCTTCTCAATGGAGCGAAGAACCATCATGACATATGGGAGCATCTGAACGTTTGGGAACAAGTCGAATACGAGGATTTCCCAATGTTACGCTTCTGGGAGCTCGGCTTCGGTGCCCATATCCTGTGCTGTTATCGTTATTGGCTGGTAATATGCCATTTCATTGCATGCTACTTCTCTTGCAGTTTATTTGTTTCATTATTTCCTTTTCTCATTGGGCTGTTTTTCCCCCATGTCGGAGCCCTTAGGCTTATAGCAGCCTGCTTTTCCGACCAGGTTTGTGGCTTAGCTAGCAATGGTAATAATAATAATAATAATAGTAATAATAATAATAATAGTAATAATAATAATAGTAATTATTATTATTATTATTATTATTATTATTATTATTATCATTATTATTATTATTATCATTATTATTATTATTATACAATAATAATAATAATAATAATAAGCAATATGTATTTTAACTACAGATTCTAAGTCATATCATACGGACTTCGGATTTAGATATAATCAATAAATCCATATTAGTAAAGTTAAGGTTAAGTTAAAGTTAATGTTAAAGTTTACTAAAAGTTAATACAGGTTATACTCAACACTAGATATGAGGCAGTCTAAGAAATAAATAAATAAGATTAAATTCATCTTTTGCATAAAAAATAAAAAAAAAAATAGATATATTTAAATTAATAACTATTCATTTTTTCCAAACAATCCAAGCGGACAAATAGCATTTATAATTTTTGCTTTCTTGTTTGCTATCTGAAATTTGAATGGTTAGAATAATATAAAAATCCTTTCAGAGAGAAAATAGGAAAGTAATTTTGATAATATAGATGATTATATAGATGATTATCTATATTATATAGATATATATATTATATAGATAATTATTTCCTTATTTCCTTTCCTCGCTGGGCTATTTTTCCCTATTGGAGCCCTTGGGCTTATAGCATCTTGCTTTTCCAACTAGGGTTGTAGCTTGGCTAGTAATAATAATAATAATAATAATAATAATAATAATTAATATTATTATTATTATTATTATTGTTATTATTATTATTATTATTATTAATAATAATAATAATAATAATAATAATAATAATAATAATAATAATAATAATAATAATAATATAACCGAATGAACGATAATAAAAAGTCAAAGTAAAGAACAGTTTTAAAAATTATTCTTTGTGAAAGGCAGATTTTTATGTGGGAGAATATCAATGGGGATACAACAATATATTAAATACGAGAAATTGAATATATATATATATATATATATATATATATATATATATATATATATATATATATATATATATATATATATACAAATCATATCGTAGCTGTAAAATATGATTTTTCCATGGGGACTTAACAGACATCGGTTAAGTGTTCAAAAATGAAAGTGAGATTACAAAATATTATTATTATTATTATTATTATTATTATTATTATTATTATTATTATTATTATTATTATTATTATTATTATTATTTTTATTCTTATCATTATTATCAATATTATTATTATTATTATTATTACTATTATTATTATTATTATTATTGTTGTTGTTATTTTTATTATTATTATTATTATTATTATCATTATCATCATCATTATTATTATTATTATCATTATTATTATTATTATTATTATTATTATTATTATTATTATTATTATTATTATTATCATTATTATTATTATTATTATTATTATTATTATTATTATTATTATTAGTTAAACTACAACCCTAGTTGCAAAAACAAGATGCTATAAGCCTAAAAGCTATTGATATGAATAATTCACTTAAAGGCTCAAAGGCCACTCATGAATAGCAGAGGCAAGAGAGAGTGACAATGCCTTAATTAGTAGGACAATTCCCCAGAGACTGACCATACATACATATGATTAACACCATAGCCCCTTTCCTTACAAGCTAGGACCAGGGAGGGCCAGGCAGTGGTCGACAGGTAGACTTCTAGGCTACCTCAAGGAATCTATCAAGCCTCGGCGCGACTTGAATCCCAGTCCAGAGATTAGCCTCTGTACCATAGTTTTTCAATGTCTTGGGGTAGAGTTCTCTTGCTTGAGGATACACTCGGGCATACTATTCTATATGATTTCTCTTCCTCTTGTTTTGATAAAGTTTTCATAGTTTATATATGAAACATTTATTTTAATGTTGTTATTATTTTCAGAGTATTAAATTTCAGTTGTTAATTACTTCTCTAGCAGTTTTCTTATTACCTTTCCTCACTGGGCTATTTTCCCTGTTGGAGCCCTCGGGCTTATAGCATCCTGCTTTTCCAAGTAGGGCTGTAGCTTAGCAAGTAATAATAATAATAATAATAATAATAATAATAATAATAATAATAATAATAATAATAATAATAATAATAATAATCAGAAAGTTATACCGTCAATGTCAAAAAAGTAATTATGAAAGTAACTCAAACAGAAAAATAATATTCAAAATCGAAAGAGTATTTTTCTTCGAAACTATCAGGAAGAAATTTATCTTTTCTTCACGGATGTCGCTTATGGCAATTATTCATGGTGAGAGAGAGAGAGAGAGAGAGAGAGAGAGAGAGAGAGAGAGAGAGAGAGAGAGAGAGAGAGAGAGAGAGAGGTGTTAGTTGCAATAGTTTGAGTCATATGTAAATAAAGGCTATACAGCTGTCTGCTAGAATTGAATATACATATTTGTATATATGTGTGTATATATATATATATATATATATATATATATATATATATATATATATATATATATATATATATATATATATATATATATATATATTCACAGCTGTCTAACAGAATTGAATATACATATTTGTGTATATATATAAATATATATATATATACATATATATATATATATATATATATATATATATATATATATATATATATATATATATATATAATATATATATATATATATATATATATATATATATATATATATATATATATATATATATATATATATATCAAGCCAAACTCAGCTCCAGATAATTTTCATTATAACTCGAAAATTGCATTTACGTTTTTCCAATAATTATTTGGTATTGGAACATATTTCGATTTTTAGAAATTACGTGATTTTTCGTCATGACAACATTTTTTGAAAGACAAAATTATTCTTCATTATAAAGGGTATGGTGTTAAAAATATTTTTGTATCTTAAAAATAATTTCACCACCAAATTTAACGCTGAGTAGAAATAAACTTAAATAAACAGAGGTAAAAGTTGAATCCAACTCTTCGGGATATATTTCTGTCGAATTCAAAATGTGTAGCCTACTTAGAGTCGAAATAAACTCATCTCCACTATTATAGTTGAATTGCTTTATTGGGAGACTTATAAACTAAATGTCAGTGGTTACTTTCCTCTTGGTAAGAAGAGAAGAGACTCTTTAGCTATGGCAAGAAGCACATATTCATTCTGTGTTCTAATCTCCTTCCCTCACCGAGCTGTTTTTCCCTGTTGGAGGCCCTTGGGCTTATAGCATCCTGCTTTTCTAACTAGGGTTGTAGTTTAGCTAGTAATGATAATAATAATAATGCGGGCAGTTATTCAATGCATCACATATTACATTATAACCCTTAAAATAAAAATGTCTCACCAAATTTCTTCCTTATCACATCTAAATTGGTTTGTCTTATATAATATTTGTAATATATTTCATACATAACTTTCACGATGTTTATCTATGACATTGTTGAAATTCACTATTTTCCAAAACCTCTACAGAAAAAAAAACAATTCAGGTCAAAATTCATCTTGTCGATCAAAGTTAATAAGATTATTTCAACAAAATATGAGCTATTCGGGTAGGTCTAACCAAGGGTTTAAATTTGTCATGTTTCATATTTAGCTGTATTATATGGAAAATTATTTATTATTATGATAAGATCTTAGAGGGAAATTTCACATACAGCGCAAATAAATCCTTTTTGCAGTCTATCAAATTTACTAACAGTAAAATAAGTCAGTATCCTCAAAGTCATTCAAATTTTACAGAGCAAAGTAAAGAATTGTTACTCTGCGCATCCCGCTTCGCAATTGGCTCAAATTCAAACATTGCGTGGAACAGAAACATCAACTGAATGAATAGTTTTTTTCCTTCTTTTTTTTTTACAGGATTTGTTTGGGACATTTACTCTGTTGAAATCCGCATTTTCCACAAATCTCTGCGACAGAAGACCTATCATAAGACGCTTCCTGTGCATCGTATCAATGGGCTTCCCCGCGAATTTGTTGACCAACACAAGGTGTTTTATCTTCTCTTTTCTTTATTATCCACTTAGCTTCTTGGAAAAAAATCCCAAATTTCAAGATTAAACTACTTCTTTATGTTGATCAACGTTACATTAGATGCTATAGGTTAATCTTAAGACGATCTTTATGGATTTGAGAGTAGTCTTTATAGTTTTATAATTTTATTAACGTTTATCAACCACTACGTAGAAATAGGAATGAAATTAATTCTAATATAATTTCCGTACATTTTATTTTATAAGGGTTAATCCTATAGTGTTTTAGAGGTTTCATCTTCTATGTATTCTAAAGATGAGGTAAAGGAAGGCATGAGTTAACCTATTTTAGATCCTTACTATTTTCCTTCCAAAATTGTTCGCTTTTTTTTTTTTTTTTTTTTTTTTTTTGTCACTAATCATTGTGAAATACTCTTCATCTTATCTCCTTTTACCAAAAATTAGCCATGTAGACATAAAAACATTCTTATTTTAGACAATTTCATACTATGGCAATCACTTTTCCATCTGCACGTTCCAAGTCACGCTTCACACCTCAACACTCTACAATGATTCTCTATGATTCTCCCATAACTAAGATTTGATGCCCTTTATGTCGTATAGGCCTACACATCTTTTGTTATTTTCACACATCTTATATAATCATTCCATAACAAATGCTTGATCTACACATCCTCATATATAAACCAACTGTGTTCATTTCCAATGAATCCTTTTGTTATGTTTTATTCTCTAAATTTGAAACCCCACTATGTAGCCGACCTTTCTATATACTGGTTGATACTATGCCGCCATAATTTACAAGATACATAACCTTTGCCTTAATATAATAGAACAATCATTCCACCCATTCATTCCTTTTGGCAAGTTATCTTCATACAGACCCTGAACAATCAGTTGAATCCACTTTTCAATATTAGGCCTACTACAATGTTTTCCACGTAGTCTTATTAACTCCTCGTGTGTGTGTGTGTGTGTGTGTGTGTGTGTGTGTGTGTGTGTGTGTGTCTCTCTCTCTCTCTCTCTCTCTCTCTCTCTCTCTCTCTCTCTCTCTCTCTCTCTCTCTCTCTCTCTCTCTCTCTCTTGTCATCTACTGTATATAATTAGCATCTACTCATACTAGTATTCTAAACCTTATAACAATTTCTTCCACTCTTGCATCATGCAGCTCTGTCTCTCTTCTGTGGTGCACATTTGACAAATGTTCAAAATGCTCTGTCCATCAACCTGGAACTGCATTCATTTCAGACATTTCTCCAGTTATATTATATTGTTCTGACTTTTATTTGTTCATTGGTGTTTTTTATTAATTCTATTTCCAGGAGAACAACCACTTATTGTCCTTTAAGTTCTTGTTCACTGTTCCCACTCTATATTTATGACTAGCCTTCTATGTTTATCTCACATTTATTCTAACTGCCATCCCCGTCTTCTTGTATACCTGCACATGATCTTCCCTTTAGCTTTACTTACTGCCAAACCCTCTATTAAAACAAGCACTCCCTGCTGTTTTCATGACCTCATCATTGAATATTAAAAGCTCGCCATTCTATCCTTCTACCCGCCCATATTTTAGTTCCCTTTCTACACTCCTATATCCGTAGACCCTTATATGGCCCCATTGTGGATTTAAACAAACATTTTATCTTTTTTAACCTTTCTTTTGGCTTAGTAGATAGTATGTGAAATAATGCTAGCAGTGTGTGTAGGGGACAACTAATGAAAATAAACTTTCTGAAGATTTGCAGTGATTTGCACAATATTGGTGGTGTAGAGGGAGCAACGAGGAACTTGGAACCTGATTATTTCATCATGTTATTGTTCTATAAGTCCTTCGCTTTTTAATTTGCACGTACTAATGGTTTCGTAGGTTATTTCCTGTAATTTTGTCCTTTTAAACATCAACAAAAGTACAAATTACCTCCGAGACCAACGTAAATAAATAAAAAAAATCATGAGCATAACAAACCAGTCCAACGTACGCAGTTTCTATTAGATTTCACAACTTTCGCCGGCATTTCACACAACACAGGAAACATGGCGTTTCCGTTGCCAAAACCTATCTAGATTAATACTTATACTACTTAAGATGCTTTTCTTTAAACGTGTTTAATGCCATCATCAAAAAGAATATAAGAACAATAACATGAAACTATGAACGTCTAGTCACCGCGATTTTTTTCCCTAAATATAAAATGACGATCATGAATTTGCATAGTGCTATAGCCTACATGCAAACGCTGCTTATATCTATATGAATATATAAATTCTACCTAGCATAATGTAGGCTATATCTTTTCAAATTTCTCTTTTCGTGATATGTTTTATGATAATAGATTTACTTGTTTAACTTAAGGCCACTAAAATCACTGTATTTAATAAAGGGAAAAATATCTATTGCTTTAAACGGTAAATCACTTCGGGAGTTCAAGATATTTTTCGTAATACACCTTGCTCTGGGATCTTAGCAAAGGAAATTTCTTTTTAAATATTATAGTTTTATTAACATAAGCATTTTGGTCAATGAGTTATGTTAAATGTACGTATTTTGTGGCCATGCCAAATTGTACACATAGGGCTACTTCCAGTTAACAAAAAAGAAAAAAATGGTGTTAACTGCATTTCTATCCTGAGTTGAAACCAGAAAACATCTATAGGCCTATATTTGTTTTCTTTTTACAATCAAAAATTATTTCTATCATTTGTCCATATCACTGATGACTGAAGCGAGATGAAATTGTTTGTCTTGAAATCAAAGTGCTTGCAATGTATGATATTTGTTATATATATATATATATATATATATATATATATATATATATATATATATATATATATATATATATATATATATATATATATATATATATATATATATATATATATCAAGTGCCTCTGGAAGACTTGATCAACATATTCATTTAATTATTTCTATTCCCAAGTGACATTCAGCTAAAAGAAGTGAGTTAGTACAATAATTTTATCTTTGACGAAATTACTATCATCATACATAAAATACTGATATTAAAAAGGGTTTATTTTTCTATTCCTATCCTGATTTCTA